>NW_008796209.1:84729-90130 GCF_000699145.1 Aptenodytes forsteri
GCTCTCTCCCGCAAAGACAGGGGCTGTGGCTGTGCACCAACCCCTGTGAGTCTCTGCTGGCACCACTCACCTGCATTCCCGTCATCCTGCTGGGCACTACCTGCTCACACCCACGTGCACACTTATTTGCAACAAAAAGCCCACTCAAGCTGCCAATTTGCTTTTGCTCTGCAGGTTACACTTGTTATTTTCTCCTCTCCGTCCCTGGCCCAAAATAACCACTGGCTCCTAGGATTGGATACCTCCTGTCCCATATCCCTCCCATCCTCACCCAGGAGGGGCAACACCCCCACACCTGCGTTGGCAGAAAGGACTCCACAGGGACTGCAGGTACGTATTGAACCAGCTGCATGTTTAGTTGCATTTTGCAACATGTAGATTGGGCAATTGATGGAAGTAAATCTTCATATTTGTTTTCCATTAGTTTCTAGACAGGAGTGCTGCTGTCTCTCTGCATGGCACTAATTTAGGTCTCTACCCTCTGACCACACACCAATTTTCATGTAATAAGAAACGTAACTCTCTGTGAGCTCTCTTCATCCAACAAATTCAGCTGTAATTACCCAAATGTTGTCCAAAGTTACCAGGGTGCTGCCAGGCAGGCACAGTGTGTTTATGCTGCCTCCCAACACATCCAAATGGCATTAGGACTCACCATGAAACCATGATTGCTCTGCACGCCTCATGCAGCAGGCCAACAGACCACAACAGCTGCATCATCTCAGCCAGAAAAAAGCCCCTGCCAAATAAATGGAATAACATCCCACCA
The DNA here is from genome assembly GCF_000699145.1 of Aptenodytes forsteri. NCBI lineage: Eukaryota > Metazoa > Chordata > Aves > Sphenisciformes > Spheniscidae > Aptenodytes > Aptenodytes forsteri. Next base: position 85,499 of record NW_008796209.1, read on the forward strand.
GACTGGCAAATTGAGCGGCAATTATTTCAGGCAGGTGAGAGCTACTTGTGAAGGCATTTCCAGTGTTTCATTTTGCATTTCAGGGCCCATAAACGTGCCTGCACAAAGTTTATGCATCGATGGGGATCCTTGCTGCTTAGAGTCATAGCAGAAATGTGAACAATTGTTGCTTGAAAAGAGGTTTGCGGGGCCTGACCTCAAGCAAGAAGCAGCTTGAGGGAATGAAACCCCTCCAGTGGAGACAGCCCCAGGAGCCGAGGGGGCTATAAGTTCTCATGGGCACGGCTGGCCTCTCCCAGACTGCCCCAGTCTTGACCTTCAGTGCAAAGGGGGCGCGTTGCTTTTCCTTCTGTATGTGCTTCCATACCTCCTGGTAGTTGTTACAGTCCCTGCAGTGACACAAAACCCACCAACATGGCAACCTGCCAGGCAGGAAACGAGGAAGGAAAGAGAAATTCTCCTTCGCGTGCAACCTGCTGACACAGGTGCAGATTTCGAGAGATATCTGGGACGGTGTCTTCCTACAAACACCGATGCTCTGCTGGCAGGGGTGGTTGCAGCCGTGTCAGAGCTCTGCCTTGGTCCCAGCATTACCTGAGCCTCACACCAAAATTTCTAGTGCCATTCATGTCGCAAAGCATTTGCTGCTGATACAACCATGAAGGACCCTCTCTAGAGGTTTTTGGCCTTGTATGGTGCATCCTTACAGAGGCCAGGGGTAACGCTATGTTTATAAAGGCCACATCTCATGGTTGCTGCTTTAGAGGTGTAATACAGTACAGACTTACTGTAGTACAAAGGACAATTAGTCTTTGTTTAAAAATTATGATTTTTTTTTACTAAAAGGTAAAAGGCTGAACACACCTAATTTCTGCATGCTGAAATAAGGCATATTCAGCATTATACTAATTATTGTTGACAGGCACTTAGGAATGATTCAGCCTTTCCCTTAGTTATAGGCGGTTCACTAAAGTACAAGTAAATAGGTGCTGTGTAAGGCTCCCAGGCTGGAAGCGGGTGTGAAGGGATCCCTTGGACTGAGCTGGCACAACAGCTACACACTTCTCTTAAACCTGGGCATTTATCAGCCCTAGACCTTTGTCTTTTCAGTCAGCATCTTTTCCCTTTTATTTTTTTTGGGTGAAAAGGGCCTGGCAGAGGCGCAGTTTCACTCCAGGGCTTCCTCAGTCCTCCTGTCGGTGTCTGCTAGGAGGGGGTGGCAGGATGCTGCTGTGATCTGGCGTGGTTTCCAGTGCAGCATCAGGCAAGGGCAGACGGTTGAAACATGCTTCTGCAAAGACCACACATGTGCCAGCGCTGTGTCAGTGGCCACATCTGCCCTTTGGGCACAAGGACTCTATCAGCGAGCAGTCCTACAGGCAAACCCTCTTGCTCCCTCTTGGACCTGGCTGTGCCTGCAGAGCCCCTTGCAGGCAGCGTAGGGATGCCCGTCCTCTGCAATTTGTCCTTTCCTTTCTGAGGTCTCTGAGCTGTGGGGGTGAGCATTCAGCCCCTTTTTAATTCCCTGCAGGCTCCCCTGAGCATTCTGGCCTGCCAGATGTGGCCCTGGTGCGCTCATGCGTGGGGCAGACAGGGGTTGATACAGCACCCAGACCCAGGCTGGGCATGGACCATGCGGGCAGAGCCCGAGGGCTGGGTGGGAAAGATCAGAAAAGGCAGGCAGAGCCCACAGCTCATCCCCATCCTCAGAGGAGCCAGAGCCTGGAGAGTGCTGCTGTAGGGGAGTGCACTAGCCTCAGAAATCAGCCTGGGAATTAATGCTGTCTGACAGAGGGACGGGTATGACAAAATGAGCTTGCTTGCCTTGCAAAGGGGTAGTGTACACCAGCGAGACAGCCTGGGAGGCTGCCAAAGCCTATTTACCTCCTCTATGCAGAGGATCCTGCTAGCAGTACCCATCCTGTCACAGCCCCTCCAGGGCTGCCTCCTACCTGCACCCCTGCTGCTGCAGAGGAGCTGAAGACTTGCAGGGTGTCACAGCACCACCACCATCTGCATTCAGGCACCTGCAGCTGCTCGGAGCCCTTCCTGGTGGCATTTCTGATGACTGCTTGAGGGTAAAGCCTAGAAGTCTCTGCTTCCCCACGAAGGGGGAAGAGAAGACACTTTCTCAAGAGAAGAGACACTTTTTCAAGAGAAGACACATCTGTTTTTGCCTCAAGAACATCGCTGACTATAACCCATTTCAACCTCACTTCTCCAATAAGCCCAAGCCTGGCAGGCATGTGATTACCACTTGAGACTCACTGGGAGAAGCTAATCCATGACTGCTGGGTGCAGTAGAGATGCACAGGTTAGGGGAGGCACCTCTGTTCTCGCCCTCTTTCTTACATTCCATCCCCAACCACTCTGTAACCTTTGCCGTGGGAAAAGAGTTCCTTGGAGCAAAGGAGCCTTTGCTCTAACCCAGGGTGGCTGTTTGTGTGCTTTGGTGGTGGCCATGGGAAGCTGCGTGGCACACGTGAGTCAGAGGGTATCGGATCTGCCCCAGTTTCACCAGGCTGAAGCTCACCATTTGTGCAAAGGAGACAGATGCACACACCTGTGCATGGGGGGATGGGGCACTGCTGGAGAAAAGAGGGTGCTCAGAGAGAAAGAGGAAAGAAACACTCAGCTTCTAGCCTTGTAGGGACTAACAGCATCCGGGAGAGTAAAGAAACAGTCATCAGACACTGTTTTTCACCCTGCACCGTGGTGTGCTGGCAGCCGCCCACAGGCCCTCTGCCCCCAGCTGTAGGAAAGAGGCTGAGACAAGTGAAATTTCAGCATGGAAAATATGGTGTAGATGTGACCAAATGGGCACCTCTTGTAATATGCGATGTGTGCTCACTGCAAAACGGAGAATGCTGAATGCCTAGGCAGGAGTCGTAACAAAAAGATAGTCTGTTTGCCTCATATAGTCAGAGATTAACTGTTATGTTTTTCTTCAGTTGATGCTATTGAATATGAAATGCCCTCCTTGTTAAAATTGTTTAATAACCATGAATATAGTAAGCATTTTACAGAAGTATCAGGACTGCCTATCCCTGCTGCAAAGGAGTTACGAGTCTGGCGGGCAAAACAAAGCCCCAGCATGCCCTAGAAGCAGATGTCAGGGAGGATCAGGAGAAAGGAGAAATAGCTATGCTGGTTAATTCAGGTCAGGCTCCTGGGTTCAGCCCTTTGCTTACCAGCAAAAGATGTACTTTCTCACATTGTATTATCCCATACATGAAGAGTAAAAGACAAGGTGAAATCTAAGGAGCAGCAGGCAAAGTTCAACCCTTTTCCCGTGGCAGCTCAGCAGCTAACAAAGGTGACAGCAAAGCGTGCTGGAGTCTTGCTGCGTTTGATGCCATGTGCTCGTTGAGAGGAGCTAAGAAAAGCAACCACTGTTTCCACCAGTGGAGAGTGGTATTGCAAGCCACCGAGAAGACATGCACGGGTCTTAAAGCATCTCTGTACTCATCGCTAGCAGCCAAAGCTGCCAAGTGGGTATTTAAGAGCGATGGGCAGTTTGAGGGTGGGGAAGGGGCAGAAAGACCTCAGGGCTGCTCTGCTTGGGAGCAGTGCCAGCGAGAGGAGGTGGTGAAGCAGGACACTGAACAAGGCACCGTGGGAAGAACAGGCAAATGGCAGCACTTTAACCTGTACTGCTCTGCCATGCAAAAGAGCATCTGACAGGGTTTTAAGAACAGGAGGTGAAATACTTGTTTCCTGAATCTGTATTCTGGTAACGGGGAGTGGAAGCATGGTGGAGCACACAGTTCACAGCCCCAAGGGTGTCCAGCCCCAAGGTGCTCCTCTGCAGTGTCTCAGCATTTGTGTTCCCCACAGGATTTACTCCAGGCACTGTTTGAAATTTGAGTCCCACTGACACAAAACCTTTCGGATTGAGTGTGGCCTTATTTTACCTAGCACCCTCCCACCCAACAGGCACTGCAGCTACGCTCCTAGTTAGGGCTCCTTGTCAGCTGCTATCAAATCACTGAGTAATGTCAAGCAAGGCTGATGAGAAAGGGGCCAGGGCCAGCCTGGATCACAGACCCTGCCTCTGGAGGGAAAACATCCCCTAGAAGCTTCTCCACCTGCCTTCCAGGCGCTCTGGGGCTGTAAGGGGATGAGGCTTTTGTACAGGTGCAGCACCTCAGGGGGGAGAAAAACCCTGTAAGAACAGCACAGCAAGACAATAAGGTGACAATAGGACAATGAGACAATGCACCCTGCTCAGTGCATGGTGCCCCTGTGATGGGCTAAGCAGAGCAGCAGTGCTGCGCTGTCTCACTCTTGTATCACACACACCAACCACATCCTCTGCTTGCGGCTGCTCTGCTCTTCTCCGGGCTCCCCGTAGCACCGCCATGTGCCCTCACCTCCTGCCCAGCGCTGGGACACGACTCTGCCATCCAGCCTCATTTCCTCAGCGAGTGCCAGGCCCATGGCCCATGGCCCTTCGCCTGTCGCTTTGGGGAACTGGCACTGCTGGTGCTCAGTGCTGGGGGACAGGGCGAGGGGGGGACCAGAGATTTTGGTGTGCAGGACCCCTGCTGAAAGGGGAAAGGGGAACACTGCCCGGCACCCTGGTCCACCCAGCGGGGGGGGGGGGGGGGGGGGCGGTGTTTGGTGCTGTTT
>NW_008796209.1:90159-90439 GCF_000699145.1 Aptenodytes forsteri
CCCCCAGCGCTGGGACACGACTCTGCCATCCAGCCTCATTTCCTCAGCGAGTGCCAGGCCCATGGCCCATGGCCCTTCCCCAAAATTATTGCCGTGCCTGTGGCTCTTCAGGAACTGGCACTGCTGGTGCTCAGTGCTGGGGGACAGGGCGAGGGGGGGAAGCTGGCCCAGAGATTTTGGTGTGCAGGACCCCTGCTGAAAGGGGACAGCCCCACACTGCCCGGCACCCTGGTCCACCCAGCGGGGGGGGGGGGGGGGGGGGCGGTGTTTGGTGCTGTTT
>NW_008796209.1:92705-102807 GCF_000699145.1 Aptenodytes forsteri
GGTGCTTGAAAGGGGACAGCGATGTGCAGCGGGAGCAGCTTGTCCACTGTCTCCACTGCGCTGTTCCCCCTCTGCAATTGTACCCTACATCTGCCAGGGTCATGGGAGATGCTCAGGGACTCCTGGGAATGTGGACTCTTGGGTTGTGTCCTGTCCCCATGTCCCCCCTCTCTGCCCAACGGCTTTACGTCCACTGTCTCCACTGCGCTGTTCCCCCTCTGCAATTGTACCCTACATCTGCCAGGGTCATGGGAGATGCTCAGGGACTCCTGGGAAGGTGGACTCTTGGGTTGTGTCCTGTCCCCATGTCCCCCCTCTCTGCCCAACGGCTTTACCCTGCCCCACTGCCACCGTCTGCCCCACAGAGGCCCCTTCCACCCTAACAGGGATGGGAGGGACCCTCCTGCCCCATCCTGGCCATCCCCCTTGTCCTGCCCCTTAGCAAGAGGAGGCCCCCAATCCATCAGGTGGGGACCTCGGCACAGGTCCCAGGGCGGAATGAGCCCACGTGCTGAGGACACAGGCAGGGCTGCCCGCACTGCTGGGTGCGGCTGCCAAATGTTTTTGTCTTGCTTCCTCTTTTCACAAACACCAAGGTGCAAGCTCAGCAATACCATCTCTGCTGCAGGCAGCCCCAGATTCCTCCAGGGACAGCTGGGTGACCGAGATGTGCAGAGCCAGCCAAGGGTCTGCTGGCCACCGGGTTCCCGCTGCGTCCCACTGCACACAGTACAGCCAGGTCCTGGCCTTAGTGTGCACTGTGCAAACAAGCTGGAGAGCTACACGACGCTTGGGCACGGTTGCACATGCTGGCCTGGGAGGACAGCTTCAGTAGGGGATCTGGGCAAGGGGAAGCCAGTCCGGGCAGGACGATATCTTTTATGTCGGGTTTAGCCCTTGGTTTTTGAACGATGGTGTGCTGTGCTCACGCTCCCTGCAACCACAGGGACACATTTCCTCTGGGAACAGGCTCCTATGGCCCATATCACACAGTACAGACCCTGCCATCACTTCACATCAGCAGTTAAAGATCCTGGTCCCATTCCCTGGCCTCTATCATAGCCAGGATCCTTAATCAGCAGGTTTCTCTAGCCTGCGTCAGCCCAGGCACATCCCCGCAGTGGGTTGGGACAACATGAGTAGATGCTAGTGTAAGGATTTTCATCACCTAGCTCCGGCAAGATTAATTTAGAGAAATACTCCAGTTCAGACAGATGCAGAGCAATGCAAAGTCACGGCCCCTGGACCACAGCTCAAATCCCAGACAGTACCTCGCTGGACTGATTCACCAGCCTCTGGGGAGGTCAGATAACATGTGAGCCTGAAGATACCCACTGAGTGACTCTGCTGGCTTGGCAGTGTGCAGCCTGCGTAGGAAGAGCCCGGCAAAGCTCTGGGGGTGCCCTGCTCCTCTGGCACCAAGAAAGCCCGTTAAAGAGCAATTCCAGCACACCGTAACTCCTGCCCACCAGGGTGTCCTGGAGACACAGGGGCTGAGCTCACGGCTCCCAGGTCTTTTCTGGGCACCAGCACCCATCTTCACCACAGTGAGGACGTGGCATCTGCACACTGTGCAAAGAGAGACAGCCACCTGCTGCTCCCAGGGACACTGCCCACTCCATGGAGGAATGATACGGCCCCTGCGGAGGCTTTCCCAGCACACTGAGGTTTGCTGCCCTCCATCCCCAAACAGAGCTTCACCCCACCACAACCTGACTGATGCCTGAGTGCCTTGGGCCGTGGCTGTCTGGGCTCCAGTCCTCTCTGATACAGCTACTGCATCCTACACGCGGTAAAGATACACAGCAAGCTTGCAGCAGGAGAGCAGCACCTTCTCTTGCGGGGAGAGGAGTGAGCGCTTCTTACCTGTTTCCTGGGGTTCTCTGGAGTTGTTAGGGTCCGGCTCTTCCTGCTCCTCTACTGCCAGCAGAGGTGTGAGGAGCAGGAGAAATGTCCATCGCAGGGCCATGCTTGCTTATGCTCCCAGGGCAGGACTGAGGTCTCAGCTCCACTGGCTGCCTCACAGCACACCCATCTGATTGCAAGAGGTGCAAGCACAGAAAGGAAACAGCCGTGCAGAGAAATCACATATGGTGTAAGAGGCTTCCTCATTGGAGAAGGAACCTCTGCCAGTGTCAGCACCACTTTCATTCTTCTCTTCTGTGCACTGGGGCAGCTTCATGCCCTTTTTGCAATCTTGCTGCTCTCTGATCATTTGTCTGAGAACCACAGTTTTCAGGCTTTCTGTCAGGAGCAGCTACTAGCCACAACAGCCGGGTTGCCTCCTCTCCAAGCACAGATCTCAGCGGTCCCAGGTGGTCTTGTGAGCTATGCTCTTTCGTGACTGGGGTTTTGCAGGAAGATGTAGCTTCCATACTCACACGGTAAAGTCAAGCAGAGACTACATCAGGACAACCCTCACCTTGTTACTGCCTGATAAGGATTGTGATAAAAAGGACTTCTGAAGTGCACTGATGATCTTAATTACCTGGCAGTGCATGGCAGGGGCAGGAAAGCCAAGGTTTTGGCAGAAGTGGCTAGGTGCTCAAGACTGGGCTGAGAGCAGATGCTCGGGAACAAACTGATGAGAGCCCTGAGGACCTGGAGCCCAAGTGTTGTGGCAGGTTGTGTTGCCAACACATGCTGGGAGCGGGAATGACCATGAAGGGGTGACAAGGTGGCACAGGCACAGCAGTGGGCAGGGAGGGGGTTACCGGTGAGTCTGTCTGTGCGGCTGGAGGCTGGTGACACTGGCCACGGCAGCAGACCCAACCATCAGAGGTGGCCCAGGGGAGGAGTTGATGAATTTGTGCTCCAGCTTTCCCAGCCGCCCAGCAGCCCTTGCTGGATGTGCTTGGCCCATGTCCCAGCCGAAACACACAGCTGGGAGAAAAACAAGCCCTGAAATCTTTTCTGAGGCTTTGCAGCAGGGCTCCAGCCCCTTGTGATGGCCTTCCCCTTTATTGTGCTCTTCAGCAAGGCCCAGTACTCCCAAGCCTGGGGTCAGGCTCTGCTTTCTGCTGGTGCACGTCCTTCGCTTGATTTGCACACTCTGCAACACCTTTGTTCAGCAGCATCAAGCAGGCCAGGGCGGGGTGGCCCTCTCTAAATACAGTCTCCCCAGCCACCCCAAAAATCTGACCCTGAGCAAAACGTGGTAGAAGTCTTTATTTTTTTTTCTGCAATGATGGTGCTTGAGGGCAGATACTCCAGCAGTCTGTTACCTCTCAGGGACAGAGCTGGAGTCTGCCTGGCCACCTTCCTTGTGCCCTCCTATGATCAGAAAGGCAGTCTCAGCCTCTTCTCCCTTGTCTGTGCTTCATTTCTTCCTGCAATAGAGCTGGCAGGGCCAGTGGTGTGTCCGTCCCCCCCCGAACCCCTCTTTTTATTTTCTTCGCTCATGTTATGAAGGTCGCCTGTAGAGAGTTTACCATACTCAAACACGCTTGCCCTAGCAGAAGTGCCTTGGGGCTGCAAGTGCACAGTGAGGACCCTGGCATCGCAGCAGGGCACAGCCTGGGAGGTAGCTGGGAGGTAGCTGTGCTCCGCCTCAGGTGGGAGGTTTGTGGGGTGGGGGGAAGCAACTGCTCCTCTGCCTCCAGCAACAGCAGCGACTCAGACGTCACCTCTCCCTGCTTGTTGGTGCTTCTGGGTCTTTCAAGAAATAAAGGTCTGCAAAAGCAAACTGTATCAGTAGGAATAGGTTCCTCATTTGGAGGATCTTTGGAAAATGAGTAGGGAAATTCCATAAATTAAAAAAGACTAAAAAACCCCACATTCCCAGTCCCTCTGTGCACCACTCCCAGCACAATGGTTGTCAGCTCCTATGTTAACAGTATATGGCATCTCCAAAAGTCCTTCATTACCCCATCTGAAACCTCAAAAGCCATGGAGGAAGTGTGGCCCAAGCAGTTGCTAGGAAGCCCTCTTGCTCTTCACACTTCCCCTTGCTCCACATCAGAAAAATACAGCCTTGAGCGTAACCCGGGCTCTTGCGCAGAGGATGGAGGGGTGTTGCAAGCCGGCACCACCTTCCCCAGCAGGTCCAGCAGCTTTGTGCTCTGGTCACACAAGGCAAACCCAAAGCCAAAAAGACAGCTTTGGCTTGTTTGCAACAAGACAAGATGCAGGTGTCCCTAGGCTTCTTGGTTTAGCAGGTCCCACTGCCTCCCCCATGTCACCCCTTTGCAGAGCGCACCCGGCAGATGCGACACAGCTGGGAGGATGGGCAGGGTGTATTTCAGCAGGGTGCAGGCAGGGAGCCATATCCTGCTGTGATGCCAGGGTCAAGACACGCTGCCACACACGTGTCCCATTTTGCCACAAACCTCGCCGCACACTGGCATTTGAACCACGTTTCGCAGCAACCTTGCCACCCCAGGGGATGTCACTCCTCTGCTGCGAGGACATGCTCTCCTATCGACCCTGCAGACTTTGTGGCAGATTCAAAGCTCTTGAAGTGTTTGCAAAAAGGACTGCTGGCTGCTTCTACAGGCTGTTCTTTGTTCTGTTTTTTCTTTGTCTTATCGAGATTTTACATCTTACCTACCTGATACTATTTTTTGTCATCTAGACATGCCTTCAGCCCTTTGAAGGGGTCTCTCTTTTACTGCTGGCTCTTCTACAGGCTGTTCTTTGTTCTGTTTTTTCTTTGTCTTATCGAGATTTTACATCTTACCTACCTGATACTATTTTTTGTCATCTAGACATGCCTTCAGCCCTTTGAAGGGGTCTCTCTTTTTCGTATAACCTCTGGCCCTGGTGTTTAGCCCTGCTGTTTCCTCTCTGCCTTTGATACCTGGAACCCTGAAAGGCTGCCTTAAATATTTGCGACCTTGCTTGACACTGTGTGACCATGCTGCTTCTTTTAGCTTCATTTTATCCAAGATTTCTCATTTCACGCATTTCCCCTTTCTGAAGCTGAACAAGATGCCACTGGACTTTTCAATCTTTGGTGATTATGCAGAGTCATGGAAATGAAGCATGCTTGTGGCTGTCACCAGCAGGCAGCCCTTTCCTGAGAACGTGCTCAGCCCAGTCCTGCACAGAGCTCAGTTCCCCGTCTTCCCCCCTTGTGATGCACATGGAGGAGCCACACACTGACCTCTTGCTTGCCTCTGCCTGGTATTGCAAACCAGCCATCGGGATGCTTGAAGACCAACAGCAGTAATACTGCACCCTGCCTCTTCCTTTTGGTTGGGATCCATGTTCCCAAAGGTGTATCTGTGGTGCAAAGGGGTCTGCATCCCTCTTCTAAAGCGGGAACCCCATTGCTGGGGCCACACCTCGGAGAAAGGGCTCCTGCCTGCTCCTGGCCTCCTGCCTGCAGCTGGAAGTCGGTGCTTGCACCCACACACGCTACTCCCCCGCACAGTGCTCTCCAGGAGCAGCACCTGGCTTGCCAGTCCTCCCCTAAATCTCCCCCATGCTGTCACCCATGGACTGTGCACGGCTGCTGGTGTGCAGAGACTGGTTCTTGCCCCATGAGCATCGCAGCAAGGGGAAACAGGGGCTCTGGGCTGTGAAAGCCGCTCATGGGCAATGTTGCCACTAAAGTTCATTCAGGGGAAACCTTGTAGGTTTCATTGTACAGATGGGGGCACTGAGGCAGAGAGGGAGTCAGGAAAGGGGCTGAGGAAGGAAGTCTGTGCTTTGGCGGCAGACGCTGATTTCAGTGCTGAGTCCCAGGACAGTCCCGCAACCACAGCGCTGTCCTTCCTCTGGCTGAAAGAGAACAGGGCTGCGTCCCATCCTCTGGTCCTGCCTTGGCACTCCTGGGCTACTGCCACAAGCAGGGTCACGCCAGCCAGGGACCTGGGAAGCAGCTCCTCTGACCCCGGGCTGGGATAGCCACTGTGCAGGGAACTGGCCTGTCCCCGGGCTGTGCTGCATCTGGGCTAGCCTGAAAGCTGGATGTTCAGCTGTTTTGAGCATGCACAAAGCTCTCAGGGGTTAATATGAGCTCATACATAGCTTCACGTCCCCAAAGCTGTGGTCGCAGAGGTGTCAGAGCCACCAGCATGCCCGTCCCCCCCCTGGCAGCCCCTGCCCTGTATGGCATGGCTGCTACAAGGATCCTTGTGGGATTTGGGAATGGCAGGGTGAGCACTGGGTCTGGCTGCCAGAAGGGGCATGGGAAGGAAAGGTATTCCCTCCCCTCCCCCAATATATGGGCCTTTCCTTCGGACACAAATGTGCCTGCTTGTGCCCCATGCTCCCTTGCACAGATGTCTGCCCCTCTGCTGCCCTCAAGCTTGGTGTTGCCTGCAGCCCTTGCAAGAGAATGGTCGATGCTAGCAGAGCATGAGCCCGTTTCCCACCACACTGACACTTCCCCACTTGCTCAGCTTTTAGTGCCTTGAAAAGCTGCCATGTTAATGCGGTACCTTCTTTGTTCTCTGTCAGATGCCATGCAGTCTTGGTGGCATGACACTCCTCTGCCAGGCCTGATACTGGCTGCTACTCAGTCTGTTCAATGAGACACCCTCTGCTTTCCTGTGTGTCTTGCTGACTGGCATGGCTTGCAGGTCTCTCCTTAGAAACTGTTCATGACATCCTGGCTCAGCCATAGGGTTCCCCCTCTGAAGACAGCTCTCTTGCTGTGGCTGCAGATGCCCAGGGCCTTGTGCTCACCCTGGGGCTGCCTGTCCTGACTCCATGTGCATCCCCGTCCCACCTCTCCCTGCCTGTCCTGACTCCATGTGCATCTCTGTCCCTCCACTGCCTGCCTGTCCTGCCCAAATGTGCACTACCATCTCAGCTCTCCCAGCCTGTCCCCAAGGCAGTTTGGCAGTTTGCTGGTGCTCATGCCTCCTCCCTTCCCAGTCTCCCACAGCAGCCTCTGAGGGCTGCCAGCGTTGCTTCAGCCCTGGCAGGCATCCAGGGGCCATGGTCACAGCCTTCGCCCTGAAGATGAGCCAGGTCCTGACGACCCGGCCAGAGAAGGAACAAGGGGACCTGTCAGGACCCCGTAGCACTTGGCACCAGCAGGTCTCTGCCTCTCAGCTGGCACATGTCCCTCAGGTTGTCATGTGCATCTGGACTCCCACTGCACCCTTAATCCACTCCCAGCCATGCTGTCACCCCGTGCCTTTACCTCCTCCACCGCTAGGTCCCACAGTTCCCCGCCACCACTCCAAAGCAGACCCCCGTACCATGAAGCTGGGCTCCTCTTTGGCTCCTGTATGCCGGGTGCTCTGCTCCCAGGGTTCATCCCCAGAGCCCAGCACTTCTTCACTAAGAGAAACTTTGCTGGGCAGCGGCTGAGGGGCTGCCTGCAAGGAGCAGGAGTGAAGGACACGACACTGCTCCAGGACCCCTCACACAGGTGACATGAGATGGGCAGGACTGAGTGTGCATCTTGCTGCTGGTCCAGAGCTGCCCCCCAGCCTTGCTCTGCGCCTCAGCACATGTGAGGTGGGCACTGGTGCTGGGGTGGCACTGGTGCTGGCAACTGCTCTGCCCTGTGCCCACGGAGGGCAGGGGGACGTGGGGCTGGCCCTGGCAGGCAGCCTACCACCAGGAGGCTGGGAAGGGACTAGTTGGTGCAGTAACCAGGACAGGGACCTGCACTGTTTGCTATTGAAGCGTTGCTGCGTTTGGGTTCAGGGAAGTGGCCAGGAGGTGTCATGCACACAGCATGACAATCTTACCTGGCCCCATCTACTCTGGAGGTGTTCACAAGGCTGTGGGCCAGCACCTGCCTCTCTCTCCATCGCCACCCACACCCTACAGCACCCACCTTTCTGCCACCATGTCCCAGCCAAACGGGTGCCAAGGGATGCTGAGCTCCCTGTGTCGGGGGCTGGCTGAGCTGCCCTCCCCAGACCAGGGTCAGCTCCAGGACACAGCAACACCCAGTGGCTCCTCTTCCTGCTCAGCCTGCCCCCAGCAGTACTCAAGGCCCCATGTCCCCATCAGGATCCTGCAGCTGACCCTCCGGGACCAGGCCACCAGCAGGGCCACCCAGCCACAGCAGCAGCGCTGGCAGCCACTGCCCCATACACATTGCTACGTGCCTTCCAGCCACGCAGGCTTCACGGGCTTCGTGCCCCGTGCCCCGTTCCTGATCAGGACAGGCTATCTGATAACCACCAACCAGACCCTGCTTGAGTTTAGCCAGATGACCTCGAAGAAGACTTCAACAGCTGCAAACCCTGTAGCAGCAACCCCAAATCCAGCCTCTGACACCCTAACCACCCCGCTATGCCTCCCCTGCATCCCAGGCTGCCCCAGCAGTGAGCACCCAGCGAGCCGCTCCGTGTCAGTGCCAGCAGCACAGGCCGCTGGAAATCCCCTCTTCCACCCTGGGGCTGACTCAGCACCCCACGGGGCTGTTTGCCAGCAGACGGTTCCCTTCCCCGTTTGGGCCAGCCCGTGCACGTGGGGAGAACACCCTGGCCCTGTGCAATTTGTAAACAGCCCTGACCACTGCCCCCCCTCTGAGAAGTTAATTAAAGCAGCCCACGTGCAAGCTCTGGCTGCTCCATGCCCCTCCAAGCCAGGACAGGGGCTTATGCTGCTTCATTTCTGGATTTTTTTTCAACTTTTTTGACTCACTCCACCACTGCAGACCATTTGTCCACGTGGTTGCAACAAACTCCAGCGCAGTGTCCTTGCAGGAAAGGCTGGAGCCTCAAGCAGCACTTTCCCTTCTCCTGGGAGCTACTAAGGTGTAAAGGGAAGGGATGGGCTCTGGGGCCTCATTCCTGCTGGACTTGGAGGTCCAATGCTCGTGCGAGTCTAAATTTAAAAGCCCTGGAGCCCTTCCTTGTAAGTGATCCGCAGCCACCAGGCCTCATGGCCAGGTTGTCCGAGGCTCTGGGTTCCAGCCCCACAACCTGTCCTTCACCGCCTCCTTCCTGCGCTGCTCAGGACTTCCTCCCGCTGCCTGTGGGTTACAAGTTCCAGTCTGGCTGCACCCATGGACACCTTACTGCAACACCTGGAGCACCCTGGGGAAGCAGATGCCAGACTGAAATGGTGTGAACTCCTGTCTGAAACCTGCTTGGTCCCCCGCCAGCATAGACAAGCAATAAAGACAAGGAACCTCGAACAACACTGCCTCCCTGAGACATACCATCATCTGATGATGAGATGTAGTCCCCTGAGCCTGAACTGACAGGTCTGATAGCTGGGGGCAATCTATCTCCTTCTGAAGGTCTGGTGTTGGCTGTGGTAGAGGCAGGACGAAGCCTGCAGTGCAGTGTCCCAGCACAGGTAACCATCAGACCCTTCCCAGGGACAGGCTTGAAATCACAAGGCTGCATAGCAGGGAACTCAATCAGCACCTTTTTTATTAATATGCATCATAAATAAAGAAATAAATAAAGGCGAGACACCTCATTCTAACGGGGAAATACAAATTAAATATGGTGCAACGTCTGCTAAGCAATGTACAAGCAGGAGGTAACCTTGCAAGACCAGGGCCCCTCGCCATGGGGAAGCCAGCCCAGGCATGATGCTGCGAGCAGTGTCAACCCAGCCAAGGCACCAAATACTGGCATGGCCTTTCATTAACACTGTTCCCCACTTGATGGGCAGGTGAAGATCCCCACCCCAGTGGGGGGCATGAACATGGCAAGGAAGGGGTTGACTGGCATTGCCTATACCGAGGACCCCAGGACTCCCAGCAGCCCCTTGTGCTCATCACAACACTTGTCCCCCCCACCCCACGGCACTGCTCAGCAAGACCAGAAACCCAACGGGAGCACCACTTCTCCCTCCCCAGCTCCCCGGCTCCCTCTGGGAGCACCCCTCAATCTACCTGCTGGGAGCACTGCCCCCAACTCCAAAGAGCACCCCTAGCCCAGTCAGGGACCCTGCCCTCACCCCCTCCCCTCCAACCCCCTTCCACTGAGCATCCCAGAGCTTCCCAGGCACTGGCTCCCTGCTGAGTGTGGAGGGCACAGGGCCAATCCCCAAAGCACCCATCTCTGCACAGGGTGGCACTACCCATCCCAGACCTACGTAACACTGAACATCCACGCGCCTTCCTCACGACCCCACGCACCCCTTTGCTCTGCACACACACACATATCCCGTCCCCCTCCCCTGGCTGGGGGCCGGCCCACCCCCCCCCCCCCCCCGCCGCGGGGGCCCG
>NW_008796209.1:102886-123269 GCF_000699145.1 Aptenodytes forsteri
TCTCCGCCCCAGCCAGACACCACTACCCCGTCCCTCCCCTGGCTGTGGCCAGGCACAGCCCCGGCCCTGCAGCGTGGCAGTGCCAGGCCACCTGGCCGGGTACAACCCACCAGGCACCACCATAACACATTAGGACAGGGCTGCTCCAGCATGGGGAAACCTACCTTGCAGCCCCGCATCAAACCGCAATGCAACCCATCAGACCAGCCTTGCAGAGACCTTGCCAATGCACGGTGCTCCCAGCCCTGAGGCTGATGATGCCAGGGATGCTGAAGGCTGCAGACTGCACTGCCACCCCCGGGGAGGGGACGGCCAGCATCCTGCACCCTCCAGTGTGAAACTGAGCCGGGCAGTGGGGCAGCGCTGCCCTGGCAGGGACTGCTTGGGTTCCTGCTATGTACGAGTCCACGGCCTACGGGTGCTGGAGATGGTGTGGGGTGGAGGGGGCTCAGGCAGTCCCCGGTGTGGCTGCATGCACGGCGATGCCTGGCAATACGAGGTGCAGCTCGCAGAAGACCCCGAGGGCCGAGTTGGCCTTTGGCAGCTGCACGAGGAGGAGCAAGAAGGAACCACCTACAGTTACTGTATTCTGTAATGGCAAGAAAGGTAAGAAACTAGCAAGAAGCTATGTCTGTTCCTCTGGCAGGGTGGGCTTCCCCAGAGGAGCCTCAGCAGCCCACGGTACTGTACTTGGCCTCCCAGCCATGTCAATAGTCCTCGTCCTCTGGGTGGGTGACGTACATGATGGGCACCAGTCCCTTCTCGGAGCCGAGGCTGCACTGTAGCCAGTCACCATCCACCTTGGAGATGACCTGCAGGATGTCCCCCTTGTTGAAGCTCAGCTGTCCCGCCTCGGTGGCAATGTGATGGCAAAGAGCTTTCACCTCACTGCAGGCAGAGGGAGGGGAGGAAGGGTTAGCTCGCCACAGGACACTCACCCCGCTGGAGCCCAGGGACCACCATGGGCACAGAGGAGCAAGGAAAACACCCCCTGCCTCCCCACCCAGCCAGGCTCCCAGCTGCCCCCAGCTGCCCCTCACCTGCAGATTGCAGAGTTGGGGTGGATGGATGCACAAACTGCGTCACTGCCCCGAACCATCTCATGGTCCATAGGTACAAAGGGGGCCAGGTGAACTGCAACAGCCAGAGCCGTGTGCCAACCCCAGCCCACCATGTCCCAGCACCTGCAGGATGGCCACATGGTGCCACTCACCAGGGAGGGTGGGGAGACAACCCCCGGGCCGGCCGGGCCGCGGGGGGCACTTCAGATGGCTCTGGCCGGGGGGGCTCCGGCTCATGGGCTGCTTCTCGCCACATGCTTGCCCCGACCGTCTGGGCCACCAGCTGGAACACGGACTTGTCCAAGCTCAGCCAGCCAGAGGGCAACCTGCAAGAAGGAGATAGAAGCAGGTAAGTGGCAGGGAATTGTACCTGGGGGCAAGGAGCAGCCACTCTCATGGCAAGGTCATGCCTTAGATGTCTGGCTCCGTGCATAAAGTGCACTGTGGTCTCCAGGCTGCCCCCTGATGGGAAGGGCTCAGCATCCTCCAGACACACCACGGCCTAGACTGGGAAGAACATTTCCAGTGGCTGTAGAAGCAGTAAGGGTATAGATGGAGAGGCAGTGCGGGGAGGTCTCAGCTACATGGGGCAACTTCATGCCTCCTCCTCACCTGTTGTGCACAACAGGGATGGCTCCATATTCTGTTCTCAATATGTTTTTTTGGGAGGGATGAGGTGATGATGGGAGCCATGCAGCAGGGGCCCTTCCCCCGGAGAGGGGGCTTAGGAGTCAAGGCAGTGGTAGAACTCAGGCGGAAGAGGAAAGCCCCTGAGGTGGATTGAGCAAGGGCAGGAGCAGAGAGGAATGGTGGTGTGGGAGGAATTAAGGCAGGCCAGCAGGCTGGCAGGGCTAGGCAGGGGTGACAGACTTCTTCGTTCACACACTGCTTCTGGTGTACCACCGTAGTGTAGCCCAGTGGTCGGCTATTGGCCTGACTTCCACCTGCACTGCTGCAACCCCAGGTTAACCAGCCCTCCCCAGCCCAAACCATCCCTGCCCTTACCTGTTAGGCTGCTTGGGCTCTTTTTGCACCTTCCTGGACCCAAACAAGTGTCCCCACTTGATGGGCTGGCTGCCCTCTGATGCACTGGTGCTGCTTTCCTCTTGGGGGGCTGCTGCTGCTGCTCCCACTCTTTGCTGAGTCCCAGTCTCCTTCTCCTTGCTGCGCTTCAGCTCTGTAAGCACTGAATCTGGGGGGCTGCCCATCCAGAAGGGCCAGCTCCGTTCCTTCACCTCTTCACTGACCGGTACCTGCTGGGGCTTTTCCAAGGGCTCTTCCACGGCTTGAGGACTTGGCTTGCTGGCAACCTTGGGCCTCTCCTCCAAGGTGCCCTCAGCAATGGGGCAAGCCTCTGCACCCTCCACCACCCCTTCGCGGGGGGGTGGTGCCTTGCGGGTCTCTGCTAACCTGGGCACAGTATTCAAAGCCTTCTTCTTCTTCTCATAGTGGATGAACTTTGAGCCTTCAGCTGAGCCCTCGATGTATATCTGAGAGCTCTGCATGAGCTGGTACCACCAGCCCGCCTGCTTGTCCTTCCTCCCCTCCCACGTGCTCTCTCGCATCTTCCTCCGCTCTTCCTCCCTGTCACCATCTCCACAGGAGGCCCCCACCCCTTTGACCCTCTCACTTGCAGCTTGCTGGGGGCTGTGGCCTGGTGAGATGTCACCATCTCTGGCACCCACTTTGCATGCTTCAGGGGCGGTGCTGCAGCCATCGGGATCCTCACTGCTGCCCCGCGTCCGCATCAGCTGCAGGGTGGAGTGTGCAGAAAGCAGCAGGTCCTGCTTCACACGCAGCAGCTCCTTCTGCTGCTGCTGCTCTTTCCCCATCTGCATCAGGTGGTGCTCGAAAAGGAGGTCTAGGTTGAAGGGCAGCAGGGAGAGAGGCTGGAGCAGGAGCAGGAGCTCCTCGAAAAGAGGCTGGCACACGCTGTGAGACAGGCACAAGAAGCCCACTGGCTGGTAGTGTGCCAGGATGATATCTGTAAGGCAAGAGACATTAATTAGAGGATAGGCCCTTGCCTTCTTTGCCAAGCCCCCAAGAAGCTGCTGGAGTTAGGGGGAAAGGAGTTGGACACCGGTTTTTGGTCACAGCTGTGGCTGCAATGTGAGGCTCAGCACTGGGTCAGGGAGCACCAGATGCTCCGGGCAAACTGGCCCAGGTCCTGCTTCCAGTCGTGCCTGCAGCCAGGACCTGTCTGTCAGACTATCCACTAGGACGACCTCTGCCACAAAATACCATGGGAGTAGGGTGCGAATAAAGAGCATCAAAGGGTTGGCACATGTTAAAATTCTCTTCCCCACCTCCCGGAGATGAACAAGGAGCTGCACATTTGGCCAGTACCAGTCCCCTGCAGAAAGAGGTGTCGGGGACAGCTGAATACTGTCTTTCCAGGGACCTGGCTGGGCTGAACTGTGGATCCTAACAGAGAATGGACTAGCATTTCTACCTGCAGCATGCACCCTTCACTTCATTTGGCCACATCCACAGTGCCCCCCCACCAGCTTTGTTGTCATGTCTCACTCCCAGGGAGAGAGTTGGGAACAGGATTTGTGGCTGTTTGGTCCCAGTAAGATAACAAACTTGCACCACAGACAGGACTTGCACCGTATCTCCAACCCCTTTGCCTAGCCTTCATCATCCTAACAGCCCTAGCTATTGCTCACACTTCCAGATCTTAATGATGGCTCGAAGCAGATGGTCCTCTTCTGCTCCAGAAAACCAGGACGCTTTCTCTTGTCACACTGCTCGGTACAAAGGCAAGCCTACTCCCCTGTCTGCACCAGGGAGACGTGCTAACTGCACATGCAGACCTGGGAAATGTCTGCTGTCAGTCCCCAAACCTGCCAGAAGATACTGGGCTGGACTTCTTGCAGTGCATGGGACCCTGGGCTGGGCAACAGGCTGAGCCAGCAGCGCTCTCAGGGGATCCAGCCGGTCGAGGGCGTCTGTCTCACTGTGCAATTAGCACTTAGTCATGCTGCTTCTAGGCATCAGGCAGCTTGGTTGTGCTGCTGGGTTATCTGCACACTCTAGAAACATTTCTGATTGAAAAAAACAGATACATCCAGTAAATCTGCTTTTTGTTTGTCAGGTTTTCCTTTCCATTTCCCATGCCTGAAGGGTTTCAGCTAAGTGTGCACATCTCCAGCCGTATAAAGCTCTCAGGCACTGGGCAGGGAACACAGAAATTTGGGGAGGGTTAGATCTGGTCTCCTGCGGGTAGACTGAGGGATCTGCATTGGAGGTGACAGCCTTGAGTACTAGCTGCAGCTGGGAAGGATATGGCTGGCCAGGCTCAGGTGGAGGGAGCTGCATGGAGCTTTGACTTCCACCTGGGATTTCCCTGGTACACTGGGACTGTGTACAGTCTAGTCCTTCAGCTCAGAGCAGAGGGGAGTAGCCTAGGCTGAGAGACCAACAAGAGAAACGCATGTCCCTCCCGTGCTCTACATTGTGCAGAATTTGGCCGCCACTGCAGCCCACAGCCCGCAGGCTCTTACCTTCATGGTTGTAGAGGTGGTTGAACCAGAACTCCAAGGACCGGATACTGCAGGAAGGGAAAACAAGCAAGGAAAGAAAGAGTGAAAATCGTTTCACCCCCTTCAGACTTGCTGTTCTACAGAAAGAAGTGTGGCTGGAAAAGGGCATTTACACAGCATGAACCTATGAACCTCAAGACCTAGTGAAAGGACACTGGCTCACTCCCATCAGCATGCACTGACCACAGCCACCCAGCCTGCCACAGAGCCATCCAGTTTGCTTTACATGAGGCATTGTGCAACCGTAACCCCTAACAACCATGTTTCCAGCAAGTTTCCTCACCATTTAGCTCCTATGTCCTTGGCAGAGGAGCTTTGCTGAGGAGGGCTCATGTGGAAGAGGCAAATCATCTACAAACGTAAGACCATTGCTGCAGGCCTGGCCCAAAATATGCTGGTATCCTGGGCCAGCAGGGGAGACCTGGGCCACCATGGGTGCAGAGAGCAGGGCAGAGCTTGCTCCTGCTTGTAGGAGTCCCCCAATGTTTGAAGATCTTGGGGACTCTCTTGCCACTGCCAGAGCTCTTGCTGACCAGCAAAGAGACATTGCTGCCTTCTTCTGTTTAACACTGAGTATAGTCTGCACACTCCTTATCCAACCTGGAAGGGCCAGCCTTGAGTCGTGGACCAGGGCGATTTCTCCTTCAGAACCTCATGCACTGGGATTCACTGCAGCTCCAGGAAGCAGTGATTTAAACAGGGATTTCCAGGAGTAATTTATGCATATGTTATGTCTAACCCTGTATGAATCCTGACAGACAGACTCTTCCCATCTAATATTTTGGGGCTAAAACAAGCTGACAATGTTCTTCAGTGGGCTACAGCCACCCCTTCTCAGTCCTGGCCTGGCAGGGTAGGTTTTGATCCTTCTGGAGTTCCCTGAGGCTCACAGCTTCTTTCTTCCCTCACCTACAGCTGGGGAGAGGCTTCCCAGATTTCTTAAGTCTTTTAATTGGCAACTGTGCCTGCCTGCAGTCAAGGACCAGCACCTGCTGCCAGCCCTGGACATGCAGCCAGCTCAGGGAGCCTGCTTACTTGAGGAGGCCAAAGATGAATGCGTTGAACCTCATGGTGTGGTTGGTGAGCTCCGTGTACTGGCTGATCTTGCTATAGAGGCTGTGCAGCAACTTGGTAGAGGGGCCTATGGAGAGAAGCAAAATGTTGAGATTAGTCGTGGTCAGCAAAGCCAAAATGGCACCACAGGAAGGAGCATCAAGGCAAAACCAGACATTGGCTGGGTGCCCATGCCTGTATGTGCATTGCCCCTCCACCAAACACCAAGATGAGCTCACTCCATCCCAACAGTTAGACTCCACAAGGGAGATGGGTTGTGGTCTGTCCCAGACTGCCAGTCCAAAACTTTGGGAGAGTTTCAATACCGCAAGGAGCTGCCTCCCATACTTCAAGGACAACCACAGCCCTTGGCTCAAAATCGTCAGGTAAACAGAATATTGTGGTGGGTGGTTATAATTTGGGGTGTCTGCAATCACAGAGATAACCCCAGACCTGGAGATTTGCCACAAACAGGCTAGAAGCTTCCCAGCCCTGGATATAAGCCCTTCATGACGCAGAAATCAGTGTGGCCCTGCCATCTGTAACCTCAGAAAGGAGTTCTCCTGGATGGTAGTGACTGCCACGATCCAGGGTGCAGACTGGTAGTAGCAGAGGGTGCAGGTGTTGTGGGCAGGCTTGAGCCAAGTGAGCTGTGTGCACAAATTTTCTTACAGACCAGGAGAGAGCACAGCTCTGCGTTATAAAGTAGCTGTGCAGGGCTAAAGACAAAGATCTAGAAACACCCTGGAAACTTAGAGGGGGGAAAAGAGCATTCTTTTTGTTTTTATCTTTTTTTCATTGCTAGGACCTGTTGTAGGAGAATTTGGAAATTTCAGGGGAAATGACAACAAATATTTGGGCAGAATAGAACAGTGGCTCTCCTGTCTTGCAACAGAAGGTCAAGGCACATCCTGTTCCATGCAGGGAGACGGGTATTATCCTGCATCCCCACCCTTACAGTCAACCTTCCACAGCACCTCCCAGCCACAACACGGGGACACCGCAGAGCAATGAGCATCGCTGCACACCCTCCATACCTAGCTGGGTGGATGCCTCCACCACGCTCCAGGGGATGTTCCTCCTCTGGCCAATGATCATGTCCAGGACGTAAGCCTTGAGCCCGTCACTCAGAACGTCCCGGACAGCAGGGCACAGGTATTTCAGGATGAGATGCCCCACGTTGGGGCTCACGGAGCTGTTCCCAAGTTTGGCCTAAGGGAGAACAGGCAACAGGGAGAGGGGTTGGTAACTGCTCTACAAGGTACAGATGCATGTGAACAGTCCAGCCTCACTTGCCTACTACAGACGCCCAGCAGGCAATATCCAGGCTATGATGATGCTCAGCAGCTTCTTGAACAGGCAGGCTCTTCCCTTTCACCCCTGCTGCCTCATACACCAGTTATGGGTTGCTCCCTGCAAGGTCTGCCCCAGGCTGGGATCAGGCAACAGCTTAAGAAGAGAAAAACCCAGCTGGGGAAAAGGATATCCTGGTTAGAAGGGATACCTTGTTCTCCCTACAGGTATAACAAGGCTGTCCTGCTGGAGGAAGAAAAGAGTAGGGGATTTTTCTGCTGCTGTAGCTTTTCTTGTTGCTATTTTTGAAGCAGGAGGCAGCAAGCCACATAGGAACTAACAGCACCGAGGGGTTAAGGAACACTTAACTCAGTGACATGCCAAGCTATAATTCCTAGGGATTACTATAAATAAACAGGGTGAGGGCAAAATGGATGGACAGCGCTCAGGTTGAAGTGAGGAAGCACGTAAGAGCCCAGCATCAGCAGAGCAGGGACATATTCTGCTGCATATAGTCCTTGAGCTGCTGAGGGGTCCACCCAAAGGGGTCAGCCCCAGGCCTTACACGTCATGTTGGTGGTCCCAGGCAGTTGTGTTCAGGGCACAGATTTTACCAGCTGAGCTGGAATTATACTGGCTAGCTGGCACGGATCCACAGAGGCCCTGAACTGAGACTGAACTTCTGGGTCAGGAATAATCCCCCCAGATCCACTGAGCGTGGGAGCATCAGGGATGGGTGATGCCTTTTGACAGGTGAATGCTCAGCCCATGGCACACTGATGTATAATGAAACCCCAGGTCAAAACCACAGCACTCTCTGGCAAGTAAAGTAATGGGGGAATGTTGCTATTATTCCCCAAACCAACATTGCAAGAATAAGAAATTCACAGTGAAGTCTTAAAAAGCTGTGGGAATCCCAACAGCTCCGGTTATGCTGCACAGCAATCTCTGCATCAGCAACGATTGTAATTAGGGGCAAATTACTCCGGGATCTGAGATAAGATTGAATGGGCTTGGAATCTGTCCCAGTCAGGTTTCTCCTTGGGGATGGCACTCCAGGGCAGTTGTCACGTCCAAATAGTGTCACATTGCTGCCCCAAAGTCCCCTGACTGAAGCAGAGCATTCAGCTTTGAGAGGAGGCACCACAAACATGCTGAGTGTCACAGGACTGCACACGCTGGCTGGTACAAACAGAAACAAGATTGCTCTGCTTCTCCATTATTCCAGAAGTGGGAGATGAGGGGAGCACAGGCCAAGGACAGCCAGCCCCATGGCCAACCTAGATGCACTCTGAAGCTAGTGGGTTTGTGGCAAGGGCTATAGGAGAAGCCCACCTGCCCCAGATGGGCAATGACTGATGCACTTTTTTATCATTATGGAGCCCTGTGACACATCGAGGGACTGGGGACACTGCACTGTGTCCCGGCACCAGTGCCAGAAGAGAATCACAGGGCGTGTGGAGAAGGGAGGCACAACTCTCCACTGTATGAGAAAAAAGAGCTGGTGTACTGCATCAGACCAGAAGGCCAGCTGGCCAGGTATTCTCTCTTATAAAGAGCCATGAGTAAGTACACCAGAAAGAGTCAAACCAGAGCAAACATATATAATACTTGCCCTTAATACTCTCGCAGCCAGCAACTACTTTCAGCTCAGAGTCTACCTAAGCTGGACATTATTCCGATGTGTTTAGTAGACCTCAATGAATTTCCCTTCCCTGTGTTTTTCTGATCTTCCCTTAAATCCACGTACTCTTTTAGCACCCTCAGCATTACGCAGCAAGAATTGTCACAGATTTACTATCTGCTGCATGGCATACCATCACCTTTGGTTTGTTCTTGGTACTACTACCTTCATTGGATACCCTGTAGTTTTTGACTAGAAGAGAATGAAGAGGCAATCTTTCTCCATCCTCTCCATGTCACGCATGATGTTGAGAAGCCATACTGAAAGCAAGACATACCTTCACCCCTGGATCCCTGCTGGTTCCAAAGTGAGCCACAATCAGGTCAACAGCAGTGTTGATTGCCTTCACCAGACCTAGAGGGAAAGAATGAGTCAGAGAGCTGCCTGAGGGACTTCTAGGACAGACCCTGACCAAACACTTCATGAAGAAGCCTATGTCAGCGCGTGTGTCCTTTCTGCCAAAAACATGCAGAGTCCTCCCTAACTCCTCACCAAATCTGTCCCTGCTGGTTCCAACACTCATGTATCAGCCTGACAGTAGGACAACCTTTAGAAGTGGCTGAAGCATAAGACACCCTGTCAATGTTCCCAAGGGACATGGAACATCACCTCCACGCACCATCCCTCGAGGGAGCAGAGATGGAGCCTGAGGCAAGGAGTGTTTTGCTGCTTTGATCCTACAGGGCGGCAGGGCAAAAGCCATGCATTTGGCAAGCTATGTAATGACCTTCAGTAACAAGCCAGTGGTGGGTAATCTGACATATTTATCAGTATGATGCAAGAAGAGAAGTGGCATAGAGGGGAAGGCTGCCATCTGGTAATCACCAACACATAGCTGGCAAAGGCATGGGAACCTTTCTCACATCCCTTGCCTCTGACATGATACCGAGGCAGCTGTCAACAACCCAGTCCTGAAGCCTGCCTCTAGCATCGATCTCATCACAGCCATATCTTGTCCTGCTTTGGAATCCTTTCTCCCACCCTTTTACATAAACACTTTACCATGTAGGACCCAACAGGCCTTTTACCTAAATTACAAAATCTCAGGCTAGCACATCTGCAACATGAAATGGATTCACAGGTCTGCCCTTGTATACTGAGACAGGGGTGGCAGCATATCCTGCCTTAGGGTCATACTCCTGTGCCTGCCTGCACTCCCTGCCCTTTCTTGTGGACACTAAGATCCTTTCTAATCATACTTCCTGGAACAAACAGCTCAAACATACTCCGTGGCACATTGCATGGTGCAGAGAACACAAGAACCTGCCATGGAAACAGCCATCAGTCCAGGGGGACACGTAGTTATGATGCTACAGTAGAGAAGGGCAGGGAAAGAAACCATTATGTCTACAGAGATGACATGAGACAGAGAGAAGCACTGTTCACCTTATGCTGTGTGACGCCATACTCTCATCCACGAGAGATGCATGGACTCACCCTTCTTCTGCAGCAAGTCGATGGAGATGGACTCTGTGTTGCCATCTGGGGAGAGGCAGAACTCAGCGGGGGGTTTCTCTGCTAGTGAGAAGTAGTCAGGGAAGAAGTCAGTGTAGGTAAGCTGGAGTTGCCTCATAGACTGTCCTGCAGGGCCAAGACGGGGGAGAAGGATCAGCCCCAAGCCCTTATACAAAAGCCTATCCCACATTGTTTGCTTTTCCCAGATGCAACGTGCACCAGCAGGAATCTTCACACCAAGACTGGGACAGCAATGCTACAGGCTTGTTACTCTCCCAGCAATGATTTGCAATGTGAGCCTGTACAGTTCAACCCCACAGTCAACCCAACATCTAGCTCCAGCTTGACTGGGGGCCCATGGGCACTGGAAGATGCTGTGGGAGGTTCACGCTCATGGGTTGGTGCTAAGGAAAACCTCTCTGCACCAGACTCTCAGGGCAGCTGTGCAGATAGCCCCAGCAAGGGGGGGGTCAAAAGCAGAGCACAGAGAGAATTCCTGCTTGTCACACACAGGCATGCACAGGCAACAAACTACATGCCTGTCCCCAGGAATGGTCTCTATTTTGAAGGGGTGACTTCTGCAGGAGCTCTCTCATGTGCTCGATTTCCATCTGGTTGATTCCCCAGCTCTGTTACACTAGGCATCTTCCCATGAAGGAGGTATGGAGAAACTGGGTTGGCAGAGCGAGGTGTAGAGCTTTGGGGAATTCCCTCCATGACTTGGGGCTGGCCTCAAGAATGCTCTCGCTCCCACAGACAGACCCCTCTGCTCCTCCCAGAGGACTCTCAAAGGTTCAGCCAAAACCAGCCTGCCCCTCTCAGCCCTTCCTGCACAGGTTTTGCAGGATGGGGAAGACCTTAAGGGCAGCGCATGGAGAAGACAGAGCCCCATGGAGCCCTACAGTGTTGCCAGCTGCACCATGAGAGCTACAGCCCAGCACCTAGCATGCTGCTGGGGTTGGGGCAGATGGGCAGACACCGTGGGGCACAGACACGAGATCTTCCAAGGGCTACAACTCCCGAACGAGACACGAATGACAAGCTGGTCAGTCCAGGAGCACTTGCTGAGGTCTGAGCAGGCTCTTGGGCCTTTCACTTTCCCCTTCAATCCAGCCCCGACCTGGACTGCTCTCAGCTTGTAGAGAAGGGAGGCTCCACACAGATTGCACCCATCAGTGAAGCAATTTTCATCTTCCCCTTGTACCCCTCAGCCCCACTGCGAGCAGATGCATCATCCCTCCTTCTCAGAGCAGGCAGAGCAGTGGTGAGGCCAGGCTGAACCCAATCCCCAAAGGATATTGAACCTGAGCCTCAAGGGATACTGAACCTGAGCCCCAAGGTCACCTCCCAAGACCCACCCCCAGCAGAAAGGTGGTGCGCACCGTTCAGCTTGCAGTGGAAATGGCTGCTGTTGAGAGTGCCAGGGAGCTCAAAGATGGGGTTCCCCCGGTTCAGCCGAGGCTCTTGCTGCCTCCTGTCTAGGCTGCCTGCTAAGCCGGGCAGCCCTGAAACGCGGTCCAGACCCAGGGGGTTCCTCCGCCTGTACTCCCGCCACTTCAGCGCTTGGGGGGAGAGGTGGTTCGCTAGGACGCCACAGGCAGTGAGCACCAGACGGGAGGACACGAGCAGATGGGAGGATATGGAGGGGAAACGGGGAGAGAGAAGATGAGAAAGAGGAAGGACAGAGAAAGAGAGACGGCACATTAGTTAAAAGTCCAGCAGCGTTTCAGGACGTTAGCACACATACATGGAGGGAGGCGGAGGCCACAGCCTGGCAGAGCAGGGCGGGAGCCTGGGTGGCCTCGTGGCTGCAGGCATAGAGGGAGCAGGTTTGGGGTGCAAGCACCTGGTGTGGGGTGCTGTAAGATCAGCAGCCCCACGCTGCCCTCTCCGGAGACAGTGTAGGAGTTGGGACTGGAGGGTCATGCTCTTAGTGTAGGACTTTCTTTTGCAGGCAGAGTGATGATAGGGGCCGCTGGGTGCTGCAGCACCCAGATGCAATTTTGCCCCAGGCTGTGGCTATAAGAGGGTGGTACTATAGGGAGCAGCCATAGTCATAGGGAGCTGAGATGTTCCAGACTAGCACGTCCTGACGGATGGGTACCTACCATTGAGGGGCCGTATGCCCATGCTGCTCAGGGGACCAGAGCTGCTGGTCTCACTGCCACTTCTCCAGTGGGGATCTGCACGGCCCCCCACTCTGCTCACGGGCACACTGCCCACCGAGAGGGGTGGGAGGGACCCACTGCGGAGTCGGTACTCGGAGAGCAGTGGGCTTGGCTCCAGTGGTGCCTCCTTCTTGGGAACTGGCTTGGGGTTCTCCTTTTGCCTCAGGGCATCAGCTTTGGTGGCTTGGGAGGGCTGCATGGCACTGACAGCAGGGGAAGACCTCGTGGAAAGCAGGCTGGCGGAGATGGGGCAGGACCTGCTCCTGGGGGGCTGGCTCTCTCCAGCCCTCTCCTTTGTGGGCGAGGAAGAGGAGTCCACGCTTTGAAAGAAAGGCACGTTGCATCGCACAGGAGAGTAACTCCCCAGAGGGGATGGCCGGGTTGTCTCAGGGGCAGGCTTCTTAATGCAGCCATCATTGCGGGAGGCAGCTCCATCCACTGAGCGCTGGGTCAGGAGTGTGCTGTGGGCTTGGCTCCCCACCCCCGCCAACTGCTCTGCCGAGGTGGCCGAGGCTGAGGACTGGGAATTGGAGGAGATCTGCTGGCTGGCAGGCCGGTTGCTGGACAAGCTGTAGAGTTGGGAAAGGCTGGAGGCAAAATGGCTGTGCAGAGCACGGGCCTTGGATGGTTTGCTGAAATGGTGCTGGAAAACAAAGGGCTGGATGGGCAGAGTTGTGGGACGCTGGTCCTTGCTGTAGCGTACCACAGGCTTGCTGTCTGTGCCACCACCTTCGGGGAGAGAAAGGGGGACAGAGCGTGAGAATGGGCAGAGGGACAGTCATCATCAGCCTGGCAGATCGCAGACAAAAGGGAATGTGCTCTCAGCTGTGGGAGGAAGAGGATGAGCTAGAGGCCAGTGACACACGCAGAGTGGTTCAAGTCTGAACCAGTTACACACATCATGAGCTAGCAGGGTAAAGACGTGGCCCCAAATGCAGAGTTTCCAGCTGTTGACAGCTGTCTGGATGTGTAGGGCACTGCACTGGGAGCTTCTCTCTCCTGGTAGGGTCACCAGCTTCCCATCTCTTCCCCATCCCTTGCACCGAGGACAGCACAAGTCATGGCCCCAAGCACCTGCCCTTGACCTGCCTCCACCCGAGGCAGTACCACAAAGACATGGCCCAGTGCACTGTGGTACAGCAAGATTTCTTATCCTGAAGGACTGTCCCCTCCCACATGTGCTGAGAACTCACCCTGCTGAGCACAAGCATTAGAAGGAATAGCACTGCAGCTCTGCATCCCACATCACACTCAGTGCTGCTGGAAAGGCTGCTTGCTCCCCCTTCTCCCTCCCTCCTCTTTCTCCTGTAACTGTTCCCCCCCTGAGCACGCAGCTTCCTTCTTCCTCCTGCCTGTACCAGATCCAAGCAGGACATTCCCAACCAAATCAGGACCACAGCACAATTAGGAGAGCTTCCAACCCTGGAAAAGGCAGGTCTGCTCCATCAAATGACAGACAGGGATGCCCTAAGGGAGTGTGCTGGGCTGATCTCCTATGCGTGCCTGCAGCTCCTAGTGGGGCCACAATATCCCGAGGGACACAGCTGAAGCGTGACACGCTGTGCACACAGTGTACAACACACACAGCACTGGGTGCACACTCGGGGCTGACTGGGATCCCTGATCACCAGCCACGCCGCAGCGCAGCGCAGCGTGGCACCTTCTGCCTTGTCTCCCCCTGACTCCTCCAGCCCACAGCAAATCCTGGGACAAAGGACCCATCCCAAGCAGAGCCCTGGTGTTACCTGCTGCCTGCGAGGTGTTCCAGGCCTCTTCTCTCCCTATAGCTAGCCTTTAGCAGGGCTTGCTTTCCCTCTAGTCCCTTCTCAGACCCTCTAGGTTTGCATGCTGCTCTCAGCTGGTGCGAGGCAGCTCTGCCTCTATCTCCAGCCACAGTCAAGTGCTTTCCGCACAGCGCTAATGCCTGCCTTGCTGTCACATTGCAGAGGAAGGGACCACAGCAGGGGGTGCAGGAACTGCTGGGACCTATTGTCCTGAGAGCTCCTGTCTGACCCCTCCTCCCCGAGCAGCTCTTGGAGGGCTGCTCCAATGCTGCCTCCTCCCAGCAGAGGTCTGCCTTCCCTGCCATCCCACACCAAGTGCACCTTCAAGGCTCAATAAACAAACAGGACAATACACAAAAAAACCTTTGCTCCAAAGGCCAAAATCTCTCCCACACCTGCCACAGCAACGAGTGACATGTTCTTCCTATCTCCTGCCAGAAATCTTCAGGGCATTAAATGGAGACAGTCTGGTCCTTGGCGTGTTAAGGGCTATCTACCACAGCAGCCTGGTCAGAGCCCCATTTTAGACAGGCTCTTACCTGTGAAGCAGGTACAAGAACTGTCTAGGGCAGAGCCTAGGTCTCCTGCCATGCTGGAGATGGGGCTGCCACACAGCTTCCTCACCAGGACAGGTAACGGCAATATCAAGGCGGAAAGCAACTCATGTATTACAGGCTTTCCTGCAGAGGGAGCTGGGACAATTACCCTCCAGAGGAACCTCTGCTGCAATCCAATGCAGTGTGGAGGACATGGCCAGGATATTCCAGCAGAGACACGCCGCTCCTCTAATCTCTGCAGGACTCATGCTGTAAGTCCCAGCAGAGACTGTGTGAGCACCCTGACCCTGCATTGAGAGGAGACTGTTGACTATGCCTCCTCCCTCTCCACCTCTGCCCCATGTGGCTTCAAAGAAGAAAGGCTAAAAACTCCTCAGTGGTTCCTTTCCCTTTGTCAGCTGGGAACACGACTCTGCTGAGCATCTTCACGTCTCTGTCTTAGGAGCTAAAAGCAGGTGATTCTCATGGACTGGGGGAGTACAACGCCCTGAAAGGGAGTCAATCCTCCAAGTTGCACAGACCCTAAGTGCTAATGCCGTGTCCTCCCTTACATGATATGAGAGGTTTGCACAAAACCTCAACAGGCTTTAGAAATACAAGGACAAGACACTGGCACTGATCTGGGTCTGAAATAAGCACAGCAGGGCTTTGTCCCAGGGAGTGGTAGACCAGGAAACAAACCGCACAGGCACTGGTCTCCCATCACCATGCCGGTTCCTCTGCTGCTCCCCTCATGTTCCCAAAAAGCAGCTTTTCCTTTTACTTCTCCATTCTGCCTAGTTTGGCTCCTTACCGTCTGCTCGGGCTCTAACATCTCTTTGTCCGTGGCCACTGGCAGAGCCACCTGAGAAGCTGGCATCTGCCTCCATCAGCAGGGAGAGAGAGGCTTGCTCACCTGCCCCATGCCCACTGGGGACCTTCTCACTGGAGACCGAGTCTTTGGTGGAACACAAAGCCTGGCTGTCCCCAAAAGCATGATTTAAACAGAAGCCCTCGCAGCTCTGGTTCAGGCCATGCACGAAGGGCATGGGTGGAAGACTCTGGCTGCGGCGAGCTCTTTCTTCAAGGAAGGCTGGGCAATCCCGCTGTGTCTCGGGGATAGGGGAGAACTCCAAGGAGGAATCACCACTGGACCGGAGTGGTGGGGAGGTGCTGTTCTTTTTCCTGCCTTTAGCCAGTTCAGCAAAAGATGTCACTCGCTTTGGGGGGGAACTCTGGATGGGTATTGCTGGACTTTCACTCAGCTTGACCGGACAGCTCACCATGCGCTCCAAGGAGCCCAGCCTGCTGCTGGGACTCCTGTCCAGGTTCTGATCATAGCTCCTGGAGCGCTGCCGGCTTGTATTGAGGTTAGGTGGTGACACATTCACATAGACCTGACCCTCAATCGTGTTCTGGGTGGCTTCTCCCTTTGCCTCCTCTTCACTGCACTCCACGTTGCCTTCTTCTTGTCTCAGGTCAGGCCTTCTAAAAAGATAGTATTCAGTGGGCTGGGCTGGGCTACCTTTGGTATGGTCTTCCGAGCAGCTAGTTATGGAAGATCCTACTGGGCTGGGGGATGACTGGGAAGACAAGTCACACGTGACTAACTTATAATAATTCTGAGTAGCCACAACGAGCCGTGCTTGGCTCTGGAAGCAGGCAGTGAGGTCTGAGCTCTCCGAAGCGCAAGGCTCACAGTGGAGGTGGTAGGAGTTGCAGTTAGCATCAAGGACAGGTGAGGAGGAGGAGTGTTGACACCCACACACCTTCCCTGAAGTCTCTGGGTGATGTGACTCGCAAGACATCTTGGATTCTGTGGGTGATGAATGCAAATCCAGGTAAAAAGCTCCTGTGTCTGAGTGGCTGCAGAAGGAAGAGTCACAGGACAGGTTGGCTGAATTCAGGTTAGATCGGGAATGGCCATTCATTTTGTTGTAGAGAGCACTGAAGTTCACCAGCACCCCATCGGAGCTGTTGCAGGAGGAGTCACTGATATAGCCCATCTGTTGGTCAATCACTTCAGACTGACTTGATGAACTGTAGCAGCGACAGTGCTGGAGCTCCGAGCTGGAACAGCTGCACGTCCGGCTGTGTAGGGCATCCTGATTCCTCAGTGATTCACCCGTGTTCTGGTTCCACTCCTGGTCACCACCATCAAAGGAGAAGCTGGAGGAGCTGCCGCGATGGCAACTGCATTCATCCAGCTCCATGCGTTCTGAGGCCTGGTGGCACCGGTTTGCATTGTTCCTCTTCTGGACATCGTCACTGCTGATTTTGTCCTCTTGCCCATCTACCACACCGGACCGGCTGGCCATGTTCCAGGATTTCACAATGTGGTTGGAGTCGTGGAGGTGGAAAGGGGGCAAGGCCAGCTCATGCAGATGAAAGGGAGGTTTGCCAGCCACAAGTGAGTTGTGAAGGTGAAAAGATTTTTGACCCAAGTCATCCCCAAAGATGCTGAGGTCTTCACCCTCACTCAGCAGGAAAGGGTTGTGTCGCTTACTGACACTAGGGACAATCAAATCCCTCGCTTTGCCTTCTTTGTTATCTGAGGCCTCTGCTGAGGTTTCGGAGGTCTGGAGAAAGCTGCTGTACACCAAGGAGTCAGTCTGTGAAAGGTCTCTGTCTGGAAGGGCAGAGGTCCGTGTAATGCTGAGCTCTGGCTGGCAGAAGGGGTTGGTCCTTTTGCTCACGGAGCAGCACTGTCTATCAGGGACCTGGCAATGCACCAGGGGAATGTGATGGACAATCAGCGTCTCACCAGTCAGTTTGGGTGGACTATCCATGGTGAGGAATGCTCTTCAGGACATCAGTTAAGTCGGTGCTACCCATGGACAGGTAGGGCTGCACGTGAGAGGCAAGGAGGACACTTCTCATGGGGGAGTTCAAATACCTAGAGAGAGACAAAAACACAAAGGAAGTCACCTCTCAGGAAAGGCAGTGACTATTTAAAGCATCCTTGGTTTGACTGAAGACTTCATGTGCTGACAAGGACCAAACAGACTGGTCCTTGTCAGCACAAGGTCCCAAGCACAAGGTCCTGAGCTGCCTTTCTTCAGGGAAAGCATCACAATGTAAGACAAACATGTCCCCCTCCCTGCGGACTCCTGAGACAACACTTGTGCTTCCAACTGACCCCTCTCAAACTTATCTAAAGTGAGCTACTGATTTCACTCAAGTAGCCAAAGGGCTGCACAGGCTTTGCGCCAAATGAAGACCTCACTGTGGATGGCACTGCACGCTCACAGAAAAACATGCAGGCAGCACAGGGTCTGAAATGAATTGCTGCACTCTGATGAGAGCAGTCCATCTTCTTGCACTGGATTCAATACCTTTGCCTTGAACTTTAGGTACCTTGAACTGTCCCTTAAGAACTAAACGCTGAACAGCACTGCCAGACCTTGCAACGTTAGAGAGACACAAGTCCAGGCTGAGACTGGAAAGCGGGAACAGACTGGAACAGGAAAGCAGCAACAATGGTTCTTCTCCAAAATCCAGGCACCCCCACTAGGTCCTGAGCTCTTTTAATGGTGCCAGGACCTAGTGCTCTCATAGATCCTTCACTTGTTCTGATAACCCTGGCCCAAACATCCTTGGTCAGCAATCCATGTCCCATATCTCATCCAGGCACCCTCAGTGCTCACAGCACCACATACTGTGATCCTGCTCTGGACTCCAGGACCCCGGGTCTGCTGCCACCACTGACCTTCTGACTCCAGAAAGTAGCATTCACAGTATCTGTCTTTGCCTACCTTACCCCAGCATTTGTGACTACGGGACAATAAAGAATTTGGAGCAGAGCTGCAAAGGCACATGGGAGCCCAGGAGGGAAATCGAGAAATGTGGGATAAGTGAGGTTAGAACAATAGTGTAAGCAATGAGACAGCTCCACAGGAAGATCAGGAACTTCAGTTCTTTCAGCTTCACGGCACAAGAATAGCAATTAAAAGATGCTAAAAAAAATGATCAAAAGAAGTACTTTCATCCCACGCATAGTAGTGCTTCTCACAGACACAGGATGATGCTGGCAGGAAAAAAAATACAAAGATGGAAATGGACCTAGTGTTTACAGTAAACACCCAATGATGTAAAAGTTAATGCTAACAGCAGTGTTAGAGAACAGACAAGCCTTCTGGTAGACTCTACCGGAGATCATCATGAGACCTACGTGAGGGGCACACTCACGTCTGTGCCTCATGTCTGCTTCTGCTGGGATGTTTCAGCCAGGATTAGGCTCTGAAGTAGAGAGGTCACCTGGACCACTTAGACCACATCCAGCTGGACTATCGTGGGACCCGAAACTCCCCCCCACCTATAGTCTCCCTAATGCCTGTATCACCCTTCACTCCCCTTTCAGTGACTCCTCTGTCTTACAAGCCTTTGGCTGCTTTCCCACAGCCACTGAAAGAAATGAGTCTGTCCTCAGCCTGTTTCCTGGGACAAGATCTTTTACATCAGGGATTCCCAAGATCACATTGTTCAAGAACCACCGTGGGTAACAGCACAGTAACTCCCGAGTCTGTGCCTAGCACACGCACACCCTGAAAGTGCTCTTCAACAGTTGGGGCAGTATTCATGCCCCATTTTTGACCTTGCACACCACTGACGGTACATGTAGCAGCAGGAGCCCCTATTTATCCTGTCTCCCCCCCTCAGCACTATGGGGAAAAAGCTGGTCCCCCAGTGGCTATCTGCCCTTGTTACTGCCTTTGTAGCTGATTTTAACACTTAGATCATGTCTCCCCATAAGGCCTTGTTATATTTTGAGTATTGCCACAATGCAACCACTTGAAAAGCATCATTTTGAGGATACAGACCATGATGACAGCACACTTCACTGCTGAAGCACTGGGTCTCCGCTGCCTCTGGGAAATGGCTGCTTGGAGCCAGCTCCCAGCACCAGCACCTATCTGCTGACAAGCCTTGCTGAACAACACACACTTTATGTTCGTGCAGATGCTGCTGTGGGAGGACAAGGCTTGCACAGGCACACTTTGACATTTGACAGCAAAATGTCAAGAGAGCTGACACACAGCCATTTCCCAGCTGTCTCTCTGGAGCCCTGGCTGCAACATGCAACTCTGCCCAGCTATTTGGTTTCAGTGGCAGCACAGGCTCCCTGGGTGGACTGTGATTCATTGGCTGTCACAGATGCTGCAGCAGACGGATGCCCACTCTGCCTGCACCCACAGCCTGCT
This sequence comes from Aptenodytes forsteri, assembly GCF_000699145.1. Lineage (NCBI taxonomy): Eukaryota > Metazoa > Chordata > Aves > Sphenisciformes > Spheniscidae > Aptenodytes > Aptenodytes forsteri. Next base: position 122,667 of record NW_008796209.1, read on the forward strand.
TCCAGCACAAGGCTCTGAGGTCCAATACCACAGGCAGCACGCAGCCAGCTCCTGCCGGGAGCCATTCTGACAGCTTCCCTAGGGATATGCATGACTTTTTTGTGCCCTAGATACCCCTCTCTCCCTTCAGGCAGGGAGGTTGGCAGTGGCACTGCCAGTGCAGGGATTATTCAGCTTCCAACACCAGAGCATCCTCCCCGGCCATATCATCCCTTGGCTCTCCCTCCCGGATTCTGGAAGACTGTAGAAGGATCCTCCCTCTTCTATTCAGGGTCTGGTAGGCTGGGATTGACACTGGAGCATAAACCAGCAAGCAGAGCAGTTTCAGATTCTGCTGGCTTTGATCAGCTCTTTGTAAAGCCCTCACACCTGTCTTGGTTTCAGCTGGGACAGAGTTAATTTTCTTCCTAGTAGCTGGCACAGTGCTGTGTTTTGGATTTAGTATGAGAATAATGTGATAACACACTGATGTTTTAGTTGTTGCTAAGCAGTGTTTATACGAAGTCAAGGAATTTTCAGCTTCCCATACTCTGCCAGCGAGGAGGTGCACAAGAAGCTGGGAGGGGGCACAGCCAGGACAGCTGACCCAAACTGGCCGAAGGG
>NW_008796209.1:123730-128560 GCF_000699145.1 Aptenodytes forsteri
CTCAGTATATAAGCTGGGGGGAGTTGGCCAGGGGGCAGCGATCGCTGCTCGGGGACTGGCTGGGCATCAGTCGGGGCGGGTGGTGCGGTTGCATCACGTGGTTTTTTTTTTTCTTTCCCTGACTTTTTGTATCTCTCTCTTTCTCTCCCTCTTTCTCTCTTTGTTTTACTTTCCATTACAAGTTATTATTGTTGTTGCTGTTGTTATTATTATTATTTCAAGTATTAAACTGTTCTTATCTCAACCCATGAGTTCTCTTACTTTGCCCTTCCGATTCTCTCCCCCATCCCACCGGGGGCGAGGGGGGGGAGGGTGAGCGAGCAGCTGTGTGGTGCTCAGTTGCCGACTGAGGTTAAACCACGACAACACCCCTTTGCAAGGGGAAGTTTCCAGTTGTGGAGAAACTGGAAGTGTCCCGTCTGCACCTGAACAATTTTTGCCAGTTCATTCTTTTTATTTATCATTTGCAATAGCACAAGCCCACAGTGTGATGAATCCTTCTCAATCCTACATATACAACAGCAAACACAGCATACAGCAATGATCCCTGCCCAGGGATCGTGGCAGTGCAAGGCAGGGAGGCACACAGGGAGCACCATGACTCTAGACACATCGGTACAACAGCCATTTTGACTGCAAATGTCAAAATTCTTTACCTTCTCCATACTGACACCATCTGCTGCTACACAGAAGATATGGGTTGTTTATTCAGTCAGCTCTTTCTTGAGGCGCTAAGGGTTACCTGCAGAAGGCGATGGCCAGACATTTCATTACCTATGGATGCTTCACTCCAGTCAAGCTAATACAGAGCAGATAAGGACGGCTTTTTGTGAGACACCTATGATGTGGTGTGGAATTGCTTATCAATGCTTGTACCTCCATGTATATATACATGGCAAAAACTTGTTAGCTGCAGCAAAGCTCCAGGTAAGTAGCGGCAGAGGAGTGTTGAGCAAAAAAAGGATGGTTCAGCACTGATCTGAGAGCTGCCTGCCAAGCCGTGTCTGCGCTTTAGAAAGGAGGTAGCATGCTGCAGGTAACAGGGGCATGCAGCACCTTGCAGAGCTGAGCCCTTCAGGCTCTGCACCTCATGCCTTGTAAGTCCTTGCTGAGCACTACACAGAGGCCCCCAAATCCCTCCTCTGTCCTACCCTCAAAGACTGAGGACATTGTGCTAATTTAAGGGTGGTCAGTGCAGCTCCGTGGCTCCTGGATTAGAACCGCCTGCCTCTGCGACACTGCTGAGAAGATGCAGAAGCCATCAGAGCTGGCTCCAGCTGGCCTGCAAGGCTCTGCTTCACTGGTGCAAACACCAGTGCCTCCTGGTGCCATCCTTGCCTCCAAGTGTCGATGCGTTAGGTGTGTCGGTCACGTACCTCCAGGCATACCCCGCTATCTGCTACTGCTCTGGCTTTTGGAGTTCCACCGCTGATTGCTTAATGCCCCGCTCTGCTCAGTGCTCTTAGCTGCACACGTGGGGCAACCGGGTTCAACACAGAGCGACACAAGTTTCCTCATAAAATGTAATACAATACTGGGGGAAGCATGCAGAGATTTAAGAAATTAATGTGATTTAAATGCAAAAAGATTGCACATATAGCACAGAGGATGAAAAGGCAGGAGCAGTATCATCAGAACTGTCAGCTGGAGGCGATGCTGGCTTTTCGGAGGCTGGCTTTTCTGAACAGATTACTGTTTCTACAAATCTCAGTCACTTCAACTATGAAATTGAACGCCCAATGGAAACCTTTAACTGTGAGGGTTCTTGCTGCCTCTTTCTGAATGGCTACAGTTTCACTGTCGTCATCATCTTCCTCAGATGGAGCAAGATCCATCATGGGTGAAAAATGGAAAAACAGAGTTAAAAACTGGGCATTCAGTTTCATAGATGAACCAGCAAAAATCCTTTTGTATTGGAGCTGCTTGTTCTTTCAGGGTTGTTTCGTATGAATCCCCGACTCCTACAGAGCATTTGCATTAACACGCCTGAAGAAACCACACAGCTCTACAAAACAAGCACCAGCAGAAATGCTGCAAAAAGCAACAGTTTGTGTGAGCTTGCAGACAGGGGCACAATACAGACATCTCCTCTTTGCTCCACAGGGAGAGATATATTCAGTTTACTCCCTGTAAGTCTACCTCCAGGCAAAAGGGCTGGGAGATGAATCCAAACTGAAAGCCACTCTTCAGACAGCATGGGGGATCTCAGGGTTCATTGGTTCCAGCACCAGTTTCCAGGATCCCAGTAACACAGTTTGTCCCTGCTCCAACTCTGCCACTCCAAAAGCTGCCAGAAAGTACTGAATGGTTTTTAAAAAAACTCAACAGGAGTTGCCTTTCCAGCAAGATGGAGGGCATTCAGGGAGCAGCATCAGTGAAGAGGATGGGGCGAGGGGCGCAGGATGAGTGGCTTGGGGATGGGGCTGAACCACCGGGGTGAGTAAGAAGAGGGTGGAGGTGAGGAAGCCTGTAAGTTGTTGTAGGGTGGGACTAGCTAGTGGCGTTTGTTTGGACATCCGTTCATTTCTCACCAGCTAATACATCTCTGCCAAATTCACGCCTTCATTAAATGCTTTAGTAAATCAGCCAGCATGTTTAATGAAAGAAAAGGTGTAAAAGGAAATACTAGTTGCTTGACTCATCCTAAAACTCCAGCTCTCCTTCCCTGCCTCAGGGAACAGGGAGCATAGTGAGGGTGGTCTGTCTGGTCCCAGGGTGAATATACCAGCACCCAGTGTTTAAAGGGGGCTGCAGCAAGATAGAAAGACTAAATACTTCCAAAATTTCTGCCACAGCTCAGGCTAGTTCCTCTTGTGGTCCTGAGCAAACAGTGATTCCTGAAAAAAACACTTCCCTTTTCTTTCCACAACGAGGTGCTGCCTGGGCTAGGGCTTTTTCCAGCGGTTTCCAGGACAGCCTGACTAAGCCCACGATTAAGGTATCATTACATCCCAGAACTATATAGGATTATGATGTGTTCAAAATGGAAACAGCAGCACATGATGATCAGTCGCAGCCCTTGCACACAGGACAGCAAGGAGCTGTGCGGGTCAGGGATGAGGGGCTTGCCAGCAGAGATGAGAGGGTGAGTGAAACGAAAATAAGCAATAGGTAGTACGTGTATTCCTGCTGATGACACAACTGGCGTGAGGCAGGTACTGTCTCCCAGTCAGAGGAAAAGAAGCCCCACCTGCTTTGTGCACTTTGAGTTACAGAAGACATCAGAAATAGCTCAAGCAGCAGATCTATACCAGCTAACACAGGAGCCGGACAGTGACCGAACCAGTCTCTCCCATTTCTGTGCTCTCTTGCTCCATGACTCATCATCTGGCATGTGGCACTCTGCAGGAGCCACTTATAGGCCATGACTCACGAGCATCCACCGAGGTGATCTGGGCTAGAACCTGCTCCTCCTTCTCCCCACCAGCTGTCCTCTGCCCCAGCCCCCACCACATATGCTCCTAATTACTATATGCAAATCCACAGAGGAGAAAAAGACTAATATTTCTAGCTGCTAATATCACACCGAAATTGCTGCTGAATCAAACTGCAGACACAGTAAATCCTTTCTTACCACAGACACTCTAGCAGCAGCAGCAGCAGGAGGAGGGACTACGCTTCTATAGCACCTTTCTGCCTGAGCACTCTGAAAGCATATTGAAGATCTTACAAGAGCAGAAATTACACAATTCCTTTCTGAAACATGGGTCTGCCTGGCTGCTGGAGCCTGGGTGCTGCAGGGTTCCCAGAGCACTCAAGAACCCACACATAAAGGAAAAAAATCCTATAAGCAAATGAAACTGCTGGGCAGAATCAGTAGCTGAAGATGCCAAGCTTAACTCCTCCTTAACTGCACAGCTTTGGCCAGGGCTTAGCTGCAAAGCAGGGCTGTCAGCTGGCTGCCTCATGAACGTGCTCCTTTTACACATCTGCCCGATGGGGGACCCTAGGAACCAGAGGCTGCAGTTGTGTAGTGACAAAAACACAGCCAGGAGTTGTGGGTGAACCAGAGTCAAAGCCAGCAAAAGTGTGGACTGAAGGTTTTCCCACCTTCTATGCCTGGGAGCTGTGAGCTCAAAACTCTCCACCATGGGAGGGTAGGGAATAAAGGGTCCTGCTGAGGGAGTCAGGCATCAAACTCAGCGCAGCTTTGTGAATCAAAGCCCGCTCTCTTGACCTGTGCCTGCAGGCATACAAGATGGCAAAACTGTTCCCAAAGTCTGTTATATGGCTACACGCAAGGGTGAATGAGCAGCCGTTCTTGCTCAGGTGTGCACTGCAGGGGCGAAGGCTCCCAAGTTGATAGCAAGAGGTGCACAGGGCACAGATGCTTCGCAGGGATGGAGATATTCTCAACAGCACTGGAGATTTCAGGGGTTGCTGTGTATCTGAAGCATCCCTAGAATTACTATACTTTGGAAAGACCTCTCAATGAGAGGTCACAATCACTTCCACTGGGCCCTCAGGACTTTCCTCCCTAACATTTACTGGAATCTGGCTTCAGACAACTTGGTGTTGCCCAGACCATGGCAAAGGAGAGGCTCTACTTGTCCAAGGCTTATGGAAGGATAATTTCAGAAGCAAGTTTCATCTGCACAAAGAAAAAGCACATGAGAATAGCTCCATCTCAAGTAGCTCTAGATCCCCTACCACCTTCATGACTTGGGGAAAAGAGATGATGGCATCTTGGCCTGTATCAGAAATATTGTGTATCAGAAATAGTGTGGCCAGCAGGAGTAGGGAAGTGATGGTGCCCCTGTACTCGGCACTGGTGAGGCCGCACCTCGAATACTGTGTTCAGTTTTGGGCCCCTCACTACAAGAAGGACGT
>NW_008796209.1:129354-162952 GCF_000699145.1 Aptenodytes forsteri
CCATCCCTGGAAGTATTTAAAAGACGTGTAGATGAGGCACTTAGGGACATGGTTTAGTGGGCATGGTGGTGTTGGGTCGACGGTTGGACTCGATGATCTTAGAGGTCTTTTCCAACCTTAATGATTCTATGATTCTATGAGCTAAGCCCTGAAAGGGACAAAGGTCTGTCTTCACAGTGAATAAGATCTCACTGCCGTACAGGTCAGCACACCCATACAGACTCCAGCCACTCCACGGCTGCATATCTTCACTATTGCTTCCTTTATCTTCACTATTGCTTCCAGATTAAAACTGGCATTGCACTTCTGTCCAGACAACCCCTTGCAGGAATCACAGCTGCAAAACAATCCTGAACCCTCCCTGCAAGGCAAAAGCATCAGTGATCACTGGAGAAAGCCCAACAAATAAGGAACTCAGTTTTAAGATAACTCAGTTAAAGAGGCTGTAAAATCGTGTTTACTGTCTATTCAGCCCAGAGCTCCACGTATGTAGGAATCACTCACTACCAAGTAAAAACCAAAGATTTCTGGGATGGCAGATTACAGATGTACAACCCTGTGTGGCAACATAGCAAAAGCAGAACAGGCAGCAAAGGTGGCTACAGGAGAGTGAAGTAAAACCACAGCAGGGCCAAGTTCTTGAAATACGTGAAGTATCATCCCACAAGCCACTGTAAATGAAGCAGCTAGAGATGTCAAAAAGCCCCAGCAGGATTATTTTCAGACTTGAACACAGCAGTGGTGCAATGGTTTGCTACCAGGACTAGGTAGCCACGTCCCAGTGAATAGGAGAAGCAATGCAGGTATGGCATTACCTAGCAGTGATGGGCATCAGTTCTGTCAGACAGCCAGAATGCCTGCATCTGCAGAGCTGTATTATTTTTAAATGATGCAATCCTACACGGAATTTAATACACGCTGTGTGCAACCAGATCAGGAGCTCCAAAATCAAGCACAAACAGAAAACATCCCAGCAGCAGCCTGGTTTTATTAGATGTTCCCCTTCACAGTGCACATCTAAATGGTTTTTCAAACAGCAGCTATGTCCAACAGCTGACTCCAGCTAAGACTGCAGGAAACTTTAACCCTTCCTAGCTCTAGGTAGTTCTGCCAAGGCCAGAAGCAATAAATGGTTACACAGGAAAAAATTTTCTGTCTTTCCAAAGCAGGAATATGCAATAAGCAATTCAATGATCTGGAGGCTGGCAGCACCCTGACTGGGGGATGATAGCATGCTACAAAGCAAAAAGGCTGAGTAACAGCCCAATAAAGGCAGCATCTGATGAGACTAATGCATCAAATTTATCCTGCCCTCTGAAGGACATCAGGACCACATACACTTTTGCTGCTGATATCCAACTGCTTTTAGACCACAGGCTGGATTTTGCAATCCCTTGAAGGCAGCTGGAGGAAAAGACCTCGTAGTACACAGGTTTGAAAAGGGAATTTGCCTGATTACTGTTAAGACTGTGCATTTCTTGACCCTTTTTTGGCCAGGTCCCTGAACAAACAGGTCCTCTGTAATCAAGTCCAAGTGCTGTCTGAATCTCATTTCAGCAGAATTCAGGGTGGGTGGAAAAAAAAAGCAGAATGATTCCCAAGATAATGGGACAAGAAGCTTCTGAACTGGGAACAAATCCTTGGACCATAGCAAGACTGTGCAAGATTAGAAAACACTCTTTGAACTCCACAGCAGGTCTTGATACGACCTCCCTGGCCAAAACAAGTCTATCAAGAATGCTTTTCTCAAGAAAGACAAAAATCAAGGGCAACTGTTGCCACTATCTCAGAAATAGAGGGAGGAGAAAGATGTGACGGACAGATGAACATATTTAATCTTCATGGATCAACTGCTACAGGGAAGTTTTGATTTCAGCACAGGAACACAGACGTCTGTGGGCTGAATCAGAGGGGTGAAGCCCCGTCCTCCACCTTTGCCAGCAGAGTTCAGATGCTCTGCACGAGGTGTAATAACCCCAAAGTGGGCAAATGAGCGACCGCCTGCTCCATTCTCCCCTCCAGTCACAGGCAGCCTCCCAGGTGGGAACAGTTTACGTCTAGAAGTGGGTTTCATAACCCGCCCATAGAAAGTTAGGAGCCTATACAATCACAGTGCTATATATTCTTGACATCCCTTATAGTGTCCCCTTTTTTTTCTGAATTCTTGCAACTTTTAGGGCTTGTAACTTCCTGAACCAGTGAGTTCCACACCAAATTACACAGCGCAGTAGTAGTTATCTGTCAGTCCTTTTGAACATACAGGCATTTAACTTCATTGCTTGTCCCTGGGCTAGGGCAGGGAGAGTATCATATTTTCTACTACATTTGCCACCCCTCTGAGCATTCCCAAGCTTTTCATTCTGTTCACATACAAGAGTATTCCCAGATCCTTGGTCCAGTCACCAACCTCTCTCCAAGTGTCCTCCTGATTTGTGGGTGTGTTTGTATGTTCGCATGGCCAGCGGCAAGGCAGAACTCAGAGGATCTGGATGAAACTGCAGCATCAATTTACGTAACAGAATATTTTCCATGCAACAGAACTAACAAAAGGCAAGCCAGAACCTTAATAAAATACTTATGAAGCAGACCAGGCACTCCTAATGATTACACATACTTTTCTTCTGAGAGGAAAAACTTACCCCTTGCAGGGGCTGGCAACCCAAACCAAACTCAGCTTATAAAGCTCTATTCGGGACAGTTTATTTTAGGATATCGCTCCGTAAGACAGCTCATGTGCTAATTAGGCTTGGAATGACTGGGCTCAACAGAGTATTAAGGGTCTAACTAACTAAATCTGATAACCCTGGATTAACCAAGGTCTTCTGCTGAGGAAAGCCTTGCTGGGCTGCAGAGGGTGCACAGACCTATTCCCTAGGAGAAAAAGCGAGGGCAAACGGGGACGATCCTTGGCTCTGCACTGGAAGAGCAGGTCAGAGTAACAGGGACACACCAAGACTACCGGAGGGATGACCACTCTGCTTCTAATCACTTCAAGTGTGTTTGAGAGACCTGAGCAGACACCTTAAGACTGTACGCTCCCAGATCTTCCCAGTTAGGACACGTTCACATTTGGACACCTCCTTTCCTGAAGCTGTTGTGTCCTTTCTGTACAAGGTGTCTCAGAGAAAAGAGTAAGTACCTGCAACAAGTGGTGAGGAAGAATTTACCTCTCCTAAGCCCTTGCACTGAGATGGGCCTCAACTCAACCAGGAGGTTTCAAAACTCTGCAACTTCTGAACATGTACTATAAATACACTGGGTAGACTTATTCACACAAATGCCAAGCCATTTGGGAATACTCCTGGGCTCTGAAGTTTGACAGCAAGATTCGTGGAGTAATTAATCACAGTATGTGAAAATTATTCCTATTATCAGTTTCAAATAATCCTCCTTAATTTCCTGGAATACTTCCATGTTACAAGCAGGGCAGCACATAAATCATTATCATCTTTCTCTAGACTGTTCATTATTTCATATCATGAACCCTACAGTTTCCCATTTAACACAAATAATTCCCATTTCTTCAGTCTCTCCTCTTATGAGAGTTTTCCAGGACTTTGTGCAGTTTTCTGGGCAGTTTCTCGGTTCCCTCCAACTCTGCAGTCATGCTTCTGAGCTGGGGTGACTAATTGCACACAGTTTCCCAATCAGCAGTGGGATGTCCCTTGCTTTCTGTATCAACATGAGAAGACTCTGTACCATAATCTTCTATACCATTTCTTATGTACCCTAACATTCATATGTAGATGTTCACCAAGTAAAGTTCCTTATAACCAGGGTGACATCCAGGTACTTTTTGCAGTTTAATGACATGAGTTTAATGAGTTGGAATCAATTTAATAAATTTAATCAGTTTAATGATTTGGAACCTTATAAAGTGTACTTTTGTGACTATCCTCTGTTACACACATTTACATAACATAGCATCAAGCTCAAAAACTCAAGGTTTGCAACAAGACTAGCCTAGAAGAAACCAGGGGATTTTTCTCACATATCTGTTCTCTGAGGAGAGGAGTTTCTTTTTGCTGTCTGTGGAGTTTGGTTTTGGGGGGACGTACTCCCTCAAGTTGCACAAATTCTTGGCGTATGTGTGTGGGGAGAGGTTTTCTATGTTGCCACGCAAATTCTCTTCGTGGTCCCCCAAGAGATAAGAAGGTCCTCAATGTCTGACTAAGGTCTGGGCTGAAGGATGTTTTCCCTGGTGAATTTGCCTCATTAAATCAGTGAGGTCTGGTGGCTTGCCTCCATGAAAGAAGATTCCCCTTTTGTTTTGATGGGCAGGCCAAGAGGTTGTTGTGGTTTTTCTTTTCAACCTCAACTCATGCCAAGGCGAAAGCAGACAACAAGGCAGTAGACCAAAATACTGGCTGTCGAACATGCTCTGGTACAGAGGGGAATCACCTCTCAGTGCCTCCAGGACAAATACAAATGCATTGCTTCAGATTGGGGTGTTTCTCCACCATGCAGTACCAAATCATATCAGCAGCACAAAGCCTGGGAGAGGTCAGGGTTACAGGATGGAGACATTCTTTGGGGTCTCTAAAGCTTGTGCGAAGTCACCAACAGAAGCACAGAGAACAGAAACCCCAATGGGTCAATGACTACTATCAGTGTCTCAACAAGATATGGTCAAACATAAACTGAATGACGTGTGACTACAGCGTTCCCACCTTTGTGCATTAACCACCCTCATGCCATTGCTTGTCAGTGCTGGGACATACCTGTTTCTGGCAGCTCCTGTCCTCTCCTCCTCTGTTATTGTGCCATGAACTGGCTAGCCCTACTATACTAGGGTCTAGAGACCTCCAGGCATGTTCGAGGTCCCCCTGTGCTCCATGCCGCCCCACCCTTCCTCTGACTCAGTCCTCCCCCAAAACAGTCTAAGAGGAAACAGGGAAGGGAAGCACATGGGAACGAAAAGGCTGTCAGGCTTACTGTAATAAGTCGTCACCACCTTCAGAGTGCTTTATAAATACAATAATTATAAATAGCAAGTGTCTGCAGAAATGAAAATGAGGCATATGACATGGAGCTGAAAGCAGGAGGAGACATCTGGGTAAGGAAGATGATCTCCTCAATGGCCATTTCAAGCACTATGATGTGCAGCTGGAGATAAATCTCAGCAGTAGGTTAAGTTAGATGTCACTGACTGTGGACAAGAGAGAACAATAGAAAACGGCTAAGTGCAGATGCTTCCTGAAATCCACTTGCTGAAATCCCCTTGCTGTTCTTCTGAAGGGTCAAGCTACAATCACTGCTCATGATAAGCCACATCCAGGCAAGAAATCCCTTAGAAGTGACTACAACTACTCACATACTAACAAGTGGTGAAGGAGAGGTCAACCAGAGTAAGCCAAACCCCAGGGCAGATGTGTCACTCCAGGTATCGATCATTAGAGTGAATTAGGCAAAGGCAGGGAAGATACGCTGTGTGGGCCAACAGTATCTTGGGACCAGAGATATGAATTATTTATACCTCCTACTGGATCTTCTCATATATGGGCTTATGACTCTATAACCCGAGTTATATGGGAAAGGTCTGAGGGTTGGACTACAGGGAAAAATGCCATGTAAGCAGGCTCTGGAACTAGCCTCACTATTAAGAACAGTAAATTGCACTGGCACAATGGTCCAGACAGGTCATTCTCCCTGCTGAGAAGGACATATGTGAGGACAGCTATGCTATCTGAGCTACATGGAAGACACACGACAATGCAGCATGAGGCACACGTCCCTGCTCTTTGCCATGGGAACCCCAGAGAGGGACCAAAAGAAGGTGGCCTGGTAAACAATTCAGGTGAATTGGACCTACTTGGCGAAAGGAGGCTAACTAAGCATGCGGTTGCTTCTGCACCATTGCAGGCAGAGCAGAACAGAGAAGAGCCTGCCGACTGAAAGCATTTAAGTCAGACTTCTCCAGAAGTAGTGGCAGCTGGTGCCAGTTTACAAAGAATAAGGAGCAGTTCTGGAGTTAAAACAAACCGATGAGATTAGTCTAACTATGTATGGAGCAAGGACTCTCTGCTCCCTTAAAGATAACACCTGAAGAGCTCGTTCCTTGAGGGTCAGAAGAAGCTGAGAGAGATGATCTAATTGGTGCTGAACTGGGTCTGTGTTAGCCAACACTCAGGAGCACAGATTTTCCACAGGGTTGACTGCATCACAGTCAAGCAACTCATCAGCTCAAACCTCACATCACAACTTGAATTCTCGTGAAAAACTCATTTTCCTGCAACTGTATGTGGGTTTTTTTCTGGCACCGGTATGCAAGAGAGCTCCTGAGTGTTTGCCAGAGCCACAGACGCTCAGGTGAGTCTCTTGTACATCTGGGAACCACAAGAAAGACAGACTCTCCCAGTCCAGTACCCATCTCTTGTCCATGTGTCCCACCCTTCAAGAACAGAGCACAGTCTAGTCACAGAGGTGACAGTGGGTCCCCAGGAAGTATCCGGTTAAAATCTGCTGTATATTTGCTAAGGTCTTCCCTACAGGCTCTGGGTTTTTGTCCTGTAACTCCCAGAGGAGAAAATCCCCTCTTGCCAGAAGGAACTGCTAGCTCTTATCACTCTGATATCTGTGCTACTGGCCCAAAAAGCACAACAGGGCAGTGACACATGGTCCCTGCTTCCAGGGAACATCTTGCGCTGGAGCAGAGAGCAGGTTTGGTGGTTGTTCCAGTTCCCCATCACATGCCAAGTGTCAGTACAAACCATTGCTGCTATCACTCAAATATTTATTACTTATCACTCAAAGGTACTGCCAGCCCCACACCCTCAGCACTGCACAAAGGCCAACACACAGTCTCTCTCCCAGCAAACTCAGGGGGTGAGCCTCAGCCAGAAGCTGCCATCACCTACATTATGGCCACTCACCTACATTATAGCTCTGCCTCCGATATAACCACCAGCAGCCCAGTAGGAAACAAAAAAACATTGTCTACATGACCCTGAGGCTGCAACACGACTGCGGTGGGGAGAGGAAGAGTTTGTGGACGTGCTTGCTCTTGCGCTCATCTTAACAGGTATGTCCCTGCTTTGATCCACTTCTTTCAGAAAATGAACATTAAAATCATTTTCATCAAGAGAGAAAACTGGAGCAGAATCAGGGACTAGAGCCATTTTGACAGCCTGTTTCTTTCTCTTTGGAGAGTAACCAGCTTTCAGATGAGTGCTAGGGCATGCATCGAACCTGCTCAGCAGATAACCCAACAAATCCCTGCTAAGGCTAGTTACCAACACAATTGTCATTGATCATTGCTATGGATTTCACCCCCTGCCAGCCAAGCTCCCTCAGCTCCTTCAAGCCTTATCCTGCAGCCTTTCACATAGCTCTGGAAGGGGGTGGACTTTTGGCTCTTTTGGACTTACAGACTGGACTGCCAGAAGCACTTTATCCACATCAGGACTCTTCCCACGAAGCAGCACAGGTAGCAGACAAGTGAGATTTCCCACTACCGGTTGGACTGCAATGGCTTCCATCAAACATGGGGACAAAACCTTCTCATCCAGTACTGCCCTGCAATTCCACAGCTGACAGGGAGGCACCTCCACCTCCAATCCTCCACCTCTCAACCCCCCGGCACAGATCTCCGCATCTCTCAGTTTTGGTTTGCTTTTCTTGGGTTTAATCATCAGAACTGTGCCTACTGAGATAAGGTATCACCCAGCATCTATGACCATAGAAGTGGCTTTGGTCTGCATATCTCAAGTTGACCCAGTTTATATTAAACAGAAGGGTAAAAAGCAAATAGCTCTGTAATTAAACCTTTTTAATTTTTAAAGAGCAGATCTCTGGCGTATCAGGGAGAACAGTTACAAAGCCAAAAAGAACAAAGAGCTTGGAGACGTACTGCAGAAAAGACTTTGAATGTACATCTAAGTGAAAAAAAACCATCTGGAATCACCAAGCAAGGTGAGGAAATTAGAAGAGCAGGGCTCCTGACCAACCTGAATGAATAACCACACCAAGGATATTAGAGGTAAGTAAAACAGCATCTTTGGTGCTGTTTTGGCAAGAAGAGTAATATTGAAGCTGTGGCGACGACAGGTTAGATAATACAGAGGAAGGAGGGTGCAGAAAAGGAAATGAGCTTTTGAAGTGGAAACAAATTCAAGAAGGTTAATGCACTCAAGTCAGAGGGATCAAGAATATCTTGATATCAGAACAACGAAAGAATAGTTGCATGATCGCAGCTGGCAACATGGCTTTTGATAAAAATACCTGTGAGGAAAGAGAGGAAGGAGGGGAAGCTGTGTGGCTGGCAAATAATAAAGGTGAAGTCTGCACCTGTTTCGAAAGACAAAGGAAAGTGATTTCCCACATTAGATTTATCAACCTGCCCTTAGTACTACATAAGGCTTTCAGAAAACATTGGAAAATAATAGTAAGACTGGGAAATAAATGAAAACTGGGGCAAAGCACAACATGGGTTTGCAAAAGGTGGGCTACTGTCTGGCTATCAGGAATAATACCAGCATGAGATCTTGACTCACCAGGAGCATCAGACTGAAAGAAAATGAAGATCTCTGGGACAGAGAACTAATTTTTTGTTTGCTATCACATCCTCAGACACCTGAGAGGCGGCAATGGAGCCGTGGGCAGGGCATTCCCAAGTCCACAGCATATTCTCCTGGGCTACCTGCACTTTCTGCAATGCAGGTCCAGGTCCCTTGGATCCAGAAAGCCAGCTGCATTTTAGCTCCAGCATTCTGCATCAGTGCAGCGAGGAAGACACACAGCAGCAATTATATCTCCTTCCTGTGAATGATTTTGGTCAGCTCCAGTAACCAGAAGCTCTTGCCCATCTTTTAAGCATCTCAAGGCAGAGATTATCTGTGCACTCTCACTGCTTAACAGATGCTCTTGTAAGAGTGGCACCTACTAGCTAGGCACAGCCTGTATGTCCTGGGGAGCGTTCCCGTCCCACACAGCAAAGGAGGCTGCATCACCTTCTTTTTATTCCTTTAGGCAAGAATCGTACACACAAACTATACACAATTTTTCTTCCACACCCCGACACAAGTATGTGTATCCTGCATAGGTATGTCCTGTTGCATGTCCTGTCCTCCAGCCCACAATGCACCTACAAACACACACGTGCTGTTGTTACCCACCACCAAGCTCCTGCAGGAGCCTGTTCTGCAGCAGCACCACAAACGCAGTCTGGTACACACCTATAGGAGCAAATCCCGCTCCCTGCTCCCATCGGGCTGAATGGGACAGAGACCTGGAGACACCGAGAGGGCTCCCACGTCCCAGGGCAAGATAGGGAGCTGCAGTTCAGGAAGCCCTATGGTGCTTCCAGGACACTGTCACAGAGCTGCGAGCAGAATGCACTCTGCTCCGTGGTTTTGCTAGACGCCCTCTCCTTCCCACCTGGCACCCTGCACTGAAACTCTGGGTTTATCTTCTTCACTGGGTGTAAAGGCCAGAGAGCCTTGCCACTCCATCAGGATGGAGAGGGAACAACCAACTAAGAACCTGCAGCAGCAAAATGGTTCCTTCAGAAAACTGCTGCAGGCTGTGCTGAGGATCGCTCCTACCTCCACAAACCCCTTGGGGCTGCACACAGCACTGACCATCTCAGAGAACACAGTGAGAGGCTGGGGAATGACAGTACAAACAACACATTTACATTCCCTGACAATGACATCCCTGAATTTCCTCCCCCATGCCCTCTACCGCTGGTCTCTGACCCACAACCCCCTGTTCCTCCAGCTCTGCAATGCCCCTCACACCTGCCTCTTCTGCTCCACGGTTCCTCTACAGCTCTGCCAAACATTTACCGTTTTATCTACATTTTTCCTACCATCCTGTTTGCTCCTGACAGGCCTAAAGATGCTTTATCTGAATTATTCTTGAGTCACTGGAAAACTGCAGAAAGTTTTTGTGAATAGGCTAGACCTGCCAAGCTCGCTCTTTAGCAACACCGGTATATGAGGCTGTAGGTGTTTGGAGGTAAAAAAGCAGATCTCTACTTCCCCCATACTCCATACACCTTTACGACACCCATCAATCCAGTCCCCGTATGATCTGTTCCTCAACAGCCAATGCTAATGTAACTCCCATTAACACCACATTCCCCCAAAACACCTGCAATTGCAGCCCCACATGGTCAGCATCTTCCATAACCCCAAAAGATTGCATCTGCTATTTGCTTATCCCCTTTTGTTACTACATTCCCATGTATACCCCTACAGCCACATCACTGTACCACACATACGGAAATCTCATTCCTTTATACCTTTGCCTTATTGTTCTCACTGACTGTCGTCCTGAACATTGCCTCTCCGGCATCTGTACCCCTATCCCACATATACCCTTCTCTTTGTTCAACCCCTTCTCCCTTCGTGTTTGCAGAGGCAATTTGATGGAAGGATTTGTGCAGAGGGTGGGGGAGGGAAGAAGAAGGAAGGCAGGGAGGGAAAAGAGGGATTTGGCTATGACAAGACCATGTAATTAAGCTCTAGTAACTGGTACCCAGCCTAGACCCCTCATTTCAGTAATTAAAAATAGTAATGCCTCCATTCCTAGATAACCTTTCGCATCCGATCTGTAAAAAGAGGCAGGGAGAAAGCATCCATTTACACAGCCAGCACAGACACACCCTGGGCAACACAAAGACTCCAGCCTGCACAGAGCCCATGTGTCTCTTAGCAGAAGAGTGAGGTTTTACCTGCCACAATATTTTACTCTAATGCCTTTTGAGCAATTGATTTACCAGTATTTAGGAAAAAAAAAAAAAAAAGAAAGAAGGAAAAAAAGAAAAAAAGAAAAAAAGAAAAAAAGAAAAAAAGAAAAAAAGAAAAAAAGAAAAAAAGAAAAAAAGAAAAAAAGAAAAAAAGAAAAAAAGAAAAAAACTTTCCTCTGTCTGCGTCCTTTGTTTCTGGCTTTTCATGGAAGCGCTGTCTGTCAAAACAGCTTTTGAGCTGCACAGCAGCATCACCGCCAGGGATGCAGAGAGCATGGTAGCTGGTGGGACCAAAACAATCCGTGTGGGCTTGGCTGTCATGGCAGGCACAATGGAGAGCTGTGCGACGGCATTGTTGGGGCGAAGCACAGCTCGCCTCTGCACAACCAGCCCCGGACATGACAACTGCTATTTCATAGCTACAATGGACAAACACACATTCTGCACAGCAATACCAGCCTCCTCACTCGCTTACATCCATTATAATCACAGCAGCTCCAAAGCAATGCAGCCTCTGAAGCGACAAAACAATCCTAAAATCTTTTCAGCTTCATCGGGTAGCTGGCAATCTCTACAAAAACAAACCGGCCACTTTGCAGGACAACGAATGGCCTGAAAACCATCAGTATGACTAACGCCCACCCCGATCATTTCTGCATCTCACCTTTCCACAGATCCTCCGTTCCCCGTCTCCCCTCACTGGACACGCTCTGCTCCGGCACTGCTGAGCACTCGGATTCCAGCAGGCTCTGTGCTCTCTCACCAGGATGCTGTGGGAAACACAAGAGTAAAAATTTTTTTTAAATTTTTTTTTTTCCACAGCTGCATCCGTGGCAATGCAGAGGGTCTGCGCAATCACATCTCCAATGCTACTGCTGCTGCTGCTGCTGTGACGTTGCTGCGTGTGAAGGAGCAAGCATGCCCACAGCACCGCCGCTCCGGCTTGCAATCAGTCCCTGTGGGACCTCAGACAAGGCAGGGGATGGGAGGGAGCACAGAAGGAGAGCAGGGGAGATAAGTCGAGCTGGAAGATGGAGGATTGATTCTTACAGGAATTGGGAAATCAGGAAGATAGCATAAGGAGAAATAAAAAGACTAAAGCTTATGCCATAAAATAGAGCTGCAGCACCTTATTCTGTGATGAGCTTGGGTTTCAGATGTTGCATGGTTGCAAGCTGCCTGATCTTATCTCCTGGCTTTGCAAAGGAAAGCAAAAGGAACCGGAGTGCTGTGTTCCTACCGTTGATAATGGCAGCCAGAGCCCTTGGAGATAAAATGCTAGTCTGCAAAGCAACGCACAGGAGGAGGATGGGAGGACTTATTACTGAGAGATCAGGAAGACTACAAGAAGCTTCTTGAAGCTTCTTTTACGTTTCTGCAGTGCCTTGTCCTAAAGAGCTTCACCAACAATATCTACACAGCATCCCTGAAACACAGCCACCCGTGGAGCAGGATGCAACCACCAGCACTTCCCCCGGTGCCAAACACACCTGCAGGGACAGGATGGCTGAAATCCCTGCTGTCACAGGGAATCTCAAATCAAGATCCCAGCAACTATTAACTACAGCTTGTGATTAAAGTGCTGCCCGTAACCTGGGCTAAATCCTGGCACCTCTGCATAGCAATCCACGGCAGATCTTCCTTCCTGAAACAAGGGATCACCACCTGCAAAAGCCCAGGCTCTCTTGCTATCCTGGGGCCATATGAAAGGATTTTGCCATCACCCCCTTTTACCAGAAGCAGCTGCAACCTGCTCCATAGGCAAGTCAGTGCAGTTCCTGACAGGGCACAGGTAGCTTCACCAAGGGACTCATGTGGCTACTTTTGTTTTTCTACCACAGTCTGGGCATGACCACACACCCCAGAAACTCAGCTGTGCTCCAGGCTGTGCCAGGAGGGACGTTTCTAGCGCTGGAGCAGCTGCCCTGAGACATCCATCCTGGAAGGACCACTCACATTACTGCACTTTGCCATTTAGCCCCACTCCTACAGCCACCACCCTGCGCTGAGCCAAGCAGAGCTCAGAAAACGGAGTGTCCACATTGGAAAAAAGCAACCCCAATGAGCCCGAACCAAACCCCATCTCCTAAACTGAGGGAAGCAGGTAAGTCAGAGAAGAGGTAAAAATGTCACACAGACACACAGTTCAAAGAAATGAAGAACTGTCATATGCCTGAGTACTTTTTGCTCTCTGCCATGATGCACCCAAAGCAGCAACCAAATAAAACAAATACAACAGCCCGGACAATACAAGACTTTGCAGAAGCTTCTGCCTCTGGAGAGGCCAACATAAAAAGCTATGCCAGAAAAATGTTAGACTCATTACTGGAAGCGGCTGCCAATTCTCTCAGACCCCAGACTACTAGAAACCTTTCAAATATCTCTTCAGGTAACATTCAAATGAGATTTCTGACTGAAAAGCCAGTGGCTTGGTGGGTGGCTCCCACAAAGGGCTCCAGAGGCAGGAGTGCAGGACTCCCCCCGATGCAGAGAGACCCTTCCAGCGAGACAAGAGAAAGGGCCTTGGGCTGGCTCTGGGCTGTGCAGCCCGTTCGCAATGCACTGGTGCCAGCATCACAGATGCGGCTCTGCTACTCACCTCTGAAACACTGGGAACAATCCCTCAGCCCATCCCAAAGCTCAGGCTCCGCAGGTCCTTCCCGAGAGGCCAATGCATCTGCCCCATCTGTGGTACTTCACACTCCCCAGCCCACCGCTTGCCTTTCCTTGCATGCTTGGGACCCGCATCACCACCTTGTCCCGTTCAAGCAGCAGGGACAAGCCCCAGGGAGGACGCAGGAGCGAGGGACGTACCTCCACGCCTGGCCATCACAGCAAGCAGAGAGCTAGTCCTGGCGGGCTCTGCTCCACCCAAGCAGCAGTAAATGAGACTATTTACTGTACTCCCATTAGCCTGCAGCCCCTAGACCCCCATATGGCCAGTCCCATTGTATTGTCAGCATTAATTAAAGCAGGCTCAAGCAGACTTCTCTGGCCTCTTCAGCTGGGACAGTCGGGGAGCAGCAGTGAGGAAGGAGACAGAGAGTCTCAGCTGTGGAGCTCTGTGCAGAACAAGGAGCGTTTGTTACCCAGGAGACTCGTTCCCACAGGAGAGAGAAGAATGGAAACTATTTCGGTGCCCTCCCCAGTCCTCCACGAGCATTGCCAATGCTGACGCCAGGAGGTATAAATGCTGGCAGGCTGAGTGCTTGCCTGCAACCCTGTCCCTGCCACAGGACACTGGCATTAACCAATTCACTGACAGCAGCAATGCCTGCCTTGTGTAGCAGACACGCACACCAGAGCAGATGGAGTCAGGGGGCTGTTTTGTTAAAAATCAGACAGAGCAATGCAGCAGAAAAGGGGCTCCCTGAGAAACACTCCCATTTACATATCTGTTCCCAACATAAACATTTGTATCCTCCTCCCCAAAAGACATTCAGCATGTTCCTCCCACCCCAAGCTCACGTGGCCTTGCACCTCTGCAGCAAGCACACCTTTGCTGCATCTCCCTCCCAGGATCTGCCCCTCTTAGCAACAGCGGAAAAAACTGATGTGCTGTCCCAAAGCTTCGTAGGTAAGTAAGAGATTACAGGCGCTAATGGGGAAGAAGAAAGCTCTTTCTTGGGGACTGTCTTCTAGGAGATGACTTCTCTTTGATCACAGAGATGAGTCGGTGCGAGAAGGGGAGCATGGCTGACTCCACAGTCTCATGCAAGGAGGGGAGCAGCGATACTGCAGGCTGGTGACTGCGCTCCTTAGAGAAGCAAGGTGAGGGAGATGGAGGTGCCAGAACATGCCTGCCCCTACAGTAACAGGGGTCCCTGTCATGCGTGGCATGGAGAGGTAGGGATAGATGCTTCCCACACTCCCCAGCACTGCGGGGTGCAGCTTCGCAGGAGATAATTGCTTATCAAGTAATGTCAGTCTCATTACTCACAGGCATCCTGGGTGTCGGGCAGGGTTTTTGCCATCTCGCCTCCTTCCCCCTTGCTCCAAGGGTGTGAGAACTCAATGCACAACACATTCTTCCACCCATGAATTCCAGTAAGGAGGCGCATCCTGTTCCCCGTGCTGGGCTGCAGCAGAGCTCACCACTTCAGGGGAGCCCCATGTGCTGCACTCACACTGGACACGAGCCGTGTGTGTACAACAGCGCTTGCTGACAACAACCAGGACGCAAATAGATCATCTAGGTAGAAAAAAGCCCAACACATTTTTGTCTTGGCCTCGGGCTCCTTCCTTCACGTACCATGCAGGAATTGGCTGCTAAGGTAAGCACGCCCCCACATACAAGAACGAAGAAACCTTTCCACTTTTACTGCAGTTGTACAGCAAAATCATCCACCAGCAACCCAAGCCTCCCACCTATTCACTGCAAATCTGCTCCGGTGATCTGTGAACTGGAAACAGCTCAGCCCCAGATTCCACCCAGCTGCCTGGGCTGTAGCTCTGACACCAAGCACCGGGCAGGAACAGGTCTTTAACCACCCCTCACCGTCAGGCATGGTGCACAATCTGACCACCCTCGCAGCAGCCAGACAGCCCCAGGGCTGCTGCCTCTCCACCACAGCTCACAGCTATAACCCTGCACAGGGAGCTGCCTGCTGCCTCCTCCTAAAGGATGGATATTTTGACCTAGCCCTCATTACCTTCAGTGTGTCCATGCCTCTCAAGCAAACAGAAGGTGGTATGAGCAACAGCAAGCTCATTGCCACAGTGGACAACCTGTGCCTTGCTATCTGCTGGTGCAAACAGCACGAACATGCCTAGGCTACAGCTTCTGGCTCACCAAGACCCCATTTGTAGCATGGCCACAGGAAGGAGAGACATCTTCACTCTTTCCCATGTGCTGGACCACTCATGAGCAAGGTGGGAGCAGCTCAGTGCCTTCCCACCTTGCTTGCCCATTGCTCGTGGCAGAAATCCGAATCCCCAAGACACGGCAACCTTATCCATCACCACTGAGGCCGTTTCAGCAATGCCGGAGAGAGGGATGTTGGTCACAGCTGAACCAAGAGCACGGTCCTGCTCAACTAGAGCAAGGGGGACCAGAACACAGAGGCCAACAGGAAAGCAGGAGATGCTGGAAACTTTATAAAAATCCTCAGGAAGGAAAACCAAAATAATTTGCCATCCCTGCAAGCCCTGCCCTTCAAGGTCAAACAACATCTCTCTCTCAGACACACAGAGATCAATACAGGCTAATCATTACAAACATGTGCTTGACAACTTTTCTATTCGGTGGGAACAAATATGGGAGCTTTTGAATGAGGGGTCAAGAATCCAAGCAGATTGATAAAAGCACATGTTAGCATAGCGGCAATGCCTGCCCTCAGTCCTCACATTTCTCCAGGGGGTCGCTAACCGATCCCCACTGAGCCTGCCTTCCGAGAGGATCTGCGGGCAGAGGCACAGGAGTCTGTGGGGTTACGTCGGCCACAGACACGTTCGCAACAGCAGGATTCACCAGCCCCCCACGATGACCCTGTCCCAGCGAGCCTTGCCCACTGCCCAGAACAGCAGTACTGATTTCTTCAGGGCTAGTGACCCAAGGCAGGAGTCACACCTCCAAATAAGAAAATGGCTTGAAAAGAGAAAGTTGTTGCTGTTTTTTCCCCAAAATTGGACATTTCTTGTTGCTTGCTAACTGTCTTCTAACAGAATTAATTCCCCAAATTCATTCCTCTGATGTTTAAGAACATTCTCTAAATTTCCAGCTTATCTTTATCCATGCACAGCTCACCCCTATTCACTCATGTTCCAAAAATGAGCTTTAACGTCAGCGTTTATTTATCCAGCCTGTGTTTAAAGTTATGTCATCTGAGTTCTTTAATCACTTCGCATTAGGTAGGCTCTCCATTTCTTTGATCATACCCATATCCCTTCTCTGGACCTGGCCCAGTTTGCATACAGCCTTCAGAGAGCGACTGGAAATGTACAGAGTCTTCCAAGCAAGGTCTCACCATGCCTTAATATGCTGAATTTCCCCATCTCTGCTACAAATATTTTGTCCAACATGTCACGTTGGATGACATTTATCTTTTTCATGGCTTCATCATACTAGATGCTCACAATTATCCTGCACGTCACTGACAGACCCTGGGTTTTCCCCTGCCTCTCTCACTTTCCCCAATGATCCCCCAGCTGGAGCTGTTCTCATGCACACAACCATGCAATTTTGAACTATCCAGTTCCCATTTGTATTATTCCTTAAGGACATCCAAGCTCTTCCTGCTGAATAACCCTGAACTGCCCCTGATGATGCTTCCTAGCTTTGTGTCTTTAGGAAACATCACTAGTAAAATCTTACTTTTTAATGCTCAGAGCATTATTTGACTTATTGAATAGCTTCCATTTCGAGGCTTACCCTCTACTAACAACTTCCCTTCAGACCAGTAGTTCCTCTTTCAACACTCCTGTTATCTTCCTCTAGTCTGTTTACTGCTTCTTAGTTCTCAAAGGGTATTATGGATGGAAGAAGTCCACATGGGTTCAAGGGGAGGCAGGACAAGCACTTGAGAGATCCATTTCAGCTTACTAAACAGATAAAATACAATAGACTTAGCAAACGCCCTGGAAAAAAAATTATTAGGATATGATACCTGCTTGCCCTGCTTCCCCCTCCTCCCTAGCTGACCACGTGCAACCACTTTTGGAAAAATCACACTGGACAAGGTGGTTCCTTCATCCCAATCACTATCTTGATTTCCACCTTCCTGTACTAAGGTCGAATCCTTCCTATTGCTAGCGGCTGATGCCTTGCTGCCCAGGAACAGAGGCTTTCACAAGCTCCATAAAAAGCCACAACTACCAGATAGGGCTACTGCTGGCAAGGCTCCCCGTGGGGCTAGGCTGAGTTCCACATACCTCTACAATACTGAGACGTCAACGGGAAAACCAAACGCAGCCAACAACCAGCTGTCTGTCTCCAGTCCCTTCCAGCCCAGGATTCCAGTATGTTCGTACTGTTTTTCTAGGAAAGTGCTGCTGTCAACACTGTACACGCAGGAGACTGGGGCAACACAGAGATGTGAATCACTTGGAAGGCTGTGGGAAAGGGAGAACCAATTTTACAATGCCAGTGCCCATCTTTTAGTCCTAGTACTTAGTACTGCTCAAGCAAGAGCACAAAGAAATAGCCGAACACCTTTAGGCAGAGGGAAATCAGGACAGAAACAACAGAGCAGCTCCTGAATCACGCCTGAAGTCTCAGCTTCAATCTGATAAACAAAGCTCATAAAACTGTACAGAAAACCTTGAATTAAAGCAAAACCTGGACATAACTGATCCAGCCTGAGATTTCAGAGTGTCTGAAGCAGGAGCTCAGCTGTAACAGCAACCCTGCTTCCTAAAGTACTCGCTCTAACATTGATGATACACTAAGTGGGAATATAAACTCTTTCACCAATTAAAGCCTTGGCAAAAGGAGCAGAAAGGGTAGTAGTACAAAAAAAGACATGCCTTCTAATCTGGCAATCAATTGTTCTGAGCAGCCCATGGTAACAATGGATATCAAAGTGTTACTGGCTTCACTCCTATTAAAATCAGTTTTCAAAATGGGATCAACATTGCCTCTATAGCACAATTTACCTAAACCATTAGTTTCACCATAACTTACTAGTTCCCCACTGCCATGAGGAAAGCCTTAAGTTGCTGCATTACATACTATATTGGAGCTGGTGAATTTGGCAGCCACAGTTCTGCTGTATCCACTGGTTTGTATTCTGACCTCAAATAACAATTACGTATTTCCAACTAAGCAGCTGAAAAGCTGCAGGGCTGAGCTGAATCCACAGCCCTGAAATGGTTCACTGTCTACATACTAAGTACAACCACAGATTGCTGTGTACACAGCACGCACTGCTCAAGGAAGGTGACTGCTTATGGTTCCCGTGATGTACACCAAAGTGACATTCCCTTCCCACTCCAGGGGCATTGCCTGGCTGACTCGAAGTGAGGGTGACTGCACTGCAAACAAGCCTCTGCTCAGAGAGACTGCAATGGAAGGGATGCGGCAGGGAAGGGGCAAGCGAAGAAAAACATCACTGTTGGACACATGAGAGGCCACATCCAAGAATGGAAAAAGCCTCCTGCCCTCCTGCTTCAGTACTGAGTCATAAATATTCCAGTTTTCCAAGGCAACAGTAAGTATGAAAACTGCTTTGGATTTCATGCAGAAAACCCATACTCGCCTCCCTCTGTGCATGCCGAAACGCTTCTCTGCCATCACTGCTCAGGGCAACAGCAACAGTCAAGCAGTGAGAACTGTCAACTCACCACAGTCAGTCCCCAGCAGACCTCCCTGTTCTCAAACACTCCCACCCACCTTTGCAACAAAACCCGGGGAGCACATAACCACCAGCTGATTTATTAGAGACACGTGATATTAATTATGGTTGTTTATACTGATCTTTTTCCTAAGTTTCTCCATTTACCACCCAAACTGGACACACAGTCCTGCTCTGCAGTGTTACCTGCCCCAGCTGGCTATGTTTTAGTGGCAAATAAAGCAATGTCTAAACAGCTTGTTCTTCTGCAAAGCACTCTGTGATTAAAAGAGACTATTGAAGGTACGCTCAAAAACCACCCAGTAGCAGCAATGCTACAGCACAATATTGGCGGGCATAGGACTCCAGTGCCACCCAAGAGCCTGCCTGTGCTCCTGAGCACCCACATCCCAGTAGGCACCTAGAAAAGCTGCAAAGGGGAGAGGAAACAGGACCACTGAAAACTTCTGCTAAAAAGCCTCTGTAATATAGGCTTGTAACTAAATCCTGGAGACCCCGTCCACCACTTGTGCATTTAACCTGCTGGCTCTCAAATGGAGAGGTTGTTTTCTACTTTTCATCTGTACCGTCTACAGTACCGATACTGTTAGCTGAAGGGATGAGGTCTATACATAAGCAGCAAATTGACATAAATTACAATCATTACCACGACACCTCACACAGCACAGATTGCACATCCTCACCCAGAATCATCGTGCGTGACCTGCTCATTCAGAAGGGATCTGTGGTTACTGTAGATCACAGGCTGAACTTGAGTAATAGTGGCATTTTGCTCTGAAGCAGACAAACAGTATGTAGGGCTGCGTGAATAGGCATGTCATATGCAAGTCGTGGAGTAACCCTTCCTCTCTGCCCAACACTGGCACGTGCCTCATGGACACGGACTATATGGACAAACTGGTGAGAGTTCAAAGAGAGCAAGGAAAAACAGAAAGGAGTAAATTGCAAAGGAAGTGGGCTAGTTCTCTGTAGAAAACTAGGGGTACATGAAAGCAGTTCTGAAATGTATGAAAGGCTGCTGCCAAGGGCAAGTGAATAAGCTGTTCTCCATATCCTCAACAACAGGAACAGGCTCCCTGAGGGGCAGCCAGGGAAGTTTAGCTTAGACATCAGGTATAACAGATAAAACTAGCCATTCATTATTCCACCAAAAAAGCACAGCAGTCAGGACGTAAGACTGGTTTTCTTAATATTTTGCATGGTCTTGTCTGTCTCAGAAGCTCTTTGCTTTATCTATTTAGGGGCATGCATTCCTGTTCATTTTCACAGGCCCTTAGTGTCAGACATTGGAAACAATTTATTATTCTGGCTTTGCCACCAAAGAAATGCCCATCTTAGGGTCTTGGCCAACCCAGCGTGCCATGGCATGAGGAGATACCAATAGAGGGAAGGGACTGGACTGCTATGATGCAGGATGCAGCAGATAACGTCCCAATCACTGGGATCTTCTAGAGAGATGAAGAAACACAAAGAATGGCATAGCCCGAGTCCACTATGCCTGGGTTAGGGAGATGTAATTATATGGCTTCTGGAGGTCTTACTCTTGTATGATTTCTCTTTGACTCTGAGGAGTAGGAAGCCTCTAATGCAGGATTAAAAGCCGAGAGCAGTTTATTCTGTGAGGCAGAATAAACCGTTTCTGGAGAAACAGAAACAAGCTCCTGGAAAGACACAGCAAACCTACAGGTACAGCCTGAGAGTGGAAAAGCATCCCATGCCAGCTGATCCGGTAGCTAATCCACCTGACTGTTAAAAACATACTCCAGTGGTTTTTTTTCCTAAATGCAATATGCTTAGCTTTCAGACAGTGGATTCATACTCCTTTCATCCACCACAGTGAAGAGACTTTTTCTCATTAATTCAGTCTTGTTGAAGATGATCCTTGACCACAGCTGAGAACCCTCCTAAATTTCTCTTTGTTTACCTCTTGCCATCTAATACAGCAGGCTGTCCTGGATCATCAGTCAGCTGTACTTCAGGTCTCCACGTCACGTCAGCCCATGATTAAACAGCCTTTTGGCTGTATGTGCTTATCAGTGTATGCTTTATCGGCACAAAGAGTCTAATCTGCAGCACCTAGCTGCTGTGCCACCAGTTGTGCAAGGTCTACCTCCTCCAAAAGACATGTTCAACCAACAGGCAGCCATCCCACAATGCAGGCAGGCACACAGAGCCAGAACTGGGAAGTACGTGCCTGTCCACTGCGTGCTACAATTTTGCTCAGGTTGGAGAAAGACCCACAGCGAAGGAAATGCTATAGGGATAAAGGGGATCCGTGCATGGGAGGAAATCTTGCCATGTTCTCTAAAATACAAAATGAAAGCTGGCAGAGGCAAAGCCCGGGCATCAGTGACAAGGCAGGCCATGAAGGCAAAGCAGGTCACAGGAGATGCCCGACAAACGCGCCGAGCTTAGATTGTGTTGGACGGACTGAAACGGGGATCAACCTCATGTGATGCAGATGAAAGAGCTGGGGCACACTGCTCTACGGGGTTCCCCGTGGAGACATCTCAGCACTTCAGAAGCTGCTGGAAACTATGGTGTGGGTCTCTGTCACCACACAGAAGACTACTGAGAAACGTCCAGCAAAGAGGTGCTTAATGACGACAAACAAGATCATGTGTCCCCATGCACCCCAGACACATTCCAGTCAGGGGAACAAGAGCATGCCAGGGTGGAGAGAGCCCTGAAAGAGCCCTCAGGAGCTCTGTAATGTACTATTATACACAGAGCCTTGGCTCAGGCCTAATAATAAGCAACAACGATGATGACTCAGAGAGCTCCTTTGTTGGCTGGACATGGGATAGGAGCAGGAAGGAGCAGAGGAACAGAGGAGCAGGAAGCCCCTGATGAAGGACTGACTGCCCAGAGCATGTTCCAGGAAAAACAGAAACATGCTTTTCATCTCCATGTCGTATTTCCATCTCCGGACAATTCTGAAGTCTGTGCTTTCAATACACATTTAAGAAAGCATTCCATTCTGTGCACAAACCCAGCGTGTGCCTCCTAACACACAGCAA
Source organism: Aptenodytes forsteri (assembly GCF_000699145.1). Classification (NCBI taxonomy): domain Eukaryota; kingdom Metazoa; phylum Chordata; class Aves; order Sphenisciformes; family Spheniscidae; genus Aptenodytes; species Aptenodytes forsteri. Next base: position 151,356 of record NW_008796209.1, read on the forward strand.
GGAAAAGAGAAGACCAGCTAAATGGTGAGATGTGGAGGAGGGCTAGCAAGGCCTGAGCATGCGAGATACAACAGTCCAAGCCAGAAGACGAGTGGCTGCTCTGCTCTCACTCATTCTCAGTGCAACGGCCGGAGAAAACTCTCGGTCACAATGTTCTAACAGGGCCTGCCCTCCATCCCTGGGAATATCTACCACAACTAGTTGTCCTGGTTTTGGCTAGTATAGAGTTAATTTCCTTCCTAGTAGCTGGTACCGTGCTGTGTTTTGGATTTAGGATGAGAACAATGTTGATAATGCACCGATGTTTTAGTTGTTGCTAGGTAATGCTTACACTAAGTCAAGGACTTTTTAGTTTCCCATGCTCTACCGACTGAGAAGGCTGGAGGTGCACAAGAAGCTGGGAGGGCGCACAGCCAAACTGGCCAAAGGGACATTCCATACCATGTGATGTCATGCTCAGTACATAAACTGGGGGAAGCGGGCCAGGAGGGCCGCTGCTCGGGGACTGGCTGGGCATCGGTCGGCGGGTGGTGAGCAATTGTACTGTGCATCACTTGCTTTGTGTATTATTATTATTATCATTTTATTTCAATTATTAAACTGTTTTTATCTCAACCCACGAGTTTTTCTCACTTGTGCTCTTCCAATTCTCTCCCCCATCCCACCGGGTGGGGGGGAGTGAGCGAGCGGCTGGGTGGGGCTCAGGTGCCGGCTGAGGTTAAACCACGACATTAGTAATAACATATCAGAGGAGGTGAAGCATGGAGCTCCAAACAGCACTTGTGACCTTTTTAGCAATTTTTGCACACCTACTGCTTTCACAGCAACTTTCTGTATTGGCTTAAAATAAATCCAGCCCTTCTGAAAGTAAAGTACTTCGAGATTGCAGAAACATCTGGCCCTTCCTCTACAAAGCCAGAAACTAGCACAGATGTATCTGGGGATGCAAACATGGAGGCCAAGGAGCTATAGAGGGGGATTAATGCTGCAGTCCTGAACCCCAGCATCTGAAAGAGAAACGTGGTCTCCCCTGTCCATGACACTGCTGCTTTCAACTCAGAGCAAATAGGGAGGCCCGAGCACTGCCCCCAAGTTTGCAGCCAGGAGACATCTCGGCTCTCTTCCTCTTCTTCTGTGTGCAAGGCTCCATGTATTAAGCTGTGTAACAGCAATGGGTGCTCCACTCCCACAGGAGGTATCTTCTCCTGCATCCCATATTAGACCAGGCAAGAGTGGAGCCACATCATCTACCTGCAAGAGCGTCTCTTGTCTTCAGATGGGGCTTCTTTGAGCATGAGCCCTCCAAGAAGCATTTCTGTGAACTCTAGGCTCCATACACTGAACACAAGGACTCAGTGAGGCCTGCTGCTTTCCAGTGGGGTCTCCTGTTTTCCAGCACACAGCAGGGCCTGATGCTGCAGCAGCATGAGAGCAGCTGAATTGCATACCTAGCATAGGACTTGACCAACAACAGGCAAAACCCAGCTGGAGGGAAAGAAACTGCAGCTTCCAGCTCCTCAGTGGGACAGTGCATCCTGCACTGGCTACGCAGCCCAAGGAGCACGGCTCCCCAGCAACCTCTGTAGCGTGGTCCGGTTTTCAGTTATAGGCACCAACCACACCATGAAAATGGCAGAATTTGGAACTACTTTTGTGTTTACATGGATAGCAAGAACGTCCAGAGTTAATTCAACATAGAGATTTAATATGCCTTCCACAATTAAACCAATCTCCAGCTACCAGTCCTCAGGATAAACCTAACGTAGGGCCAGAATCCCTACATATGCCATTGCTACAGCCCAAGACTTTTTAGCAAAGCAGCTTGACCTGGCTACCGGCAGGGACCTGGCAGCAGCCTAGATTAAAGCTCAGGTTAACCCCTCCTGGCATTTCCTGTACCTCTCATTAGACGAAGCGATAATACTCAGAACACACAGGGTAAGCTCAGTAGCAAATAACCTAATTAGAAGTGAAAGTCTCACATCCTCTTGGTGACCAGCAGATCTGCTGAACCCGAGGGTCAGTGTCCTCTGTGGTCAGCAGGACAGCAAGAAGAGGAAAACACGCGGAGCCCCAACAGACCCCCACCTTCTGCCCCCTCCCAAGGGTCCAAGGCTGCTCTCTATGGAAGATTCCCAACACTTTGGCTGAAACGACGCCAGCATTTGGGCAGGGCTTGGTGTTATTTTTAACACTTGCTCACATAACTCTTTGGATGAATCCTAGGAAGAGCTTGTCACCAAAATAGTATACTGTGGGCACTATTTATACACCCACTGGCAGCACAGTAGGGTATGCTAAGGAGGGAAAGCTAGAGGACCCCCTTCCCTCCTTGCAGCTTAGCAACTAGAGATATAGGGGGCCCCTAAAACATGGTTTGTTGTTTGGGCTAGTCCTCAGAAGTAAACCATCACCTGCAGAAGGCCTGATATCCTTGTCTGTCCTGCTGGGATACTCCTCTCCACATGGGAGGGAAGCCCAGGTACAGCAAGCTTGGGGATGATGGATGGCTGTGTGTACAGAGGCAGGCACGCCCCAGCTGCTGTGGACTAAAAAGGGAACAGTTGTGCCTAAACACCAGCTAGGTCAGAAGAAAATGAGGCTGCCCTCCTATTTTATCTATCCTTGGCTACTGCAGGGAAATCCTGCAGGGGTAGGGTTTCTTGGTCATCACCTCTTTTCCCTATACAGCCCCAGTAAAGGTGTGCAGTAGTGGGGGAAGGTGAAGCATTAAATGCCAGTGAGGCTCACTGGAAAGAAGGCACCAGACTAACAAGACTGACTCTCCTCCATCCCTAGGGTCAACAGCAGCCTCAAGCCTTTCCATATCAAAACAGCTTGCCCTAAGGGACTGAAGGAGGGGGGAAAAAAAAAAGATACCCTCCTGAGACTATCCAGGGAAAGAAGGCTCTTCCCTTGTCTAATTTTCTGGGGTAAAAATAATTTCTCTCAAGCCATTTCTATGCCTATTAAACTTCCTTGATTTTTGTCTTCCATGAGTTTCTTCTCGCTCCCCCTTTCTCCCAAGGCACATTCAGACTGCTCTCTCTACTTTCATATCACCTGAAGAAGCAGGTGACATGACCTGCAGAACATGCACAGGATGCTGCACAAGAACAGAGAAGAGAGACAGGCTCTGGAGCACCAGAGTAGAAAGGGAGCCAGTTTGATTTTCCAGTGTGTACATAAAACGAAAATGGATATATGCATTTTCTTTCCATGTAATAGAGGCTACAGCCTGAGCAGCACACTGACTGTTCATCAGAGCTACAGAACAATGCAAAATAAAACCACATACACACTGTTAATTGAAGCATGCTCCCCAGGCAGGGGCAGGACTGGCCACATTACTTCTAGCAGAACAAACGGAAGGGAGCAGCTCCTACCTTGCCAGATACGATCTCCCCAGATCGTGGGCTCAGCTCACTGCAGCTGGAAGACGGGTGCAGCAGCAACGGCATGAGAGCAGCAGGAAGAATATAGCATGCAGAGCCAGCGATAATCCAAAGCAAAACCAGCTTGTCCCCGTGTCAGCTCAGGGATCAGCGAGCCGTGCTGTGGGGAGTCTCTGCGGGTGGCTCCCCCCTTGCTGCAGGATGGCGCGGGAGAAGCAACATGACAAGGCACTTCCAGATGGGAGCTGGCTCAGGGATTCCTCCTGCTGCCAGTCACCTGCCTCTCCTCGGGCACAGCAGTGCCAGGGTGCTGGTCTTGCTCACAGAGCATGTGGGCAGGAGAGAAAAGTGAGGGCTGCGGGCTGCTGGCAATGCAAGGGCCAGATTGGTAATGAAAGGCCCAGTGTAAATACAGAGGCACTCTGGAGAGGACTATGGCAGAAATGCAGCTCGTGTTACAGAGAGCCATTTACAGCAAGCTCAGAAAGAAGCGAGCGTGATGGGGCTGTGCGGGCTGACTCCACCGCCTGCCTGCTGAGGCAGGGGGGTGGGAGGGCAGCTGCCTGCACGGGGAAGCCATGGGGTGAAGTGACCGCTAGTGAGGGGAGACCCCCCAACTCCACACTCTCCAGCAGCTCCTACAACTCCATACAAAGCACCTGCTAGCAGTAACGCAAACCTATGCAATCTTCTATCCTACTCCCCACTTTGGACAGCCCCAGCCCCACACCTTCCCTGGTGCACAGTGCTACAGCAGCCCATCACGCCTGGGAGAAAGGCTGATCAGAGCATTGCTCCATCCGTGTGTGTGACCAGCTCATGGTGCAGGAGCCCGTTCCCGTCGTCCAGGCCCTCTCCCCATACTCAGGGGCCCCACATCTTTGGGACTTACCCTCTCTCTCCAGTTCACTGCCTTTGGCACCTCCTGCTAAGATTCTTCTTTCCCTTCCATTTCAGGATAACTTACAAGCTGTATTGCAACTGGATTTACACCAAATAAGGAAGATGGGGGATAGGGACTAGCTTGGCAAAGCAGCAGCGTGTCAAAGGGTTTGGGGGCTTTACCTCCATTGTGCCCACAACCGCAACCAGCAGTAGAAGGGGGTTTGCAGGTTTCAGCCACTGCCCATTAAACGAGCACTGAAAGACCTCAGCAAGAGGCTGAGAAGGAGCTGTTTCAGGATGCATACCACAGCAGGCATAGCCTATTTTCAGTAAGCCCAATGCCAGACAGGCACACAGCTCATGCCAGTGACCTCTGGGTGCAACCGGTGACAAAGAACAGGGAGTTCATGTAGTTCTGAAGCAACTGAGGCCTGTTCTGTAGAGGCTGGGGTGACGTCCTTTGAAAAAAATATTGCCTAGCCTCAAAAAAAAAAGTTTGGAAACAGTTGATTTAGGCCAACTGCATCAGTGAGTGCTGTTAGAAACCTAGCTTCAAGGACAGCACAGGGACCCCAAAGTAATAGGTGTATGTTCTGGTGATAACCTACCAGAAGGGTGAAGCCAGCCAGCCATTAAGCCAGCCTGAAATGCTCCCTGTTAATGAGAGCAGCCAGGTTGTATTACCTGTTGTCTCCTCTCTCTGCAAACTGCTGGTACAGCCACTACCCCCCCGCACAACTGGGAAAGCAAGGTTGTTGGAGTTAAAACTCCCCATTCCTGCATGTGCTGATATCCTTTCCCTGGGCTGACGGTGCCTGCAATGAGGAAGATGCTTCACGCTTTCCTCCTCCACGGTGCAGAGGTTCTCTACTGCAGCCCAGCCCAGCTGACCTTGGGATGAGTTAACTCTCCTGGCATTGAGCTACCCTTGCACAATAAAAAAGGGGAAACTTCCCAATGTAACAGCAGTGAACCTGGTGCCAGGTACAGCTCCCCAAAACAGTCTGAGACAAAATACAGCCACGACTTCATCTCCAGGTATTCATCGACATGGGCAAAAGGGCTCCAGACAGCGGGCTGCTTCTCCAAACATGATGAGCCTTAATGACTTATTCCTGCGTAGTGACAAACTGAGAACAGGTCTCTCCTGGGGTGAAGCAACTACACTGACAGGCTGGTTCACTGCTAAGCAAGACAACACTGAAGCCACGTCTTCAACCAAGCTGCTTCTGCAGCCAAACTGATCTCAGCCAGGGAATGGCTAACCACCAGATGATTCCGAAGGGTTTAAAAACCATTCACAACAACCCAGGCTCAAACGAGGCAGTTGAGAGTGTTTAGATAAAGGCTGCAATAAGGCTCATCACACCTGCAGCAACAGCAATCCTGTCAAGGCACAAGTGACAGCCCTGCAGCATCCACAGCCTGCTAGGAGTATGAGCATTGCTGACCTTGGCTGGGGAACCCTGTCTACAAGCTCTGCCCTGTGCTTTCTGACCACACCTGGAGAGATGGAGGAAAGTGATCCCCACAGAAAATGGGGTTTAGCCATCTGTACAGCCTGGCCTCATCTCACTTTGGGAGCTGCTCTTCCCTACAAGCACCGCTCTGCCTCAGTCTGACCCGCTGCCCATGTTCATCGTTCACTGGAGGAATCCAGCCATTACAGGACAGGACAGACGCAGTCAAGCACCACTTCATGGAAGTTTAATTTTCTAGCTCAGGGGCATAAAACCTCAAGCAGACCACCTCCCTGTTCGGTGCCTCAGTTTCCCCCCTGTGAAATAAGGATCATAACACTTACCAAGTTGCTGCAGATGTTGTAAAGTTAACTTCATTATGGGATGCTGGCAGTTTGTAAATAGTAACGAGCATTCTGCGAGACTGTTTTTCCACCCATAGAGCAGAGACTCCTTGTGGCTTTCCCAGGCATACAAGCTACTGCACGCAGCTTTCTTCACCCTCACCACAGCAGGTAGGCTGCAAAGACAGAGATCCCCATTACCCCCAAAAGCAGGAGCTTCGGACCCTCTACCAGCTGCGTCCAGGCCGTCTGCCAGGCAAGAATGCCATGCACCAGCCCAGCCTCAGCTGAGCTGTCAAGGCAGCGGAAGGGCTGGGGCTGCACCGCTCTGGAATTCCAGCAACGCACAAACACCCCATCAGCCTGCACCAGGAATGACTCCTCCCTGCCCCGGACCAGGCTGAATCACTGGAAATACCAAAACAACGATGAGGTCACGTTCCCAGAGCAAGGAACTGGAGCCAGATATAGCCGCGCGGAGATGCGTGCTAAAAAGGGACTCGGTGTACAGGCTGGAGGCTCTGGCAGACAGGCACCCCCGGCATTTGTCTCGTTTAAAAACAGCTTGAGGCTGCCAGGAGACTTTTTTTTCTTTCCTCTGCAGGGAGCTGGGAACTGGGCAGCACAACAGGGGCTTTAAACTCTTTATCCATCGCCCTGAAAGAGGCACAAACATCAGAGCTCGTGAGTGTATAGATTTGGGTTCAAGGAACAAGGCAGAGGTAAAATTATGACTGGATTCTGAGTCCAGTGTTCCCAAAATCTCACTGCGATACCATGCTCAGGCTTAAGCAGTTAAGAACGCCCCTGCAGCAAGCTGAATGGCAGACAAAAATCATATGCCCATTACTGTCTGGTTGTTTTTGCTACAGCCTCAGCCAGCTTCAACAAAAAAAACCATTGGTTTGTTAAGTTTTCAACAGGGTGAGCGGTAAATAACAGTGGCCCCTGCTGTTGCTCCTAAAGTGAGCATCTAAGGCACTCCATTATCAGCAAATAGACTTTTCAAGGCAGTGCGGTTCCAGCCTTTCCCAGTTCCCAGTGGAGGCAACTGGAGACATTTTGCTACTTAGGCTGTGAAGGAAATTGCAACATAGGACTTGGAAACCATAGAGGAATTCACAATAGAATTCGCAATACCCTGCTCTTTCCCCTCTCTGTAAGACGAGACATTTGGATGGATAACAGTAACGCCCACAGTTACATGAACAAGCAGCTCTAAGAATCCAGATTTTGTTCCATCAGGACATAAACCAAACCAGACCCTAATCAGAAGCCAAGGAGGAGCAAAGATAGGACCAGGCATCTCAGCTGACTGGCTTGGGCAGTAGTCACTGAGCTGGCAACAGCTAACGCCAGGCATCTCAGCTGGCTGGCTTGGGCAGTAGTCACTGAGCTGGCATACCCTGCAACAACCACAACAGTGTCTGGCACACTGAGCTGGTGGGCTATGCCTGCACCGGTCCCTTTCTCCTGCAAGTGCTTTCAGATTTGCTAATAAAAGATATAAGAAAATCTGTGGTGACCTGTGCGTAACTCCCACAGGAGAGCCATTAGACCAGAAGTGCTCAAAACTAAATCAGTTCATTTTCACTCCAGTGTTTCAGCGTGTTCTGGTAACAAGAACCACCATATTGGGTCACACCAAGAATTCTTCTGGTCTAGTGCCCTATCCTTAACATTTTGGCACCGGCATATACATATCGCAGAGTATGGAGTGATCTCTCCTAAGGCCACACTCTTCCAGCCTGCAGCAATTCGCAGTCAAGGAACTTCTAGAGCCAGAGGCTGCATGCTGACCACCATGTTTAACAGCCACTGAAACACATCTCTGCCACTGAGGTATCTGGTTCCTTTTGGAATCTGTGTGTATTTTCAGCCTTCATGCCATCTCATAGCAACATGTTCTGCAAACCAACTGTGTTGAAAAAGGACTTCCTTAACCTCCTGCCCGATAAATAATTTTGCTGGATGTGCTTCCTCTGTGCTGTAAGAAATAGCAAAGTTGAGTAAGGTCATTCCTTACTCAACTTCTCCCCACTGTACACTATTTTGTAGGCCTCTACTCTTTCCCACTATCTCTCTTCCTACAGAAGCTATCCCAGTCCCTTAATCATCCTCATTCCCCTTTTCTGTATCATGTCCAGGTCTATGCCACTCTTTTTGTGAGAAGGTGACCAGACTGTATGTGGTACTCAAGATGCAGGCACAACATGACTGTATACCTAAGTATACAAGAATATATACCAGCATTTTTTATTTGTTCTTTATTTCCAGTATGAGGCCTGCCTTTTTGGCTGCAGCTGAACATTGAGCTGATGTGCTCAGATAACGATCCACAATGACGCCAAAGGGCTCCTTGTAGGCAGTGAGAAACTGTTCACAGATCGCCATTACATGCATAAAGTTGTGGCATTTATCAGCATGGGATCCCATTTGCTGTTTTATCATGCTAATAGTTTTGCAAGACACTCCTGTAATTCTTCAGGCAGTTTTCAAACCAACTACCCTGACTAACTTAGAATCGTCAGAAAATTATAGTTTCCACTCTGTCTTTCAAACCATAGCTAGATGTGTTGTACGGCATGTGTTCCACAGAGATCCCCCCGGGACCCCGGCGTTGCAGGTACCAGAGCTTTGATGCATTGCAAAGCACAGCATTTGACAAGGAGTGCTTCAAGCACAGTGACCAGGGATGCTCCGTCTCAGTGGGATATGCCACCAAGGCCTGATGCAAGGAGCTGTGGAGCTCTAAAGCTCGTGGTCTGCACCCGAACTCCTGCTGGCACAGGGCCATGCACAAGTAGACATTTGTACCAGATATTCCACAGGCTTTGCCAGGCACAGTCCCAATGCCGTGTAAATGGCAGCACAACCGTTACAGCAGTAGGATGGGCACACTCCATATCCCATTGCTGGGATGAGATGAGCAGTACACCAAATTTGCGCTCACACACCACCGTCTGAACCACTGTCTTGCCCTGGCACTCGTGGAGGATTCTGCTGCAGTTTGAACCCGCCATTGTGAAACCAGCCAATAAGAAGTTCTTCTTGTGAAGGACGCGAACGAGTCGCCCAAGAGACACCACCACTGTAGTGCATAGTTTTCAGCAAAGCAGTTGAACTAGCAGAGAGGTTGAAAGCATCCTAAGACAGTGTCCTCCAACAGCAGCCTTTACAGCCAGACAGATACTGGCGCCAGCAGAACATTTGTAACAGCAGCCCAAGAGACTGTTCAGACAGGAGTGGTCCTGAGGAGGACGCGGTGTGACCGGTAGCCCCTGCTCCTGACCCCTGACAATGTGGTCAGCAAGACAAATGCTGTTTTATGAGGTGAGCTGCCATCTTCTGTGACCAAGTGGGTCACGTATTCGTTCCCGTCCCCTCATTCTCAGGCCCTGAAGGTCCTGTGCACCAAGCAGACAAACCAAACAGATTTCTTCTTCTCCTCCCTACCGGCCTCAAGGTTCCTGGGTGCCAGGAACCTGTTAAGAAAATAAAGCTTTAATTGTAGCTACGATTTAGTGCTGTCATCATTCCGCCAAGGATCCCTAAAAGAGCGTGTCTGTGTGCTCGTTGTCAGGTGACAGCCACGCTCCCATCCACCGCTCCCCTGAGGACTCAGTCGGCTGTGCAGAGTCCAGGGCAAGGCTTAAGGGCTACAAAGATGCTTAACAAATACCCACCCCAGGCACAACAGATGTGAATTGTGGAAACCAATATTCCCAGTCCAGGCAAGCACACACAAGAACGGGAAGAGCAGGGGGAGAAACTGGGCTTTAGATGAGCAGCAGATATCACAAGCAAAACCCCAACCAGGCTTCACGTTCCAGAACCAGAGGAACAGAGACCTATACCCAACAAACGTCAGAAAACACCCTGCTATGTGTCCAGGGCTTTGGTGAAGAACTGGGAGTTAAGTGTTCAGCAGAAGGCAGGCTGCATAAGGCCAAGCAGAATTGGTGTAACCAGCCTCCCTGAACATCTGGGAGGGATATGGCAAGCAGAAAAACTCCTCTCAGCCAAGTTTACCCTGAAGCACTCCAAGTTGAGCTGGCAATCCAGCAGGATCTGATGCCTGGCCCAGCTTCAGCGGAGCTCACCACAGGAAAGAACATCAGTCAGCTACAACTACACACAATACCTTAATTTCATTTATTTCCAGAGCTCAAAGGTACCCACACAGCAGCTTGATGGTGTGGGGGAGGGTGAAAGAGGCACTTCATCTATCCCTCATCTGTTTCACACAAAATAATGCCTGCAATCCTCGCAGAAAGACAGAAAGGAGGTTTCAGTGAACCATAACCCCTATGTAATATCCTGGTCTGGGATATTACGTTCTCCAGCTCACATAAAAAGAGAACAGATGTATTCCTGCACATTGCCCATCACACACTGCCCAGTCAACAGCTCCACCAACCCATCCAAAAGGCAACACAACCAAGCCACTGCAGCAGAGCAAACTCAGGATGCCAGGCATCCTGCACAGGAAAAAGTGTCAGACAGCATCTGCTGCCACGGCAAAAACTGAACCAGAAGCAGAACTACAGGCAGAATACTGTGAAACCATAAGCCAGGCTTGCACCTTTCGAATATTATATGTTCCCTTATTCACAGCCTGAAGGTTTTTGAGGGACGATTGCCAGGAGGTAAGGAAGCCTCTGAAGCAGCTGCTCTAGGTGTTGCTATCTAAGCCCAAAGGATGCAAACCTACTGCTGCCAGCGAAAGGTCACCAGACTGGAACCTGGCCCAGCAGCTTCTATGAAGCACATGAACCAGGAGACTTTCAGACTACAATTTTTCAACATGAGAGTACGAATTAGTTTTCTAAATACAGACCTGTACTTTACATGGAATGAATGGCCTGGATGCCTGCAGGGCTGATGGAGGGTAGCACTCTACTCCAGATGACACAAAAGACTTCAGTTTAAAATTCAGGGCAGCTACTGACTCCCTGAGTCACCTTGGTCTGCATACTTCAAGCCCCAGCTCCCTGCTGAACAAGAAGATACTGATCCTCCCTGCCTCTCAGGGGAGGGGAATGCAATAAAGCTTAAAAGATCCCAGGATCTCTGCCATAAATCCCAAAGTTAAGGGAGGCAAACAGGGTTGTTCATTATGTACAAAAGCCAGGCTTCTTTTATTAAGTGCCTGATACGGATGTGGAAGCAGGATGCAGTCAGTAACAAAAACATTGGCCTCCCCGTGAGACACAACGCTCAGCTCAGACGGTGCTTTGTTTGTGGGGTGATGCATGGAGATAGCACCTATAGGTCTGCCCCAGCTTTGCATTCAGGCCTGGGAATAACCGCTCTCGCAGTGCAAACAAGCAATTCAGCAGCACAGCCCTCACCGGGGCACAGACAGCTCCCCCCAAAGCCAGGCAGGATGCTTCCAGAGAACCTACGAAAGGCCAGTGGTTGGATCCTATGTTTTCCTAATTCAGAGGAAGCCTGGCCCAGCTCCAATTTCCCGCAACATCTCTTGGTGTGGGGAGGGGGGGGGGGGTGGG
>NW_008796209.1:163255-165118 GCF_000699145.1 Aptenodytes forsteri
CTGGCCCAACTCCAATTTCCCGCGAAAAATTTGTTGTGGGGGAGGGGGGGGGGGGGTTGGGACAGGCCAGATCCATTTATAGCTGAAGAGTCTCGCAGAGGGCTCAGCGCTGTGCTGTGGCTTTGGAAAAACTGAAGAGCAGCTGAGCTGCAGCTACAGCCAGAAGCACTCGCAGGTCAAGCCCAGGCTGCAGGGCTCTGTGCCCTAACTCTGAGCCCTGCATCACGTCCACCCCTGCAGCAACCCAGTCCCCTATCACTGGAACAGGGCTAGAGGTGGCTCCCGGAGAGGGAGCCGAGGCTGGGAACTCGTCTTTGCTAGGAGGAATGAAAGCTCCCTCACTCCAGCATATTTACATCAGCCAACACGTTAAGTAGATGCAGTAAAAAGCCCTTGCCATCCCTCCTGGAAAAAGCTTGCCCCTGAGGACAAGGTACCAGTTTACAGCATCAACATGCACAGACTTGTGCTATGATGACTTCAGCTTCTCCCCACATTACCGGGCATGAGACAGTGAGAGACGAGAGCTATTTATTTAGCTAACACAATTTATCTAACAATTGTGCATATTCACAGTAAAGTTAGGAAAAATAACCACTAAAGCTGCATTAGGGAATCACAGAGATGATGAGGCCATCAAAAAAAAAAAGCAGTCTAGACAAGGCAGTGAAATACCAGTGCTATTGTGCAGGCACTGATGACAGGAGCATCATAAAAAAAAAATTCTGGTCACCCACATTTAAAAATTATGAACTCAAATTAACAGGTGCAGAAAGGGCCTGGGGGAAACAGAAAACCTATCAAACAAGAAGAAACTTAAGAGCCTGGCTTGTTTAGCCTAGCCAAATGCAGGCCGAGAGCGGATAGGATTGCTCTCTAAATATATCACAGGAGACAAACAAAACTGCTGAAGCAAAAGGATAATGCTGGCATGACAGCAAAAGAATAAATGCACTGTGAACACATTTAGGTTGATAATTAGAGGGGGAGGGGGGGGGAAATCATCAGAACAGGAAGCTTTCCAGCTGGAACGGCTGGTTTTAGGATGAAGTTTTATCAGTGGTCTGATGGGGTTATAGGACACAGCACCTCTGCCCACAGGTATCCGAGTTCCCTTATGCTCCTGTTCTTGTTCCCATCTGGTAATTAGCACAGGTCATTATTCAGACGGCTCCTTCCTTACAACAGACCTTGTTGGGGATCACTCCAGTTGCAGAACCTAGGGCAAGCATGCAGCGCTCCTTTGCCCTCCCGTTCCGCAAGAGCTGCTCACGAGTAACGACTTCCAGGCTACAGGTCAGTGGAAGAGAGTTGTGTGGATGCACCCCGGTGAAGTGGGAGCCACCGGGCAGCCTAGCAGGAATGCAGGTGTTGCGGCTGGCCACCTAAAACACCCTCGAGGTGCCTCTGCCCAGAAGCACCCGATGCCCCACACTATTGGCGGCGGAGGCTGCTCCGTGTCACCCGGTTGGATTCAGGGGAGAGAGGAGATGCTCTAAGTCCTCCTCTGCTACGGTGTAAGAAAATTAACCGTATCATCACCGGTTATCATCAAAGCATTACCATTCCTGATCCTGAAACTGCTGCCCGGTGGGCTGGCGATGATTTAGGTGCTACAGCAAAACAGAGTGTTCAAACCATGAACCGTATATTATGGAAGAATGAGAAAAAAGGGGGGGGGGGGGGACACACCAAAACACATTTCAGGGATTAATTTTTGACGTATGTGTCAAATACGAGAGCTTCATAGAAGTCTAAATTACCCTCTTCAGACACTGCCCAGCCGATGACAGGAGGTCTGACACCCACCCCTCCCACACCCCCCGCGGGACCGAGCAGAGCACCGCGCACACGAGAAATACC
>NW_008796209.1:165226-167969 GCF_000699145.1 Aptenodytes forsteri
TAAAACATCCCTGACAGGTTCCAAAGTTTGGGAATTCGATTGTTTTCCAAACCTGGATACCGCGTGAAAAGCGCTGTCGTCTCGGAGCCGTCCTCCCACAGACCATCCTCCCGCTGTAGGAGGTCCGGGAGTAACGTACGCGTCCGGTTATAAACTCCTTTGATCAGTTAGCAGACTGGCAAGGCATCGGTCATCCCAATATTCTCTTTTTATTTAAAAAAAAAAAAATTATTTTACAAAATCAGGAGTGATGTAGGACAGACATCACTACCAGCTGATATGTTTCAACTGCTGATCTTGTCAAACCACTGAAATACTTCTATCTGGCGCAAGTTCACCAACAGCTGTATTATCCCCTGCATGTCCTATGCAACATTTACAAGTCCCCTTCAGCCAGAAGGTGATTGTTTTGCACGTAAACCATATGAGAAGAGTGACACAGTCCCAAAGTTGCCTTGCTCTGTCAGCAAAAGGTCTGCCTCCGCTGCTCTGCGTTATATTGTGCTGCATTACGTACTAGGAACAGCTTTGACAGGACTCTCGGTCCACAGCCCAGTCTGGGTATCATGTGGATGTCTGCTTACCTGCATAAATTCTCCTTTTTCCTCTAGCCCCGGGGAGGCTGACTGTGAAAGACATAACCCTCATCAGAAAGCCACGATTGTCTCTGCAAACTGAATGGTAAATCAGGAGGCTGTGGCAGGCACTAACAATCACAGCGGTTTCCTCAGTCAGGGTGGAGGCTCTCACTTTACTTACGTATCTCCTTGCAGCGGAGATCACCGGATTAGAATTTTCTCCTTCCCTAGCAAGCAGCTCCTGGCCGCTGAAGTCTGGATCCAGTCCCAGCTCTAGTTTTGCACTGGCTATGCTGAAATTTAATACCACAGTTTGCAACCAGCCTCCCAAAGCAGCAGGTGCAACTGACTGTTTTTTTCTGTGCTGAGATAAAGGCAGGGAGATGAAACCTTCTATTAGAGCTTAAACAATTTTACACAGTAACTGCTGAAACTGGGACCACAGGCAGCAAGGTGTCATATGCAGACCGGATGAAATGGGGACATGGCTGGCCAGTTGCCATCATACATTGCCTCCATCAACAGCTCAGAGACTCAAGGCAGAGAGCTCCCAATAAATACCAGGTGGTTACTGTACAAAAAAGTCCAATTCAAAACAAGGAAGGAGTCTAAATTTGTATAAAGGAGCCGAAAAAAATACAGCAGCCAACGCTGCTTAGTCCTCTGCACAAAAAAGCTCCATTTAGAGAGCTCAGCAGTGCTGGCAGGACAGACTCTCACGCTGCCGCGCTGGCCTTCCACCCAGTAACCCCGCTGATTGTGGAGCTGGTGTGACAAAACAGTGAGCAAATCCCAGTCCCTCAGGATCACCATGTCTTTGGCTGTGCCTGTGCATCTTAGGTCCCTCTGCTGGCAGCCAGACCGATAGGATTTTCAGCTCTCTGCTGCTCACGATTCACAGATGAGCCGTTCCCAAATAAAGTATTAGCCAGCACAGAGAAACTCTGCAGAGGCCCCCGAGCCCCCACTACGTTCCTCTGAACCTCGACCACACCGCTCATCAGGGAGTGAGGGACCCACCAGGTCATGCTTCATCCCTCACACTGAGAGACGGCACCGGTAGAGTGAAGGACACCCTGCGCTAGCTGTGAAATAGCACCTCTGCCTCTGATACTGCTTGTGTGATTTCCATCGAGTCAGATGTGCGTGCGCCTCAGCCTGTTATGGTGGGAAAGACACCTGGTGCTGGCAGCTCAGATGAGCCCTAACCATAACAGGGGCTTCTCAGGGCCAGATTTTATGGTTTGATCACATGGGAGCCTGAGCTGCTTTTGTCCTTTTATTTTAAGTCTAAATGAAATGGCTGGTGCCCGGCTACAAAACCTGAGGAGGGCTCTGAGGGCAATGATCTTTTACGAGAGCAGATTTGCAATGCAGATAAAACAGGACGGGCTGATGAACGCCAAGTCCTTGTCCCTTGACCAACTAAGGGTTTCTCTGAGCTTGCAGCACTTCCCCACTGCAGATGCAGGAAGAGGGTGGCGACTGGGCACTGGCCATCTCTTGAGAAACTGGATTAACCGTTAGTTTGGAAGGAGGTTATCTCCAACTCGTGCCTTCCAAAGTGCCTGTATACAGTCAAAAGGCTACAAAATTACACATATTACAAAGATTGGGGATGTGGGGGTTGTATGGCTGGACCTAAGGCACAGCTGGGGTCAATGCTGTCACCCCAGTAATACGGCCCAGAGTGGATTCATGACAGAAACAAAGGCATGTGAATGAGAAAGACATTGCCAATTCAGCCTTTTCCTCAGCCTGGACTTCTCTTTGCTCTGAGGTATGTAGTTAAAGGGAGAAAAAAAAAAATAGCGTTACGAACAATCTCAGGGAGCAGAGATGCCTCCCGCAGCATGTTCTCTCTTGTTCCAGGGAGGCCCTCTGGGATACCATACAACAGCTCTAATTCACCCTGCCCACCTTCCCCGGCAGCAGCACACGTCTTTGGAAGAGAAGCTGAAGTCAGAGGGTGCACGTGGGTGAAAGGAAAGGCCCAAGTCCTTGATTTGCTAGCCCGGAGGGCAGACCTCTAGGCGGCCACTGGCTCGGTGCTTTGCAGGGAGCACAGCCTCCTCTCCTGACAGCCCTTTACTTTGGTTTGCTGTGTTGTTTTTTTTCCTTGGCTTTTTTTTTTTTTTTTTTTTTTTTTTTTTTTTTTTTTTTTT
>NW_008796209.1:168159-195447 GCF_000699145.1 Aptenodytes forsteri
TCTTTTTTTTTTTTTTTTTTTTTTTTTTTTTTTACAGTCCTTTGTGTTTATGTTTGTCACTATTTGGTGAAAATGTTCCTGTTGTAGCAAAAGGTGATTTTGGCCGCATGTTTCTCCCAGACATAATGAGTGCTCCAAAGCCGTGCTGATGGGAGAAGGCATAGCCGGAGCGGCGGGTGCTGGTCCGACGCAGGCGTCTCTTGGGTGAGGGTGGAGGTGGCCTCTTTTTGGCTTCTTTGATCTTGAGCAGCACCTGAAATCAGAAAATAAGATGGGAAAAGTGGGAAGTGCATCATTATTCACAAGCACGGTAAACGAGAAGCAAAGAAAGGGAAACAAGCAGGGGTCCAAAGCTAAAAATGATTGACAAAACAGGATGGCAGGAGGAGTTGCAGAGCAAGAACTGAACAGGCAGCACAGGGTGGCAGCCTGGTAAAAGGAAAAGCAAATCTTACTCTAAAAGGCATTAATGGGAGTGTCATCTGTGAGACATGGGAGGGGATCATTTCAGTGTATCGTTCCTCACAGTTTTGCGATGCCTCAGTCGGGGTATTGCTGCAGCTCTTTTAGGCACTTCAGTCAAATAACCCAAAATGTGGAAACCGTCTCAACAATAGTCAAAAGTCCAGAAAACAAACATTTAAAAATTGGCTTACTTAATCTAGAAAACAGACTACTGAAGGGGATCTCCGATACGTAAAAGCTTTTTATGATGAGAATGGTGATCAAGAAATTCTCATATTCCTTGGCAGAAGGGAAAGAAATAATGCACTTTATTTGCAGGTAGTGGGCTCTCTGCTCCCACGTGGCCACCGAGATCATCTGCGGCAGGCATCTTTTCGGAAAGGGGCTGTCAAAGGCAGGAGGCCAGTACTGAGTGCCAGTGGCTCAGCAGAATCCCCAGCCATCGGACCCCTGTCATTCCTGCTTGGGACAGCAACAGATGTAGGTACTTGGCCTCTTCAAGCATCAGGCCTGTAAGTTCCTCTCATGCTGCTGGTTGGGGATCTCTGTACAGCAGGAAACCCAAAGACTCCTTTCCTGTGACAATTTGCTTCCCAGAGGTAGAAAAGTAAAGTGCTTTTGCACTAGAGATGCTCAACCCAAGCACTGAGGCTGGGATTCAGGACCACAGCTGCGTTGGACTTCTATTCAACTGAAGGGTAAACTCAGCCCATTTTTACACACCTGAACTGCCCCTGTGTCCTGAGGACTTCCCTACCTAGCAGTCTTCTCTAGCATCCACCAACCCCCTCTGCAAGGGCTGAGAATTCCCCCTCACTCATTCTCCAACAGTCCTGGAGCACCTGGGGAGCTTCACAGACATCCCAAGGATGATCAGGGCAGTCACTGAGGAGCAGTGGGGTGCATGCCCTTGGGACTGTGCTCAGAGACACTCGTGTCTTGCAGCTCAGTGCAGGAAGAGGAAGGCAGCACCAGGTGGCAGCAGCATTTAGCAGATGCTCTCGTTCGAAAGCCAGCCCGGGTAGCTGTGTTTATGCCGGTATTCTTGAGGGGCCCGTTGGCTGTAGTGAGCTGCGTGCTCTCTGCCCACTCCATCTCTCCCAGCCTCTCCTTGCCCTAGTGGCCTTATCTTCATATTCTTGGGGAAGGGAGGGCAGCTGGTTTCAGAGGGGGGTTATAACCATTGGCTACAAATGAAGTAAATTCTGAAGTACAAAAAAATCCCCAGCAAACACATACGCCTGGGTGGAGGGTGAAGGGCTGCGGTCTGCCAGGCTAAAAACTCTACGGCAGCAGGGCAGGAGGAACACGCCACTCCCTTGCCACTGAGCCACAGCACTTAAACCCTGCACCTAAAAATAGTGCGGCTTCCTCGCTCCAGTGCAATCTGATCCACATCTAAATAATCTCAGTCTTGGTCCCAGCTGCAGATGGTTTGAACTGTGCCAAAACCCGAATTCAGTCCTCCTTCTCAAGGGACTAGGGGACAGACGGATGGCAGCACTTCCACCTACAGGGACATACACTCTGAGCAATGCCAAGCCCATGCAATATGGCTCCACGGTAAGCTTAGGTGGTAATAAGCATCATTTCTGGTTTAATAAGGTATCTCCTTACTTTATCACTGGGAGTTGGCTTTAACTGAGCCTTCAGGAATCGAAAGCCAACTACAGGCAGCACACAGAGGGTGATGCTGAGGAAGATTGCTAGCCACACGTTTGGTTGGCTGAGGGTGTTTCGAGCCGTACCTGAAAAACAAAAGCATGATTAAAACCATAACAGCAGCACCTCTCACCGTCATTCACCTGAACCTTTCACTTTCTGTGGTTCCAAAGCACTTGGCAAACAGACCAGAATATAAAGCAGACACCATGTCCAACAGTGAGACCAACTTGCTGCAGAGAGGACAGCAATACCAGTATCGCTGAGACGAGCAAAGAAAAATGCAACGGCCGGACACAACTGCAGCAACAACTCAGGGAGACAAGGATGTCAGAGTGAATGCCACATCTCTTTACAAAGAGTCAAATCACTGCAAAGGATTGATATAAATGTTCAGGAGACCTTCTTCGGCAGCAGTCCAGCCCTCTCACCTTTTGCCAGGACTCTAGTGCAAAAGGAGCAATACTATTTTCTTACTTTCCAGCACCAGTTCCTGAAGCATATGGAGTACTGACTCTGACTGCCCAGCGGATGATAGGATCACAGCCCTTTACGAGACGAGCATGTGTCGCTCTGGGCGTCTGCACAGACAGCGTAGCCTAATGGGTGTATTGGCAGAGCAACTGCCATGTGGTGGCGTGACACTGCCACCTTCTTTGAAACCAAAGTGCTCACTTCTGGCTTCTCCAAAACTGAAGGAAAGTAAGATAGAACAAACAGTCTGCAAAACCCTCATTACAGGGCTTAATGATGCTGTTGTTGGCAGTAAAGTTGCTGAATGTTTTCTTTTCAGTTGGCCAAATTCTGCTGTAATACAACTCCACTGAAATTAAAGTAAAGAAGTTATCTGAGTCCGGACTAGAAACACTTTCCTTAAAAATGGTTTCAGACTGAGACCTTATTAAGCGGCCCTCAGCATTATGGCTACGTTGACCTACGTAGTACCAACAGAGCAGCAGATAGAGATGTCCCTGGCAAGTGAGTTACCACCTGTCTTTAGAAACTGAACAGACACTCTGTCTTCTCTCACTCAGCGTTTTTGATACTAAAAGCCATCTTACAGTGGATGTGACCATCTGCTTGGAAGATACGTTGCAACAACTGACCTGCATCTCAGATAATTCTAAAATGGCCAAGCACCTTGGTATTGCAGTGAAGATGGGCAGAACAAGTTTGACTTAACAATTCATCCAGAAGTAAAGGCATTGATTAATACACCATTCTGAGACTTGAAACAAAAAGTGTTGGGATTTCAGAAGTAGAGTCTCGTAACAATGCTGTACCAATACTATTACTTTGCTAAGATTTCATCTTCCTCCTGATCAAAGTCTCAGGAGACAGACTCATTTTTATGTTATCCTTCACTTTTTGCATGTGTTCAGAAATCTGTTATGTAGAGTAACTCCAAATACCTGGTCATCTCTGGATTTTTTTTTGTTGGGAATTTGCCATTTAACCTGGCTGAAAGCTCACCATAATCACATGGCATTTTTCTCTTGTCTAACTGGATGTTGTGCTTCTATGCTTTCCTATACCAACATGTTAACTTATTTACAAAAGAACACACATCCTTCTGCAAACAAAATGCTCCTACATATCTGTAAGAATTGGACACCTGGAAACGGAATATAAAAGAGCAGCAGAAAGCATTCCAGCCAGCTCAGTAGGTTTATTTAAAGGACCATTCCTGTGCTTGCATGTGGGTGTGCATTCTTATGCAAGGAAGTGAATGTGGCACACCTTCAGCTGGATGGATGGGATTCAAAACAAGCATTCCCAGCAGCCCTCAGAAGTACCCTGGCATTTCTTGTAGAAAAGGCAATCAGTATATCAATACTAGAAATACTCGACAGATTTAAGCCCCGCAGTATGCCCATGCTGAGTGCAATCCAGATTTGTCCCGGGGCTTACCAACAAAGGGAAAGGAGGCTGTGAAGATCAGGTACATGCCATCACTATACATGGTGAAGGTGATAGCAAAGTAAACAGAAAGGCTGCCCCAGATGAAGAACTGGTTCACAACTGTCCAGTAAGAGGTGTCCAAGCCAATCTGAAAGAATGGAGCAATACAGCTGTTGTCAGTGCCTTAATTATTTAGCAGATCTGTGCTGAACACAGCTTGTCCTCTGCTTTGTACACCTGCCCCTGAGACTGTTATTCATTCAAATCTCAAGAAATACTAAGCCACAGATCACAGGATGCTGTGAGACCATTCAAGGCAAGCATTACTACGTTTGCCCTGTTGTTGCCCTCTTCTCAAGCATTCACCAGCGGCCAGTACTGGAGACAGGATGCTAATGAGCCAAGCTTATGTCCCCACCCCAAGCTGTGATCTAGCATTGAAAGTTAGGAGAAGGAGCCTACAAGACCTCAGACAACAGAAACTATTATCTAGGGAGGTGTGATTGATTGGTTTTCTTTTAAGAAATTTCTCTCATCCTGCTAGTACCATCTGAATTTTGTACCACCCGAGCCTTAGCTGTTTCTTCCAGCAAGTGCAGGCCTAGCATCTGCATCGTGCATGGGTCCAGGCTACAGAAACAGCCCCATAATTCAGACCCTATAAATAACTGCCTGATAGCAGACAGACAGTCCTGTGCTTCAAACCCTTCCCATAAATAGAATTAGTCCTCCTCTGTTCCCAGCCTTAACTGTTTTGTCTGCTATGACTGCAAACTTCCCAAGGCAAAGACTCTGCTTTCCTGTCACCCTGATCTTTCATAACATACAAATCTGTTGTTCTGTTGAACTGAGGAGAGTAATCTGGTGTCAAGAGACTTTTTATTGCAAGAATGCAAGATGCAGCAGCAAATACAATGCTATCAAGATCCCAAGTGGCCCTCCAGATGCTGTCTTCATAAAACAACAACTAATTCCTAAAAATATTACCTGGGATGCCTTACCTGTACAGACACCACAATCAGTAAGCATGTCTGGGCCATCAGTGCAAAGGACTGGTAGTCAGCAATGGCCTTCCCATCACTTCTCATTGTATTGTACATGGCCCCATAGGGGATGAAGAAGAGAATGAGGGAACTGTAGATCCCTTGCAACATGCACTTGACAAACACCATTTTGTTAAAATAGAGGTTTTGCTGGCCAGGCACATATAGCTGAGGAAACAGCATGCTCCAACGATCATCGACATCCTGAAAGTAGACAGGAGATGGTCAAATCTGCTGGCACCTACCCAGCTGACCACACAAGACCACTTAGGGTTGCCATGTCCCTGTGACATGCATTTCCATGAGAAAAAGCTTAGCACACAATTCACTCAGTTGTGCTGACGAGTGTGCCACGTGCCAAGGTCACCTAGACACATTTTCCGTGTTGAATTTCACCTTTCTTGTACAGGGAAAGCTGACAAGTGCTGCAAAAAAAATGAAGGTACACTTCATCTTAGCAGACTGCATGGTCTGCTCTCCTGAGAGTTGCCTGGAAGCTAAGCGATAAAAAATACCTCCCCTGGGTCCACACACAGGCAAGGCTGTCTGACCCTTAAGTGTCCAGAACTGAACACTGTGAACCCTTGCGGAACAGCAAGTTCCTACTTATTTAACTTGTAAAAGGCATATAGGAGCAGCTTTATTGCTCCTATGTCTTGCTGAACAATAATAGCATATGAGGTAGAAATGCGTATGTGAAATTACTGCAGGAAGACTTCCACTAGAAAGGCTGAACCTGGAAAACCTGGCTTCGGAGTTCTAGTTCATTCATTGTTCTGTGTGGTCATTAAAAAGTCACTTGTCAGGCTTCAGGAACAGAGCTAATAAGATGTGACTACTTCAGGGGAGTGTTGCAATGGCAGCTTTTACTGTAGTCAACAGCCTAACCCGAAAGTCTCACTGCACACAGAAACCCACAGGCCAAATCAGGGTAACACACCATCTCCTCCCTGGTGCATCCTTTTTTTGTGCTCTCAGTTCTCACTGGTAGGAACCTATTTTGGGGGCTACCACAATAGCTAGCCAAAAAGTCAGCTGCTTTTGCTCCATGGAACCAGCTCAAAGCACCTGGAGATAAAACCCCTATAAAAACGGTGATAGAAACAGTACCTGATCGAAGAGACTCATTCCTAGCACCGGGAGGGAGGTATATACCAAATTGTAAAGCGTAATGAACCACTCATCATAGACAGTCTAAAGAAAAAAAAACAGAGCATGGAGTTAGCAAAAGGCTGCCTTTTCCATCTCCTCAAAAGTATATGCAATTAAATGCTGGAACATCTTGGTTCAAAGCGCTACTGAGACCAAAAGTGTAAGGTGGCTCAAGCTCAGCAGCCCTAAACGGTTCGTACCATAAGCTGTGAGAATACATGGGGGAAGGATCCCGTTATGCTAGCCCTGTTTGCTCAGCATCCACTGCCGGCCACAGCCAGAGCAGGACACCCCCCCACGGCAGCGCTCTGCAGCAGGCAGCCCGTGGGCAGGGGCGGATGGCAACCGTCCTGCCCGCACCCTTGCACCCTCAGCCCCAGGGCTAACACTTGCACGCTATCTGCGCTTCCCAGGGTCTGGGCTGGGTTGGAGATTGGTTTGTCTTAAACTGACACCAGCTTTTTTGCTGCAGGAGATTTGCTCCTCTTGCAAGCTGCTGAAGCACACCTGGGGTTAAACAGATTGCTTCAAATGTGCTAATAGGGCAAGCACAGGTCTTACACAGATCTGCGCCAAACTGGCCAGGCCTCTGTGTAATCTGTATCCTTGTTTGATGCCTGTTGTCAGTTTGAACACTTTCGAAAATCCCACGAGGTACCCATGTGCTCCATAATGCGCCTAAATGTCTTCAGGCATCTGTCCTCTACCAGCAGCGCAATGAAGGAAGCAGCATCTGCTTTATACTCATACAGCTGAAGAAGACAGACCTGTGTGCCGTTCAGTAAGGGGGGGCGGGATGGCTTAGCTTATTTCCTTTCAAAATTTTTCCAGATGCTTTACTTGAAAATGCTATACATGACCATGAGAAAACAAAAGCTGGACCTACCTGTGCTGAGAAGCCAGAGAAGAAGCCATACCAGAAATGCACTAACGTGAAGGCAAAATTCTTATAGAAGAAGTATTTGAGGAACTTGCACATGCGGATGTAGGACCACCGGCCGTGGACCAAGAGCAGGCGCTGCAGGTAACGGAACTGTGCAAAGGAGAAGTCACTGGACAAGACCGCCTGCATCCCCTCCTGGCCACTGATACCAACCCCGATATGGGCAGCTGCAACAAGAAGGTTATTGATCATGTCATTACACCGAGAGTTTTGATTACCCCATTTTTTAAATGAGTTCTCTGCACTGGGACACTGTGATAATTCCCTCCTAGACTTCATAAAAAGTCATGTGTAAAGTTATTTTAAAAAAAAAAAATTTTTTTTGGCACTAATTCTTTCAGCAGCATTGCGATTTTGGCTGTGGTGATACATTTCCAGTAACTGGGCTTGTATTACTTGAATGAAATTACACCCTCAGTGACAATTCGTGTTTTCTTTCTGAATGTTTTCCAACAGCGTAAATGCTGTTGTTCATAACAGCTGCTGTTATGAAAAAATAACTTTAATTTATATTGACATGTGACTTGTATTTACATGCATGCATGTCCTTCCAGCAGCCTTAAAATACTGCTCCAGACAAGCAAAACCTTCAAATACTGTACAGGTTTTTCAGACACAGTGCTATAAGGCAGACTGTAGCCTTTTTACATTTCCTAGGCTTTATAAGTTCAATCAAATAATTAGATAGAAGAGTCACATCTTTTTTAATAGTAACTTGGGTTTATTAAACATGGACATAAGTTTAATGTGACAGCTAATTATACAGCTTTAACTAAGGAGAACAATCTTGATGGCTGGAGGTTGGTTAGATTCAGAGGCTTCCATGGAACAGTGAATTGATAAAACCCCAATGTCCCAACCCTCTCGTGGGGGGAGTGGGTTCGTTTCTAATTATCATGTACACTTTAACTTTTCTTATCCTTTCTTTACTGACTGCCTGACTTATCTCCCCTGAAGCTGCCTACTAAGCCTTTTCTTTCTCAATTAAAAGGCTCCAGTTAATCAATTCTTGCAAATTAACACAAGGAAGATTAGCAATAGGCCCTTCTGAATAACCTTAATTTAATTACACCTAGTTAGGGGATTTTTTTCATAAATTCACTGAGGTAATGCAGCATCGAATGATGCTCAAGGACAAAGGGGCCTAGAAGCCCGTGATGTATAACTCAAGGGAGATAATTGACAAATGGCCCTACCACATGGAAATGTGGAAAAAAAATCACGTAACATTATACAGACTATTTACAGGCATGAAGATTTTCTTTCTGCATTGCAGACAGGCCCTCTCTGAAACAAACTTTTTGTTCTTTTTATTGCCCTTGTGATAGTGGCCATGCAGACACACAGGTGGACATCTCACAGCCCCAGCGGGCTTTTGTCTATTCTAAAGTAGAAACAGAGAAATAAGAAATAAGCGCAACCTTAGCGTCCTGCGATCCTGGTGGTGGGAGGACAGCAAAGGGCCCTCCTGTGTGTCCTGGAAGGCAGGAGACACGAGTAGCCTATAGTGACAGTGCTCTGTAGAAACCTGCCAAAACTTGGGACACAGCCACTCGGTGCCACAAAGAGGGTGGTACAGAAGGCGCTCAGATACGTGTTCCTGCTGCTAGGCCACCTCGGATAGATAGCAAATACATCAGCGAGTCGGTTTGCTAGAGCATGCCGGCTGTCGGCCATCACTCACTTTTGATCATGCTGACATCGTTGGCACCGTCTCCGATTGCCAGGGTCACAGCCTTCTTGTACTTCTTCACCAGCTCCACCACCTGGGCCTTCTGCAGCGGAGTCACCCGGCAGCAGATCACCACTTTGCACATGCAGGCTGTTCTCACCAGTTCCAGCTCCAGATTCCCTTCCAGCGCGTAAGCCTGAGAAGAAGGAGCAAAGGGGGTGTTCAGGTCAAACTAGCAGCAACTCGTGGCCTGACAAAGAGGATGCAGCTGGAAGGAAATGAGAACTGAGCTAGTTCTGCCATTTGGCAGAAGGAAGGTATGAGATACCCCAAGTGAATCCGTCCATTCAGTCGCAGGGAGCATCCATGTGGCACGACACCATGCCACGCAGCGTGCACCTGCGAGCTTGCACCTTGGATGCACCACAGCTGGATACGCACAACAGCTGCTCTGGCCGATGTAACCTGGCAGTGCAGCAGAAGTGTCAAACAACAGGAGCACTAAATCAATGAAGCTGCTGCTGGGCCTGAGACAGCCTTGTGTATCTCCATGCGAGAGAGTCTCTGCTCATCCCTCTTGGTTTATTTTTTAAGCTCTGGGAGATCTGTGGTATTAATAGAAGAGATTTCAATTTGGGAGTACTTAATTAAAAAAAAACATGGAAAAAGCTGAGCTCAGGTGGGCATGACAAAGCAAAACACAAAGCCAGGGAGAAGGCAACTTTGCCCTGAGTGCTGAGCTTTTAAATCAGTCAGCCGTGTTATTTCTATTCGGGAAGCACAGCGATAATTGGATGTCTGGTCACCCCTCCAGCTCTGCATGAGGAGGAGGGAGCAGTGTCAGCTTTTCATATTTTTTTCAGATCATGCTTTTTGGCTCTGTTATAAGGGTGTCTCTTCTCAGTAGACATGCATGGAAGGAATCTATGGGGCTCTCTCCTCCACAGAGCCATTACAGCAGACCCACTGTCCTTTCTGTGTAAGGCAGACAATCCTTAGGCCAGATATCCTTTCTTCTTGAAAGAGCGAGCTGTGAGTCACCAGCGCCCCCGCTTCCCTCCCGTCAGTGGCAGGCAGGCGTGCTCAACAAGGGAGACCTTTTCATGGTTTAGCTTTACTACCAGCTGGTCAGTGCAGTTAGAGATGGCTTTTGCCACAACATCCTTGCTGCACAGCACTAGCAAAATGTTATCACACAGTGTATTAATGGTACTGCACACAAATTAACTAGTACGATGATGCCATTACAGATGCTGATGTGCTTCTGTTCACTCGCTTTGTTTGAGCAAGACCACATGTGTGCGTGGCCCCAGTGCTGCCATCCCACCTATCTACACGTAAGGATACGGCACTGAACAGATGCTGTGTTTGAGTGGGACGGTATCAGCACTATTACCATTGTTCAAGCTCTAGGTTCACAGAAATAAATAACATATAGTTTTGTCCACACTGTCCTTGTGGTCCCCACCCAGGAGAAAGTCATGGCCTTGGTGAGACTGGCTGTGTCCACTCTGCTGCAGGCTATGTGGGCTGGCTGCTCCCACACAGCCCAGATTTGAATTTCTGGGACATATCTCCTTGCCAGGGTGTGGGTGAGTATGTGGTTTTCCAGGAATAAAAAGAAAGCTTTGTCACCACTGCCAGTGGTGCTTTTATAGTGCAGCACTTGGGGTCTGTGCTGTAGGCTGAAGGGATGGAATAGGAACAGGCAGAGGCTTGCAGCCAGCTGGGATGTCAGAGGATTCGCCCGTGCAGATGCACCAAACTTGACAGAGCTCTTGTCTGTTTTGCAGTGGGGATTTAAAGGGGATTAAGGCCCTGGAGTTAAAGAGAGAGCAAGTGTAAAAGAGGGAGAGAGGGTACTTGACAATGTAGACACTGCCTGAAAGTGTCCCCTCTAGTCCAGGGTCTGTATACATGGCACACAAGCCAAAAATGGAGCAAGATGAGATTTTTTTAATAGTAGTTTGCTGGGCTGGTATAAAGCTAGGAGTTAAATTTGCTGGACTGCCATCAAAAGAGGTAGCAACAGGAAACAGAAGCATCTTGTCTCTGAAAGGCAGCACCTCCCAGCTCTTTTCATGTCTACCTATTTGCTTCCCCTGCAATCTGGGAAAGCAAAATACAATAGACAAATAAACCTGATCTAGACTAAGCCTTCCTCCCAGACAGGTTGAAAAGTATCTACATTGGTTTTTTCTCTAACCTGTTCTGAAAAATTTCCAAGGGTGGAAAATCTATTTCAGCGCTTCACTATTCTCACCAGGAAGACATTTCACCCAAAACTCTCTTATCTCTAGTTTAATGCCATTACTTTGTTTACCTGTTATTATCTGAAGGGTATTACCAAGACTGATCAGTATTCTCCAGGCTCAGAAATCCTGTCTCTCTCAGTTTTCCCCTATGCTTTCCAGATCATGCATGACTGTTCTTACAGTTTTCTTTGTACTCCCTCTAGTTGGTCTACATTTTCTCAAAGAAAATGGCCCAAATAAGTTGAATTATTTCATCTAAGACTTTACTGATGCCAAATGAAGCAGGAGGTTTTCTTCACAATTCTTACAGATGATGTTCTTACATACATATCTCTGATTTTGTATGTGTGTAGTTGATTATGTGAAAGTGCAGAACAAGGCATTTGTTCTTACTGAATTGCATTCTCCATTTTTCCCAAGTATTTCTCCAATTTGTTAAACTGTTTTCAAGTCTAATCTTGAACTCCATCAGGCCTGCAGTTTATCCCAGCCTGGTGTTATCTGCTCTTTTTTTAAGCAGTTAATGCAAACGCTGAATATCAAATAGATGTGGGATAGCCCCCTGCAGATGCCCCTTAACTGTTGTTTTAGATCAGCAGTGAGCCCTTAAGAGCCATACTTTCCAAGCAGTCTTGCATCTGTCACTTAACAATTTCATCTAGACCGTATTACTTCAGTTTGATTGGAAGAACATCACGGGAGAGAGCATCAAACAATTTATTAATTAAGTTATAGGACATATATCCTATCTGTTAAATATATCTGTTATCAGATATATTTAGTAGAATATGTTCTTGGCATACTTGAAACCCATGTCTGATGTTACCTTCTTGCTGCATCCAGAAACTGCCTGATTATTTTTCTAGTATCTTTCTGGAAATGAAAATTGATCCAGCTACTCTACCCCTCTTGTTTGCCTAACATCAGGGCCATCTCTTCCCTGTTCAGCCTTCTGAAACCTCGCCCATCACCTTTGATGTCTCAGATAACCACTGAACCTAATCTTCAATTAGGGAAAAAAAAAATCCGTTCCTCTAGAGCTAAATTTTTAAAGCATTTTCAGACTTCCAGTATGTCCCTATCACATTAAGTTCTTCAGAGAACTCAGCCCTAACATGACTCTGAACCTTCCTTACCAGGCTGTGGCCAGTGATAACGAGACCGTACACCCCATTTGCTTGCTCATCAGGCATAACATTTGGTTTTTTTGACGATTTTTCAAACTGAATGTTGATTTCATCACTGTCCAGAAAGGAGTCTGGCTTCATCTTTTTCCTTGCATTCCTAAAAAAATCCAGAATAATAATGAAAAGCTTGTAAAGATTTATATGTTTTATTAAATCAACTTTATGAAAATAAAAAATCAATGCTTCCCTTTGATAGTTTTGTTCAATTTTCCCTGTATCCCTACAACAACATGCATAGTTTAGCCACTGCTGTTTGTGCGGATCATCCACATGCTTAACAAGTGTGTGCTAAACTTGTGCTGCTTTAAAGTCAAACAAATCATCTGAGTGTCATGAAGGGCAGTATCCCAAAGGGCATACCAATTTTCTGTGCATATTGTCCGGCAACCACCTATTTCAAGAGAAAAGGACTGAAAAACTTGCCCGTTTTCCATCTATACCTAAGAACTCATGTCTACTGAGGAGGCGAGGGAGGAAGGTAGATTTCCAAATAATGCTAGAAAAGCACCATATCCAGACCAAGGACCACAGTGTGGATGAATGGCAATAGCAGTAGAGCAACAGCATAGCTCAAGCCTGGAGCCAAAGGCTTTGTGGCTACGGATCACTTGTAGAATGTCAGCTGATATTACCTGCCTGTCTCTGCTTTCTTATACATTTATATAGATTTGACCTCTTGGATCAAGAAGCTTCAGAGTTTATCCTCAGAGGAGATTTCTACATTGTGTTTAGCTGCTGGATCTTCCAGGGAGCCAGCTAGTCCTTATCTAAGGTCTCTGAATGAACTGCACCAAGTAAAGCCCACAGGAGAAAAAGGTGGAATAGTACAAAATACAAATAGTGTCAGTGCACAGCAATGAAGCTGCATATTTCAGCCATTTACCTCAGCTCATTAAGTACGTCATCAGATGTGCTGCCTTCAATAATGAAAACATCTTCCATGTCATCATTCAGCAAGTTGCAGGAGTAACCAATATTCATTGCCGTCTCTGGGAAAGATAAACCAGGAGGATGACCCATCTTAGCAGCCCCAAACTCACTCACCGTCTCTGTGGCCTTTTTACACACATGACAAAAGCTCTCTTTCTCGCTCAAAAGAGCTCTGAGCCTTTCAGAGTCAACAGTTTAAGAGAGCCAGGAGAGTCACCTTGATGGACGTAGCAGCAAATCTCCCCTAATTGGGCTTCACAAGGCCACAGAAAAAAATAATTCTACCAAAATGAAAAAGCTTAAAACACCCTTTGGCCAATATACTTGGAGCAACAAAAAACATTTCATGTTGATTAAAAAAAATTTTTTCAGGATTTTTGACTTTCCCTCCCCCTACTCCCAGAAAAGCCCCAAACCATAGTTCTGAAGAAGAATATCAAGACATTTTGTTCAGAAAATTCTGAAAAAAAAGTATTTTGGTATTTCGTAAGCAAAACGATTACATTTGGAACATGACAAAATGAAATGTTTCATTTTTCTCAATAATTCTCTGCTCATTTCTTGGATGAAATTACTTGCAAACACTTTTGGCCTCCCTGAAACACCATTGTTTCAGTGAAATTACTGTTTCTCCAAAAGAATTCATTGGAGTCTATTTACCATTCTTTCCAACTTAATGCTTTCTCCAAAAGCCTATGTTTCCTCTGTTTCTATTCTGGATCATTAATGCCAGGATCAAACTGAAACAGACCCAACATCCACTTTAGGATTAAAGTTCCTGGAAAGCAGGACAAGATTTTTTCCACCTTCTTCACCAGGATGGTCGACTGTAGTAAAGTGACACCTTTTTACAGCATATGACAGGGACTATGGGATGCTCATTGTCACCTCTCCAAAGGCAAAGGATGCTGCCTTCACACTGCTTCCAGCCTCAGGGCAAGAATTAAGAACAGGCACTAGCTACAGTTATCTGGTCTACTTCCAGATAACTGGAGTTTTGCCTAGCTGGCAATGAAGCAAAGCCCTGTAAGTTTGTCTTCTGTGCAGTTTTCAAAGGAGAAAGAATGAGAACATGGGTCTTAGCAGAACCATCCCACTGGTGGGAGAGAAGAGAAACATCCAAAGCTGTAGCCCCATTACCTTGCTTGTCTCCAGTGAGAACCCATATCTTAATGTTGGCTTTGGCAAGAGTCTCAATTGTCTGCGGGACTCCATCTTGTAACTTGTCCTCAATCGCTGTGGCACCTAGCAGCTTAATAGAAAACATCAGGGAACTGGTAAGTCTTCCCATTGCTAGCAAAGGAGAAAGCATTAGACCTCCAGGTAATTACTCAAGCAAACACAAATGAAATCCAGGAATAAGGTTGTACTGATTTTCATTCTTCCTCAGCAACTTTACTGTACAGAGTAGAGCCCTGATCCTGCAAATGTTCTAGTCTCTAGTCCCCCAGGCTCAGATAGATCATGAACATCCATGAAATGATTTGCCAACAGGTTTGCAGACCTACAGGTCTGTGTTCTTCCACGTGTCGCCGTCACAGCAGACAGAGCTTTACCTGAGGGACAAAGACAGCTGTGGATCCATGTCCCCAAACCTCCATATGCATCCTCTAGTGTGGAGCTTGGTCCCAGCTATATTGTACTGCAGCTGTCATATGGCTGCTAAACATCTTCTCTAGCCCATAACAGACCTGTCATCACCCCTGCTCCACTCTGTCACACAACTAAACCACAGACTGCTTAGGACACAAACCTTGGTTATTTTAAAGTTACTGCTTTTTCTGCATTTTGGAGATACTTGGTGGCTTTAACCTATCATCAAAGGGACATGAAGGTTTCACTGCTAGCTCAGGTTTAGACAGCATCTGCTACCACCTACCTCCTGCTGTTGGGAGACTAAATTCAGAGGTTGGCTTTAAGCCCAAGATCCCTTTTGACTTCCTGGGATGTTCACCATTCATGAGCTATGAGTGTTATCAATGTAGACAACAGCTCTGACAGAACTTCTCTATAGGGTCCTCAAAACTGCACAGTCCACATTTTACAGCAGTAGTCTCTGGTCCAGCTAGCGAGAGCTTAAATGCTTGTAGCATACAAAGCCACCTCCTGGGAGCACCTGCTCGTCCTTGGCAGCCTGAGTCTGAGCTGGAAGCCCAAAGATGGACACTGATGTCAAAAGTGCCCAGGAAGAGGGGCTTGCATTCCCCACAGCCATTGTCTTTCTGGAGCTGCAGAAAGGCACAATAGTATTGTTGACAGGCCTTTGCCTGTCTGCCCATGACCTGGTGTAAGAGCAGCTGGAGGGACACTCGTGATGCCTTCCTGACTGTGGATCTTCCTTAGTTTTTAGGTCGATCGATGATAAATAGTATTTTTACTACTATTCTGTGAATCTAACCATGTTCCACCCCCTTGTGTCCTTATATCCTTACTCCCCCCAAAGGGCCCCTAGCAGGAGCCTGCCACACACAGGGGCTTCCGCTCTTGCCCATCAACCGGACTATGATACCTGGCAGTCCTCTACACCTCCACAAGACCCATCTACTGCCTTGCTGACTCTGGCTGTCACACCCGCTCTCTGTCACAAGCCAGGTTTTCCTACACCCACCCTCTGTTCTTCCCACAGCACCTTCGGGAAGTAAAGTCACTCCTGTACAGAGTACAGAGAAGGGTCTTGTGTAAACAGTGTTTTCTTCTGAGCCACACTTCTTCCTACTGTGAGCCCATGACATTTTCTCTACTCAGGCCATGAGCTTCATAACCCTTTCTTGCAAAGCAGCTGGCCCCTTAACTTCCTAAATCTCCATGTCTTTCCTGCTTTGAACACGGCCCACAGAGCATTTGCACAATGTCGGTCACACAGTCCTCTGGACTGGAGGATCAGCATTTTCCGCTCCTCTGTTGAGACCCAGAAGGGCAGTAGGCTCTGCCCCATGGACTATGCAACTTCCAGAGGTCAGCATCTCCTCGGTTCACACTTGCTTCTTCCCAGGCCCTGTGGCATCCTGAGCGTACAGCTAATGGAAGGAGCAACGGTGCGGCTCCCAGAATTTCTGAGATTTCAGAAAAGCACTGCTGCGAGTGCAAAAGCTGAATTGCTTCCCCTCAGATCCCACACATCCTTTTTATTCATTATTCACAGCTCTAAAACACAGGCAGACCCCCCAGAGCATTCAAAAAGCTGTAACAACACTCAGGGAGAGAAGAATGACTTGAAGATCACAGTTTGGCCCTATTTCAAATTGACACAAACATGTTCATGGACATCACCTCCCCATCCTGCCCAGGGCTGCAAGAACAAAGAAGATGCTCTCTGAAATGGAGGGGCACTGGGGATTATTCACTGCCTGCTATTTCAAAGACAGGAAAATAAATAGATCAGCCATTTGCACATACAAAGGATAGCTATGAAATATTTGTGTCCACATCATCTCCCTTAGGCTCTGGTATGTCACTTCATCACGAGAAAGCTACTCCGACACCCACGTGAGTTAAAATAAAACCATTCCCCTGCACTGGTGGCTGACACCCCAGTTATGGGCTCCTGACGGAGGTGCCAGTGAAAACCCAGGACTGCCATATTCCTATCCGCTCCCATCACACAACCCACTGAGCTGTTTGCAGAGCAATGTTTACTGAAGTCATACTGAGCTGTTTATTGACAAACCACCATCCTCGCTGCCTCCCCCAGAGCTTGGCCCAGATTCCCTGAAACACCAACCATTAGGTCTTTTTCAATCTCTTCATATAACTCTGACAATTTATCTTCCCGTCCTTCCAAGGCAGTGCTTGCTTCATGGTGACGCCTGATCCAGTCCTGAAAGTAGTCTTCATCCAGGTTTTTATAGGCCACCACGAGTGTCCTCAGACCTTCACCAGCAAACTCCTGTGAGACAGTGGTGAGGCAGAATAGGTCAAAGAAGAACGGTCTGCTCACCTGGGCTTACAAAGGGCCCTCAGAAAGCAAACAGCTATTTGTAAAAGTTTCTTGCCTAAAGGTCTGCAGAGGAAAGGTGAAAAGATCATGATTTAGACCACAAACCTTGGGGTACTTTTTAAAAACTAGTTCCAGACCACTTTATTGTTGCCATCCATACTCCTTACAAAGAACAAATTCAAAAGAGCTTTCCTACTTTCTGGCTCTAAAGCTTTACATTAAACCAGGCAGTTGTTTCCCAGATTCGTATTTCTCAACATAAGGTTCAGAATAATGAGACCTAAATAAACACTGAACACAGCCTTGAATTTTGGACCTGGGCTCAACATTTTTAGGGTACCAATGCTGGCTGAAGTGCACAGTGTGAGCACAGTCAGTCATGACACCTCAGCAAGTCCTTGTAACTGTGCTTTCTGTAGAGGTATGATTGATGGTATGGCTCTCAGTGTTTGGAGGAATAACAGACATCCCTTTGTGAAAACGGAGGTGTTCCCCCAGGCTTGAAGTAAGGGTGCATCAGGAACAGGCTACATCCACAGCTCTGCTCTGCCCTCTCCTTCGCCAGCAACTTTCTCTGGCTCCCCCAAGCAGTGAGCAGAGATGTTTGTGCTACTGCACAACCCCTCTGGCAAAACTTTCTGTTATCTCGTGCTCTGCATTGTACCAGCAGCATCTGGCATCGCAAGGGGGAGTAAATATTGGCCAAAACATCCAGCTAGGTGACTAACCACCTCCCGCTGCACACCATCAACAATATAAAAGGCCACAAGTTTGAGTGACACATTTTCCTTGCTGCCCAGTCAATATGCCCCTGTATGGTCTGGAAGAAGGGGAGGTGGGTATGTCCCAGCGCCCGCCCAGTCCCTTCTGACTGACACCTCTTGGATCACAATCACTGCAATCTGAATTGTATTCAAGAAGGTAAACCCCTCTGCGGCCCTTTACTGATCACCCGAGTTATCCCGATCCAAGGCATGCTTGAGTGCATCGGGTGCGTGCATTGTAGAGTAATAGCAGACTTGGATGGAATTTAGTTGCCAAAACACAGATGCGTTGTGCCACTTCAGGTGTTTCACCTATCCTGCTTGGCTTCCAGCTCCTACTCCAGAGGAATACAGGTCTTCTGAATGTCCTGCATTGCATTTGCCATCTGTGTCCAGATGTCCTGGATACCCTAGAGCAGTTCAAATGGCACCTGGTGCCCATGCTTAGGCAACTGATTTGAGACCTTTAAGGCTTTGTAAATTTATTTTCCTCTCCATTCCTCATGAAAAAAAAAAATTAAAAAACTAGTGCTTGGGTGCTGCTTCTGAAATCTGTTTTTTGTCTCAATACAAAGTACATTTCCACACCAGGAGAAAAGGAAACCATCCAATGCAGAGATGTTGTGCAGAAGGAAACACTTACATTCAGGTGTTCTGTGGTCTCCTCTTTGAGAGAGTCACAGGATGAATGAAGCAGTTCATAAAGAATGGTGTCAGCCCCCTTGCAGTACAAAGTCAAGTCACCTTCTGGACTCCGCACTACGAGGAAGAGGAAAAGAAATGCTACAAATCCCCGACTGAGACACTTGGGATTCACAGCACTACCATCAAAACAAAGAATGGTTTTTAGAGGTGTCCAAACTCCACCAGGTTTTGGCAAACTCCCAGGAATCAAGACAAGCTTTGCTTAGAAAAGAAGATAATGCAACTACTCTCCACCTTAGTGGTAGCAGCACAGGCAGCTGTACCCAGATTGCACTGGTCTGAGCAGATGCTCTGTTGGACTACGTGGTTCCTACAGGCAGCACTTCAGGCAGGACATCTGCATTCAAAAGTCAAGAACAACTTGTTCTTAGAGAACTGGTTCTGCTGTTCTTACTGCTCCTACCGGTACAGGTACTACCACTCTCTGGCTACAGTTATGATATTCCAATTCCTGAAATATCTGAGGATGTTGGAGGGTTAATAAAGGCTACACGAGGTTTCTTGAATCATTTCTCCATTTTCCTTTTGGGAAAGCTGGCTTCTCTACTCGTCCTTGCTTTCTCCTTTCCCACTTTCTGAGATTTTGCTGATAATTTTAAAGCTCATTAGAAGGAAGGTCTTTCCTGCACTGTCATGAGGGAAGTAAGATATGTAAAAAGCTTAGTGTCTTCAGGAGGCTGCTCCATCACTGTGGTCCAGATGTTAAGATGTTCTCCCACCTACCTAAGTTAAGTATTTATCTAGCACTGTTGCTGTGTAATTGAAAAGTCAAGGCAGCCCATCTCAAGTGCTCAGAAGTAAATGTTATTCAGAAAGCATTGCAAAGGACGTCTCCTAGGAAAAGGCATCGGAGTAGAATGAGGGCCAACTTGAAAGCCTAAAATGTCAGGAAGGAAAGAAGGGAGCAAAGGGAACATACCAATAACAGACATTCGCTTGCGAACATTGTTGAAATCAAGAATAGCCAAGAGTTTGTAGATTTTTGTTTCTCCCATTTCCACGACAGTGATGGTCTCTGGTGTGCGAGCCCGGAACACAAAACCAAAGTTTCTGGCAGCAGTGACGAGGGCTCCCTCATCAGGAGATTGGGCCTGATAAACCAAGTTACCTGACACGCAAGAAAAAAAAAAGCAGTGTGGCTTATGCCTTGTTTCTGAGGCTAAACAAAGACAAAATCAAAGACATTATATAGCAGTTAACTCTTTGCTTTTCTGTCTATCCCCAGAGGTGCAGCACTAAAAAGCACCTTATGTCCACACGTCTCCATCAAGTCCCATTATCCCATCCTCCAGGACAGTGCAAGAGGCCTCCTAGACTCTTTTGGGGTCTTTTATCACTCTCTTTGGAGTCCAACAGATCTCACTGAGAGGACAACTTCCTTGGGTTTAACCCCTTCTAGTTACATCTGCATGTATTTTTCTCATCAGTATTTTCACCTTACATGTGTCAATTAATGGTTCTAGCCTTTAAAGCACAGTTTTCACCCTGTCTGGGATTTGATGAGACTGACCCAGTACCTGTGGGAACACTGGGTGAGTGGAGCTAATAAGTCTCCAGTGGATAGGTGCTCTATGCTCTTTGCTTTATGGGACTTGGTGCGGAGTAGAGAAAGAGTGGGGCAAGCCATCTGCCACCTCAGGGAAGCTGTGGCACCTGCAATTTCTGCACTCCAGAGATGTGGTGTTTGCAGTAGCGTCAGCTCCACCACAGGAACACACAGGGAGTGGAGGCCCTGGTCCTTTCTCTTCCCATGTGGCATCTCCAAAGACATTGATTTGTGTGTTGCCATATACTACAGAAAATCACCAGGGAGCCAAAAGGACCAATAACAGCTTCTGTGGAGAGAAGACATACTGTGCTGCAGGGTGAACATAACCACTCAGTTTGGTGCCTTCAACAGTCCTCACCTTCCTTCTTCTCTTCTGGCATCACTGTGTGACAGAGTGAGAGCAGCCGGAAGAACCTGTGCGTCGGGACATCACTCAGCTTCACAGCTTCAACCAGGCTATGGTCATAGAAGGCAAACTTCGGGTCAGCTAACTGGTTGTATGAGAAATCAACCTTCTCTGTGTTCTGCAAAAATATGGCTCGGTGTTATTTGTGTCGTATGCCTGTACACCGATGACTGCCCATCATAGCCCCTCTCTCTTCATTACCTTTACAAAGGGCCCTCTCCTGCAGGGCTGTTCATGACAGAGATTGGTGAGTCAAAATAAGTGGGAGTTCATGAAAGCTACTGAATCACAGGAGAGGACAGACACTTGAGGTGCCTTTCAGAGCAGCACTCAGGCTGAAAACCTGATTAGCTCTCTGTACGACAGCAAATGCTCCTACAGGATCCTCGCCAAAGGATTTCTATAGCAAAGAAATGCCTGCCTTCAACACATGCCTGCTTGGAGGCATCATGCTCCTGATGTCAATGGCTGCCTGTGATAGGGGAATGTGGAAGCCCAATTTAAAACAATTCAAAAGGCTGTGTTCTCCACCCTATTCTCCCAAAGCAAGAAAAAATCCTAATAAGGAAAAAAGATGACAGACAAGTGATGTAAAGGTTCAACTCCACAGGCACTGCCTGTTTTATCTAAAAACAAGGAGCCCCAAGGAGTACTAGAAAAATGGCCAGAAGCTCACAGCATGATGTGTCATGGAGGAATGCGCTGCCGAGCCTGCCCAGGACAATTCCGACTCCCACCCCATCCCCAGTGAGCTCAGAGTTTCCAGGATGGGAGTCATCCTTTTGACCTCCGCAAGCTGACATTTAGCACTTACTGCAAGAGCATACACGCTCATCTGCGCAGCAAGGTCCAGGGACTGCAACACCATGGATGTGTGGGCAGCAGGACTCTGCTCCGGTGAGTATCATGGGCAGGAAGAGCTGCCGGGCAGCCAGTTGGCAGGAGATTAGCATGTCTCCCCAAGCAAGTCAGCCCTTTGCATTTTGCTGCCTGAGCGAGGGCAGTCTGGAGGCACAGCACTCGGCACAAATAGCCCATTTCAGTGGGTAATTTAAGTTTTAAAAGGCCTGGAAATGAATCATTGGAATGAGGAGTGGAATTTTCATCATCATCTTGCCATTTGTATCTTGGATTACTGCAAGCAGTTTTCAGACATTTTAGAAATCCAAGACATGTGGGTTTGTGCCAGCAAGCAGAGGCTAGTGAGAAACGGAGAAGTCACCCTTTTTCACACTTTCAGTGTCCAGATATTAGGGGAATTTGACAGTGACCTTGTTATGGATATGAACTGAACTCGCTGATTCCCCACCAAAGCTTTAATTAACTGCCAAGGATAATAAAATTCACCAATGTCCAAGTTTCCAACAAACATCAATGTCCAAGTATTCAAGAGGAGCTCTACATGCACTAGGATGTCATGTGAAGCTGAGGGAACAGTGGGCACTCAGGCTACCCGACCTGCAGGTTTAAACCAGGCTTACTGGAAGGGAATGCAACTCTGGCAATCCTCTGACATCCACAAGAACACACATCCCTGTTGTCAGGGTCAAGAACATCAGCTCTTGCAGGGTCAAGAGCATGAGCTGCGCCTGGGTGGGTTGTGTCCACTAGCACTTAGGCAGGCAGGTTCACTGAAAGCAGAGATCCTGATAGCACTTGAGCACTTACCTCATTTATTTCTATCCTTTGCCCAGACGTATCATACACGTCACCTGCAAGCAAGAAAGACTGAGGTTATAGCCACAAACTCCGGATCAGTGCAGTCTCTGAGCTTCTCTACCACAAAAATTGGTTAAAGTGTTTTGAAGCTAGTATCTAATTAAAAAGTTTCAGTAAGCATAAATATCTTGACATGGGCACTGGAGACTGATGATTCATATCAATCAGTTTCTATGTTAATCCATGACAAAATCCAGAGACTGACAGATGCCTGAAACACAAAGCAGTTACCATAAAAATGACTGGCATTTGGGTAAAGAAGACTTGGGTCAAGCTGAACCCAGAAAGGAGATAGTACTAGGTAGGAAGCGAAGGTGCTTTCAGGGGATGACTTCTCTTGTACCTTCCCTTCAGAATGTGAAATGAAATCTAGCTCCTGGATCATGTTGGGTTTGCAACAGTCCCCAGACAGCCACAGAGGAGGAGTTGTCAAAGCCCATTCTTCCTATGTCTAGGTAGCAAGGCTGCTCTATTCATTTTCCCTGAACTGATGATCTGGTCACAAAAATGGAAGACGTCTCCAGGAAACACTATTGAAACTTGTTCTGCCTGAAGAAAAATTTCACTTGGAAGGTTTGGACTGTGCCCAGCCCAGCCAGATTCAACAATTCATTAAAATAAGATTGAAATATGGTGAATTACATGAATGATAGATCCATACCTGCACCAGCAATCTCAGCTGTGACCAAAGTCAATTGTAGGTGCTGGTACTCCCTCACAAAAGCCCTGAGGGTGTAGAAGAAACTCAGAAGTCATCTTTCCTGAGATGCACATCAGTTGATCCCCTGAGAACTGTAACCAAGAGGCTTTTGGACACCTCCTTCCCAATGGGAAGCTTAAGCCTCCAGAGTACCTTCCCCGGCAGCAGAACTAATTCATCCTTTCTGGCATGGCTTTCCCAAATGCCCCTGAGCAGCAAATACGAAGAAGTACATTCCTAGGAAGAAACTAAGCATTTAGAAAACTATAGGCAATAGACTGTCTGCCTTCTTTCTGCATATTTCCCATTCATTTCTTGAACCCACACCCTATATCTATGTTAGTGGTGACATCCACTTTGGAAAAGTCAACTAAGGACACATGAATGAACAGAATGAGTATTTTTCAAACTGTTTAGCAGCACTGATGTTGGCTAGCATAGTAGCGCTGTTTGAGATACGGTGGTCTCCAAATATACACAACACAAGATTTATAGGAAGAAACAACTTCTTTTATTAGGCCACCTGACAGCACTGAGAAAAAAAGACAAGCTTTCTGGCACACTAGTCCATCAGCAGGTCTGACACAGGCAAAACAAGCATCAATCTACAAATAAGGGGTGACTGATTTCTCTGGGG
The DNA here is from genome assembly GCF_000699145.1 of Aptenodytes forsteri. Lineage (NCBI taxonomy): Eukaryota > Metazoa > Chordata > Aves > Sphenisciformes > Spheniscidae > Aptenodytes > Aptenodytes forsteri. The sequence goes on from NW_008796209.1 coordinate 191,788, forward strand.
GAATCTAATGATGTTAATCAATTAGCCAGTTTGTGAATTGTTAGCACCTCTTGAGTAGTATGAAGAAAACCGCCCGGGGCCATACAATGAGCAAGCCTTTTAAGTCAATGACTGTTACATTGACAGTAACAATTTTTTGCTAACAACTTTTGTTTCCCATTTTTTCCAAACCCCTACAAATATTTCTCTCTTCTGGTAAGTGAAGTATGTCAGGGCTAAAGACAAATGACCAGGCCGTTGACTAGGTGCTGACTGAAGATTCAGCTACTTGAACGGGATGTGGAAAACCGCTCCTCATGACATGAGAAATTGCTGAATGTGAGAGATAACAGTGTGAGAAGCTGAAAAAATTTGCAGATAACCCCATGAGGGATGGCTGATTTCACAAGTGGTTAGGAGGAAGTTACTTATGTGAGTTATGTGTTGTGTTTTGCAGGGTTAGCAATACCCGGGTAACCATGTCAATAATACCATAAAAGGCTGAGATTACCTAGGTAGTGATATCAGAAAGAAACAAATTTGAGTACAGATGTAGTAAAACTGGGACCAATGAGGAAAAAGTAATAAGGTGCAGGTTCTTTAGTTCGGATGATAAGAGGGGCAGAAAAAGGGAGGTAAAAGGGTGGCAAAAAGGGGAAACAAGGGACAGGGGAATGATATTAAGATATGCAAATGATGTAATCAAGGCTGTCCAGGCATCACTGATGGGCAGCCCTGCACTTGATCACTGCAGCTTCTTACAAGACACTCTCTTCTGGGTATCACATTTAGCCTCTGTGGATGAAGAGGCATACAATGGAATAAAACTCAGAGAATAAGACAAATAGATAATATACCGTAGGATTTGCCGTTGATGGAGCACTTGTTGAAACACATGATGTTCTGAGTGAGAGTTCCTGTTTTGTCTGAGAAGATGTACTTGATCTGCCCCAGCTCTTCATTGAGTGTAGTGGTACGGGCCTGAGCCGGCGTGTCATTCAGCGGATAATACATTTTACGGTCCCAGTCAATGTAGAAACTGTTACCCAAGCGTATAATCTCTACACTGGTGAAACAGAAAGAGAAGGTGATGGAATATTCATTAGTTTAAGGGAGAAGATCTTTATCTTCAGCACCACCATTAGTGATTGCAATTAGAAGACAACTTTGAAGGTAATGACAGGGTGTACTCATCAGGTTGTCCTTAAATGGCTTGTGGTAAGCAATGCTGAAGCAAGTCCCGCTGAAATGATCTGTTAGGTTTATAGCAAATTCCTTTATTTATAAAACAACATCTTATAAATGTATTTGAAAAGTTTCAGAAGTTTTCAGACTGAAAAGCGAGGCAGGAGCAGTGGGTTTCACTTGGTGCAGTTTTGGGAGTGGTATTCGGATGGGGACTGTTTCCAGCAGGGCTCTGGGCTGGGCTGAGCCAGGTGCCAGGGGATGAGCACAGCCAGAGCTCAAACAACCCAGAGCTCCACAACAAGGGAGTCATTGTGTAACTCGATCCAACCAGGGAGCCATATCAGCTCTCAGACAATATGAATTTCCACTTTGCCGCTGGTGTGACATACTGGACAGGAATGGGAGACAAAAGAGCGTCCCAGTAGCAAAGCTGTCTGAAGACTTAGGTGCAATGATAAACTATATAGGCCTACTCAGTCTACACCCCAACCTCAAGGTTTTGAGAGCATCATGGACGCATTGCCTACTCTACCCCAGCTTGCCTATCTGCAATAACTAACATAGCACTACGTTCTCTGGGAAGTGGCGACATTCACTCTGCTCATATAGCACCAAGTACTTTGGATCCTCAACCTGATTACACCTACTTACCTGGCAATCCACTCCTCACGTGAGCCCTGCAACCACCTCAAAGAACGTGCCATTGACTTTGATGGGCAGTGCAAGTGGGAGAGAGCAAGACGCTGCCAGTAACAGGCTTCCAGTCTTACTCCTATAGCATCCTACACCTACCCCTCCCCTTTAACTGCAGAATCACCCTTTTGTCTTCCAGGGCTCACTGCTGTCCCCACTCCAGCCCCGACAAAGACCTCCGAAGGCAGCAGAAAGAAGAAAAGCATCGCTGTGGTTGTCTGCAATTGTCCACAATGGGGTTGCATTTGTGTCTAGGGAAAATGCTGCTCACAGCTAAGGCAAAAGCTAAACCTCTCCTAAGATGAAACATGAAAGGAGGTTCTGGCACGTACCTGACGTAGAGTGAAATTGGCACCACCGTGTTTAGAATGATCACGTATGACCAGAACATGAGGAAGCCAGAGTAGGAGGCAGAGTTGACACCTTCTGCCCAGGGCAGATAGACCTGGAAGTAGCAGCCCTTATCATACTCCCAGATGCCATTGCCAATGGCTAGGATAAGACACATCAGTGCTAAAAATGCAAAGATCTGCAAAAAAACCCAAAAATATTGCATTTTAGAAACAAGAAATTTACTATGTACAGATTAATCAGAAGAAACTAATTAGATAGGGTTGGACAGCCTGAATCACAGGAAAATGTTCCTAGCGGTGAAGGAGGAGAAACAGCAAAGTTATGATACTTTTACCTCAAGGACAAAATTACACAGTGCGGAGTCTAGCAGTTTGGAATCACAAGACCTCAAACAGCTGGGGATTTAAGTCCCAAGCAGACACCTAAACCAGGGTGTTCACGGGCAGCTGGCTGCAGAACATCAAATCTCGTTAGAGGTGAGTTGAGCTGTGGGTCCTCAAACATCTGGCTGCACACTTGGGAATAGAAACTGCCAGGAGGACTTTACCTGGCCATTTGCTGGATGTACCAAAGTTTTCCTCACCATTTCTGAAAAACTACTACAGAAAATTTTTAACACAGAAAATCCAGCACTGTGCAGGTTGGAATTCAGCACTGGGTATCATTCTGATGGTTAAAGGAGAGTTAATCACTGACTCAGAACAAATGGTTGCTTTGGTACCTGCCATCACAATCTGGTTACATTTCCTTTGAACAAACAGAAAGCAACACTAATCAGTGATGTGTATCCTTGGACTTTAGAGAAGCCTATTTCCTGAAGCCTAAAGCAATCAGGGGGACAGCAACTGGGAAGAGAATTTCAAAGTGGGACACCCTAGTGAAAACTGGGACTTGCTCAGGAACACCATGTAATAGACACAAAAACATTACACAGGTCATAAAGAATTTTTGATTAAAAGAAAACAAGAACATAGCAATACAATTATGTGGAAAAGTATAAAAAAAGAAGGGGAAGAAGGGAAGTTATAGGAATTAATATAAACTGCAAGGAATTAGAGAACTATGAATATCTAATAGTCATATAAAATATCAAGAAAAGAAAACAGTAAACTCATGAGCAGGTATGGAAAAGGCAGACATGTTCAAGACAACAGTCATCCATGAATGAAGGAGGAAGGAAGCAGAAGGAAGTATCTATCCCATATGATGTAGCAGATGGAAAAGACAGATTATCTTCTGTGACAAGGAACACCATGTGGCTAATAATAAGCATTTTAAATCCAGTGGGCCCAGGTAATTTAAATATGAAAGCTTAGAGGGACTAGCTGAGAAATTCTCTTAACCAGTAAGGTTAATTTTTAGCAATGCTTTGAAAACTGGGAAGCTCCACCATACTGAAAATCTGCTAATACAATTCCAATATTTGAAAGGAAGAAATGGTGATCA
>NW_008796209.1:195507-198799 GCF_000699145.1 Aptenodytes forsteri
ACGGACTTCTCCAAATATTTAAACTTAAAACACCAATGTCCTCATAAAAATGTAAAGATATGGAATCATCAGGTTGCACAACAGAGCAATTAAAAAATCTCTTGCAAGTATGGTCATTAGGGAGGAAATATGAGTAAGTTGGGCCATTATGTATAAAACCACCCAGTAACAATCACATTACAACTGTAATCAACCTTTTTAAAAAACGATAATTGAGGTACAAACATAGAAACATTGCTGAATGGTGATCAAGGGAAAGATAAACTGAAGTTAGCTTGACATCATTCCTGGACAAATGGTAATAAAAATGGTTCTGTTGATACGGACTTCTCCAAATATTTAACTTAAAACAACCAACCTCCCCATAAAAATGTAAAGATATGGAATCATCAGGTTGCACAACAGAGCAATTAAAAATAATCTCTTGCAAGTATGGTCATTAGGGAGGAAATATGAGTAAGTTGGGCCATTATGTATAAGGCCACCCAGTAACAATCACATTACAACTGTAATCAACCTTTTTAAAAAACGATAATTGAGGTACAAACATAGAAACATTGCTGGTAAAGCTGATAGTTGTATTGCTGAGGTAATCTGTGAGAGGAGGAAGGATACTTTTATGGAGTGATTTGAATCACTTGATGAAAAGTTCACATACGTCCAACTTGAATTTTGATACCAAGAAGCTGCTAAAAGGGGACTGCACTAAGTAAAGGTGCTGGGCTGAGTTTCCGGGGACACATTTATTTCCCACATCAGTAGTAGCTTTTCTATTTAATTGTGGGAGGCCCAATAAGTTACTCCACTTGTGAAATGGAGACAATATTGCTTGCTGTTAAGGAATGTGGTGCAGTGTTTTTAAACCTCTGTGACCAGCAGTAAAAACAGACTTTGAATTGTGCATTTGTAATCATCATGACTTAAGGACATATGAGAGGCGTGAGCTGGGGATGGGTAATGTCCTTTATTAAACCAATAGACATAGACAGAGAAAATAGACAAGCCTGTCCATTTTTGTAGATATTTCTGTTGGTCAAGTAAAAGATATTACTTCTCTCTGCAGACCTTGTCTGTGGTAAAATAAATTAATTAGAAGAGCCAGCTGGCTATTCTATCTTATCACTGTACCCTGAATGACTCCTCGCTGCCCCACAGGTTAAAAATTGTCAGTTTGTAGAATATCACAATCCATGTAGGAAATTCAACGTATGATTTAGCAACAGAAATACACATGGGGCAAGACAGCAACTGAACTCTCCCATATCACAGCAGCTCTTGTCTACGACTGCACTTGCTTTATGCACATTTTGCTTTATGTGCATTTTGCATGTCAACGCTCTCGTCCCTAACAGCTCAACTTGTGTATGATACTCGTGCTTACTCAAAGTTCACTAACATGCTGTTTGCTTTGAGACAAATGTAAAAGACTGAGCCATTAACAGCAGCCCCAGAGATTAATTTCTGTGCAGCAAAACAACTGTGTGCAGGGTGTTGTAATCATAACCACAGCTCTGCAAGAGAAGGACATGAAAAAACCCTGATCGTAGGCTTGTGCATGCTCATGGGGCTTCCCAGCGTGAACATCCTCTCTGGGTCCTGCCCATGCGGTGCCTGCAAAAGATCCTCTGCAGGACTGAGTAGGATTTTTTGTAAAGAGGAGGTGACTTTTGACAAACATTTCCTGTTGGACTGTGAATTAAAACTGTCTCGGTTTCTTTACTGGCACTTTCAGTTCTCCTCCAGGATTTGAAGCAATAAGTTGTTTAAGAGGTGAAGGTGACAGCCCTATTTCTCTGAAAACATGCTCCCACAAGCCTGATAAAAAGCAAGTTTTGGAGGAAAAAGCATTCCTGGAGCTGGCGGGTGCGTCCCCAGTGGAGGAACATTCACTTCTCTCTCAGATTCCTGAGAAACACTTCCAAATGTGAAAAAACAGCTATGGTTGCCATCTGGAAAGGTTCACCCCTGGTTAACCCTTGTTGGGACAGACCAGGGCAACATTTAACCAGGACTCCATTGGCGAGCCCTGCTTAAACACTGCTTTGTGCCTGGAAGTTTTATGGACAATTAAACACAAAATAGCTTTGCCAGTGTTAACACGGAACAAGTTTAATTACACTTAAAATGAACTATTTATAGCAAGCTGTGGCTGCTTTGTATTTCCAAACTCAAGAATGCAATATACTGCCTCTTTTTATGACCGTGCTTTGTAACCTTCGACCACCCAGCGAGCTGGAAGGACCTGATGCCACATCCCCTTGAGTGTGCAAGGAGCCTGGTGCTTAGGGTGGGACAGAGATTTTCTTAGACACCAAAATGTTAGATGCCTTAAAAACGTGTAAAGGAGAAAAACACACCCTTGGCTCCATCAGTGCCCAAGAACCCAGGCAGAGGCTGATGCAATCGTCTGCAACTTGCTCAGTTTTTTAAAACAGAGCCAGGAGGTAAATTTATCTCGTTTGTGTTCATGAAGGGAGGCCAAACAGACTGAAAGCTCTGGGTGGGACCCTTGACTATTGAAAGGAGATTTGGCAAATCTTAATTGAATGCTAAATTCCGAGTTCCCTATACGGTTTTTCTCTACTCTGTTTCTGTGCCCTGTGGATCCCCCACAGCCCTACCCCACAGCCCATCCTGCTCTCCGGCTAGTGCATAGCAGAACACCTAAGAAAATGTGAAGTTTTTCAAATGCTTGCAAAATTTTTAATGTAAGAGACCCAAACCTTCTTTGGTTTTGCTGTCCCCTTAAGTGCAAGGGAAGAAAACACTGAGGAAAACAAGCTGATGATGATAATCAAGATTTTCACTTGGAGGAGATTGGTGTAAGGTTACTAAAGTCAAGGGCATGTCCTTACTGTACACGGGGCAAGGACTCAAGAGTGCTTGAAGATGACCCTGGAGTGGCTTTCTGTGCTGTGGCACTGCTTTACAGCAAATACGCATATGTAGATGTTCAGAACATTGCTTCACAGCTCTGGGAGTTGGGCTAACCACTGCTGCTTTGGTACAATTTCAGTCTCACAGAGGCACAACTGGCTCTGTCCACTAATATCTCCCATCCCTGGGCCCACCTAAAGAGCTTTTGGGATCCTGAGAAAAAAGCAGGAGAACAGGGGCTGGGATCATAGAATCATAGAATAGTTTGGGTTGGAAGGGACCTCTGAAGGTCATCTAGTCCAACCCCCCTGACATGGGCAGGGGCATCTTCAACTAGATCAGGTTGCTCAGAGCCCCGTCCAACCTGACCTGGAATGTTTCCAGGGATGGGGCATCCACCACCTCTCTGGGCAAC
>NW_008796209.1:199454-213768 GCF_000699145.1 Aptenodytes forsteri
GTCCAGGTCCCTCTGGATGGGATCCCGTCCCTCAGGCGTGTTGAACGCACCACTCAGCTTGGTGTCATCTGCAAACTTGCTGAGGGTGCCCTCGATCCCACTGTCTATGTCGTTGATGAAGATATTAAACAGTACCGGTCCCAATACAGACCCCTGCGGGATGCCACTCGTCACCAATCTCCATCTGGAGGTTGAGCCATTGACCACTACCCTCTGGATGTGACCATCCAACCAATTCCTCACCCACCGGACAGTCCACCCATCAAATCCATACCTCTCCAGTTTAGCGATAAAGTAGCAAGGTTGGACAGTGGTGCCACCCTGGAGACGTTTGTGCTATAAGCCTCAGTGCTGAGGAGGCATGAAGTCATGGAGAGCAGGGACAGCTCAGGATAGCTCAGGATAGCGTTGCTGTGATGGACAGACTGCTGTTGGACACCTTCTCCAGGGCTTGCTGCAGCGCCTGGGGATGGATCCTGGCCCCAGCCTGGCTGTCAGATTGTGTGGGAGAGCAAGGGCAGGAGGGAAGAAGAGGGAACAGTGGCCACCAGACCTTCCCAGTGTCATAAACTGAAGGTGGTGCAGCATGCATGAAAAAGCATGACAAACTTGCACCCAAAGGAAAATAAAAGCCTGAAACTAAAGAGCTTTTCTTCAATCATCATTGAGTAAAGTAGTGCCAGAGTGTATGTCTTCCTTCCCTGAGTGGCTTTGAACTCAAGCAATAAAATCTTGGGAGAGTCTGTGAAAGAATCACTGCCTCTGCCTGGAAGTATTTGCCATTTGTTAAAACCACTGCCAAGCTTAACCCTCAAATAAGATCTGTTTTCCAATTTGAGGACAGTGCCTGCTATATAAGATTAGTGTTCTCAAATTTCCCAGCTGCTAAAAACACCAGTTTCCGAGTATTAATGAGACCATGTCTAATATTTTACCCTAATGTGTTAAGTCAGAAGCTGGCATCATGTAAATTAACAAACTCAATTACCAACCCCTATGCAGATATCACCAGAGATGCCAAGAAAAAAGGAGGAAGAGGGAGAACTGCTAATGTTTATTTAAATAGAAAATGACAAAATTACTAGGGAAAAAAGGCATTTGCGGGCTTCAAAGTGATTCTCACAAAAAAAAGTGCAGAGCAAGGGAGAGCACAGCAAATGAAAAGCTCAGAAGAAAGGTCCTTAATGTTGTCAATGTAATGGCCTTGCTTTGCAAGATGGGCTGGCAGAGGCGCTGCAGAACTCAGGCTGCTAATACATTATTACATAATTTTTCTTTTTATCATTAGCCACTTCTGATATTCTCTCATTTGTGTGGACAAAGAGATGGAGCATCTGTAAATGATGAATACATCTGAAGAAATGAAGACACATTAATCAGACTTACCACCAACACAAGGACATTCATGAGCCGATCAATGCTTGTTCGTTTAAAAGTTGTTTTTCCACTGTTCTGCATTAGTTTGGTGTCTGGCCCTGGAGATGAAACACACTCGTGAATTTTAGTAATAAAGCTTAGCTGTTACAAAGCTGATTCCCTCTGAGGCCCCACTGTGCTTTACAGCATAAATACCCATCACAGCTTTCTTGAAGGCAGGTACATACAGTTTACAGTGTCGGTGGGAAACTTAGGCAGTAAAAGGTTAAGTCACTTGCCTTAGATTATATGGAGTCACATAAAGCTGTTAATTCTGGATTTTGACCCTGCTCTCTTCTTTCAACAGTCAATCCTCCCTTTCAGGTTTAATGACTTTTCACAGAATACCTGATACTGCTGTGTTATTGGTGACATATTATACATCATCTCACATGTCTACAGCAGTATAGAAACAATAGAAGGTCTGTGCTCATAAAAAGCATAGACATAGAAATTCCACATAGAAATTATGTGGAATTTTTAATCAAATACACTTAAGAGTGAAAAATTTTGAACAAGCCTGGTGAGAGAAGGACTCCAGTTGGCCCAGTGTGGGCCAGTAAAGGCAGATTTAATTCAGCTTTAATTCTTAAACAGATTTAATTCTTCTATTCTTTCTTATTGATTGATCAAGACTTCTCTCATGTACTTTGCTGCATGCATTTCTGAAATAAAAGGCTACTTCTGCTTACTAAAGCACTTAATCAAGACGGAAGTTGTAATGTAGCATTTGCAATCCAGCTTTCTCTTATAGACGGCTATAAAAAAATCTCAGATTAAAATCCCCTGTAATGTGCATAATTTCTAGCCTAGAGTTAAGCCAAGGGATCTCATGTATTGTTTTGCTTTTGTTCTTGTACCTGGTAGAAACATATTTTCCGAAGAGGAAAATACTTGGTTCTTTTGTGCATACTGGGTGTGATGTACTTCCGTGATAGTGCTGCTGTGCTCTGCAATTCACACGTCAATTTTTCTACCTACCGGCATAAATAACAAGACCAAAGCACCATTCTGTGTTCCTAATAGTACAGCCCCTCAGCAACATCTTCTCATTGTCCAGGGCATACTTCTCTCCTTGAAGAGTAAGAGTTCCTGTGAACTTATCCAGTTTGTTATTTGGTGCCTCACATTTGACCTCACCTGTAAAAGGAAGGTAAAAGCAAAAATGGAAATCTTGGCCCAGAAAGATGTCAGTCAATATGGCATTCTCAGCTGTTCTCCAGACAGGGAATATTTCACACTGTAGCTGCAGTCCACTCCTGACTCTGTCATTCCCATCCTGTGTCCTATATTTACTGATGTTTTGGGGTATTGCTCTTTCCCCATATTCATGTCATAGTCCATTGAACAACAATGAACTTGGATTTATCCTATTCTTTGAACATGGCAATTTTTTACTGGTAGAGTACAAAGCAAAGTTTCCACAGCTTTTATGTGGGTGAGAAGAAATGTTGAACCAGCAACATATTTATAATCCTTTCACAGCAAGTTCATAGTGGTAGGATGTCATTGGATAACTTTAGCTAAAAGTGCTGACCTCACATAATTCCTATTCCATTTTCTTTAAAACTGCAGAAGCCCAAGCGAGAAAAATCATAGCCTGAAGGCTGCAAAAGAGTAATTAAGTGAGGTGTCTTTGTTCACTGTTTTTTAATTTCATCTGGTTTATAACTTAAGTCCCAGTGGCACATGAAAAAAGATACTGCTACCTTCTTTGGCCATGCAGCTGACACTGTGAATGATTGGAGAGCCTATTTCTATTTCTATTTCCACACTTTATATTTATTTCTTGTAATAAAACATGTTCACACAAAACTGGAAACACAGATACTTCGGTATAAAAATGATTATTTAAATCAACTTTTGCACCTGACATCTAAAGATTCAAAGCAGAGCCCTGTGGATGTATTGAAAAGAACTGGAAAATACAAATACGCCTTACTGAAAGGGAATCCAAGAGTTCAGTCTGTTCAGTTAATCAACAGGAACATTGATGTTATTTTGATCGCAGGCTGCAAATACCTACAGAAGGACTAACATTTGCAGAGAATACAGCTCTTCCAGCTGTTCTCAGATAAAACACACCGGGCTCAAGAGACTGGAAACAAAATCCAGAGAAGTCCAGAAGAAAAGTACAACTTTAAGTATTGCGGTAGTCCCCACCACTGCAAATTTTAAAATCAAGAATGGATTCATTCTTTTCATAGAAAAGTAGTTCTACTCTGGGGCAGACAAAACATCAGACTTGAAAGGTGAAACAATTAGGAAATTCCGTGACATATGTGACATCAGAGCTCATATTAACAACTATGCTGATCTTCTACTTTATCAGCTAGTTAATCCAAAAACAATCAGACCTGTACTCCATCATTTCTAAAAGTCTACAGTAACCAGACCCATCTCACTGCAGCCCTTGCAACCCCTTGAAAAGCACAAAGAAAACAGAGGTCTTGCAGCACAACCTGAAACACAGCACAACGAGACTTTGGTGAACGAAACCCAGGGCACCATCCCCCACCAGGAAGACTATGCCCCTTCTCGTGCCACCTGTGGGACAACGCTCGTGTGAGCACCTTGTATGTCAACATCCACCTTACTGCTTTCCAGTAAGCGGGTGGGTCTGGGTTACTGATATGCTGATTTTGAGATCAGAAGAGATTCATCCAAATTAGACCGATCACAAAAAAGCGAGAAGCTCTAGAGATTCACCCAATACACCTGCACTGGCCCCAGTAACTCTGCAGCTGAAGATGCCTCAAGCAAGGCACCGTGCCTCCTGTCTCCTCCTCCCATTAACAGCAAGACAATACCTGAATGCGTTTCACCTGAGAGAGTTAAATACTGCCAAGTCTACCTGTGATAAGTAGTAGGTAACCGAAAACTACTGTTTCCTTTCTCATCTTCCAGTTCCCCAAATCAAATAAAGAAGTTCAGCATTTTGCAAGCATCTTCCTTATCTGAACCATCGCGATGCCAACAAACATCATAACTCACATTAAGCATTCCACTGAGTGCCTGTATTAGCTGCTCCACCCTTTCCTCTCTTCCTGTCTTAAGAAGTAATTAGGTAAAGAGTTACATAAATATTTAAATACTTCTACAGAGGTTTGCTGGGGAAATGCAAGGTTGGGTCTGATTCCAGGCACTCTTCCCAGGACTCTGCCAAATATAAATCATCCTGGGAAACATTTTATTAATTTTAAGTATTGTGAAGAGGCCACTTTTATTTACAATATAACTAAAATAGAGATTTAAAGGACAAATAAATATTTGATTTAAAAAGTTTTCATTTTCCAAAATATTTGGAAACACTTTTTTAATTATGCAGTTTCAGGAATGCAGTATCCTTAGATAAGCATTACACAGAAAATGCTTGAAAGATTATTTAAGATGAAGATTTTCCTTACAAATTGATACACACTGCAGCCTCTTCAGGAAAATAATTAAGGCATGCCACTCTGACTATTAACATAAAGCATCTAACTGCACCTGTAAAAACCTATTTCTCAAGACCTAAAACACTCAGAACCTCAGCCATCACTTCAGAGAAATCTTGATGTACTGAGCTGACACTCAGCTGAGACCACACACGTTATTTCATAAAACCTCAATGTAGAAAGCAAAAGCCCATCCAAGCCCATGCCTTTGGATGACTCTACCAGAGACAGTCGCAGCTATGCTAACTCTCTGCCACGTCCCCACCATTTGTCCTGGAATCTTCTAGTTATTTCGAAGAGAATTTTTTAAAAAATATTTTTCCTCTTTACCTAAAAATATTTCCTGAGAGCCTGCAGTCCTTGAGACGTTCCAAGGACAGCAGCACTCACTCCACCCCTTTCCATACCGACTCTTCTCGTAATCCTGCCCTCGTACCTAAGCCAGCAGGGCACTGAGGAGCGTGACTAACACCACTTGGTCTGTTCCCCCATACTCTCTCTGCAGACAGATGATGTGTGAGCATGGAGTATTCTGGTTTTGACAGGTTTGGCTCCTTTCTGTGTATGTCCTGCTATACATTCCCTGCTATCCAGTGATAGGATATGTGGGAATGGTTCAAAGCTGTGCCAGGGGAGGTTTAGACTGGACATTAGGAAGCATTTCTTTACCGAGAGGGTGGTCAAACACTGGAACAAGCTTCCTAGAGAGGTGGTCGATGCCCCAAACCTGTCAGTGCTTAAGAGGCATTTGGACAATGCCCTTAACAGCATGCTTTAACTTTTGGTCAGCCCTGAAGTGGTCAGGCAGTTGGACTAGATGATCGTTGTAGGTCCCTTCCAACTGAAATAGTCTATTCTATTCTATTCTATTCTATTCTACAAGTGCAGGGAACACCTTCCCAGAGCACCATGAGCTTACTTGAGTTTCTAGTATCTCACCTGGGCTGTGTTAGATGCCTGTTTCAGTGCAATAATAGCCCCCAAAAGGGAGAGCGACTTCACTCAGTTCTCTTCAGCGTTCCCTAAATGTATTTTTTTTTGCATGATCAAACATTATTATCAGCTTCTGTTGGCTTTGTTTCTACTTGCAGGGTAATTGTCTGCATACAACTATATTTGATATACAAAAGTGCTAAGAAAGGACATGTTGCCTGTTAACCACATCTGCACCGCTTGTCTTTAAATATCTTAAAATAGTCTTTATTGTGGCATCGAGAGAGGAGAGAAATGCCAGCAGGGCAAGGCTTCAGGCTGGGAAGTAGTCACCTGTCCTGTGTGCACAGTTAGTCCTCAGGTCTCCACGGTGTCTGGAAAGTGCCACTGCACAGAAGCTAAATGTAATTGATGCATCAGCATTGCTGCATCAATGTAAAAGTGCAGATATATATTTTGAGATCCGAACCGAGCATGCAGTTTTGGGAGAACAGTTTCCACTGTGCAATTACATGAACTCTCATGTTGAAGTTTGAGGTGGTTAGTCTCAACATGTACAGACAGATGCTAAAGAAAAGTGTGCAGCGAGAAGGAGAATTCCCACCAATGCAGTTTCAGGTTATAGTCATGCACGGCACTGAGACCTGCAAGTGAAGGGGGCTCTCTTTCTCCATGTACGTGGTTTATATCTGTTGTACAGACCGCAATGCACCCATTCTATTTTCCTGCTGGTGCATCCAGACGACTCCTAGCAGGGAGCAGGGGACAGCCTGGAAGGAAGACTCCCGGGCACTCTCTGGACTCTGGTGTTTGGGCAAATCCTCTGGAAAGTGAATTTTCCATGTAGACTCACCATTGAACTCTGTCAGTTTCTGAAGATCTTCTCCAAGCTCTGCAGTGACTGTCAGTGCCTGCTTCACCTTCAGGTTTGTTTCACTGTAACAAATAACATGAGACAAAAACATGAACTGAAAGTCTTCTGTGAACTGAAAGCTCTTCCTGAAAGTCACTTCTGCTCTTGAGGACAGACTTCTTCCTTAGACATCTGATGGACCCTGACATCGGCCTTTTTTACCTGGCCAAAGGGTGTGGTTGTCTCTTTCAGTTGCAAAGACAGGCAAGCCAGAGGAATTCTGGACATGGTACCGTGCTACCAAAGAGAGTGAGGTGGCTCTGTCTTCTCCTTTTCATGACAAAGTGCAAGACCAGGCATCTCAGCTCGCTGAGCAGCTCGCTGTCTGTCCTGCCACTCATACCACACTGAACCCTGAGGTATCTGAGCACATAGGAGAGCTCTGGATCTTCTCCCATGGTATTCTGGTCCCGAAGAGTACTCAAGTCCTGGGACTAGCTAGCTGGGGAGTTTGAAATGCAATGTCAAAGAAACACTGCATTTGTTCTCGGCCTCCTGGCACTTGCATGTACAGGAACTACAAGCTCATTTTCAGCAGAAATCAGACAGGGAAAGCCCAGAGGGCTGTCTGTAGCGTATTGGGAGAGACATGATTTCTTGATCTCTCTGGTCTTGCTTAGTCCTTCAAGCTGATGCTAGCTCCAGGCAATGCAGAAAAGGTAATGCAAATTGAGTGATAAAGATGAGGTCTGATCCAGTTTATTCCAATTAATACAAATTAGTTGCAGCCCTCTGACTTGTGGTCAGTTGTGCCCTGGCATGAGCAACGTTTGGAAGCCTTTGCAGTGGGCATGCATTAATATTATGGTATAGCAGTCCAAAGGAGATTACTGGAGTTATTCATTGTGATTATCTCACCCAGATAATCTGGCTAAGAGAAAAGACTAAGGGAGACACAAGAAACAGAAAGCTTCTGCCAGTGACCTGGGATATTGCAGGAATGCATTTCAAACTAACTCTCAGTGTTAGAAGAACTGTCACTAAAAATAAAAGGAAAAGTCCCCTCCTCACAAGACATTTGCACTGAAAGAGGCAAAAGTATCCACCAGAAGATGTTATTTTCAAGATACCTACCCAAAGTTTATTCTATGTATTAGGAAACTCTTGCTACAAAAGCTATTGCAGGTAAGGTTGCAGCACCCAGGGTCACCAGAGAAGATTTGGCCTTGCACTGGTAACAGTGATTGCACCCGAGGGCCCGGCTCACTTACCCGTCCAGTTCAGCTGTCTCAATGTATGTCAGGCTGTGCGGCTCGCTGCTCGACAGCAACAGTAGATCGGCCTGAGCACGGACAGACAGACTTGGCATGAGTTCACACAGTCAGAGGGCATGGCACTGCAATGCTACTTGTCGTTTCTGCACACTGCAGGTCTCTGAAGCAGTTATCATCACTGCTGACTCATTTGCTTGTGAGTGGTAAGAGTAATTACAGAGACTAACTGTGAGCAGGATGGAGAGAAACTGTACTCACCGTCACAAAGTTGTTGTTTTCTAGTTTTATTATATCCCCCACTTGGACATTCATCCATTTTTCATCTTTTAACCTGCAAGAAAACTCCTAGTAAGTAGGCACATAAAGCAAACACCACTTGGGAAAGTAGGATACTCGGCTCTGCTCCTGAAGCCAGACTGTAGGTGCCATCAGGACTTGGGCTGTTGATAAGATGGAGCAGGGTCTGCCATGATGTGGCCTGATCCATACTAAACTAAGGGACCACCACAATACAAAAAAGCAGTAAGAGTGGTTGGGGTGACCTGTGCAGGGTTGAGACCTATCCCCACAACAGCAGCACAGTCCATGTGCACTGTCCTTCTGTCTGGACTGACTACTCCCTTCCTTCTCCTAAAGGGCCACACTGTCTCAGAAAAAACCCTCTACTTTGTGTAACAGACTTCCCAAACACCTGGGAAAATTGCCAGTTGTGTTAGCTTTTCTAAGTGGTATTAAGGGCCAGAGCAACAGATCTGATCCTGTGTGGGCCTGGCTGTCAGGAAGGTCAATGCGGGTGCTTTGGCTGTGCATGTGCCTAGCTACGCCCACGTCTGCAGCGGCCTTCACAGCACTAAGCAAGATGTGCCATGCAGACAGCCAGCTAAACTGCAGGCACCAACGTAACCGAGTCACGATAGCTGTATATGCAAAATCTAGAGGTAAGAAATATCAAGAGCTATATCAAAGCAGGGCTGGGTATTCAAGCTTGAGTTCAGCTCAGCCTTGCTTTTTCAATGTTGGTCAGAGTTGGGCAGGACCTATGGTTTCCAGTTTTTGAACAAAGGCAAAACATTAGAAAATTTCTATTTCAATGTATGTTTCCTAGACACAGCAACTAATACACAGTAAACTAAGAAACTGGTTTACTTAGAAGAAAGCACAAAAAGTACGTTCCTATTCTTCAGTTTCCAGTTATGTTTTTAACTCTTTGATCATGTGTTGGAGTTTACACAACATACTGCTATCTATAGTACAGAAAAAAAAGTCACGAGAAACTTCACAGCTGTCTACAGCTATGTCCTATGCACAGTTGGGCTCCATGGAGCCGCAAGTAAACAGCACATCTGCCTGCCACAAAAGCCAAAGCCTCTGCTATTTTTTCTGCAGGAAAGAACAGTGCTAGCAGTACAACGTCCAAAGCACACAGCTGAAATGTTTTGAGTACATCTAAGTCAGAAGTGCTACAAACACTCAAAGTATTACAACATGTATGAGGAAACTATTCCTACTTCTTAATTTAAAATAACTTGTTGATAATGCCTAGTTTTGCTTAATGCAGAAATAAATGCTACGAATATAAATGGATATGGGAAGATAGCCTTGCCTGTCACTTCTAGGGCAAGGAGTAAAATAATACAATACTCTCAAAGTATCACTTATTTAAAAAAAATATATACCCAGGAACGGAAGAGTTTACTTTTTGTCAGTGCAAGGTCACAGCCATAACGTCTGCACTGATTGTGGTACTGTGTCTTGGGTTCATTAATCAGACACATAGTCCAGAACTACACGGTGAACCAACGGTGTGAAAGACAATTCAATTTTAAATTGTTTAGCGATCCTTGGGAATCACACAGAAAAAAATTATTATTAATAAAATGCTCTTCCCAGTCAAAATTACAGCAAAAGAAAAAGGACTTACATGCCATTGATCAGGACCTGGACTGGGCGGTTGTTGACGTGTTTGTCGCTTTTGTGTCGATTCTGAAAATTGGATCAGTACGTTAAAAGGCATTTCCAGGAAACCAAGCACACAAGAGCTGTAGGCAGTTCATTAACATTCTAGGTTTTCACCCAGCTGGGTGAATGGGTCAGGCAGATTAGAGTCACAACTGAGTCACAGTCGAGCCCATGTTTACACTAGTAGCATAGGGCATAACTAGACTGCAAAGAGCAACAGGCAACACCGGGCTTGCTCTTGGAGGGCAGAAGGAGGGTAGAGCCTTACATGTCACTGAGCACAGTCCTGACTCAACTGGTGTTGGTCCTGCCCGTCACAGTTGTGTAAGCTAAGCACCCAGAGAAATCCATTCCTCTGCTCTGATATGGGAAGTGGCCACAGATGTTCTGGCATTGCTCCCTGGAAGAGCACCTCGCCACCTCCCACCTGCCTACTTGGAAAATTGCACTGAGTCTCCATAGAGCATAAAAATTATTTAATGAGAGAAAATCAGATGCTAAACTCAGCTCTAACGTCACCCTGTGAAGTCAGTGGGGCTTTGACAGTCTGATGGGAGCAGACTTCAGCCAAAGCTGTGCGAGTATGAAAAATCACACACAGGTTGTATGCTTACTTTCTACCAAATGTTTTTTCTGCCTACATTGCAGCTAGATGGCAGAAGATGAGTTCTCCAAAGTGGAGGCCTAAGAATAGACTTTTGTGCATGCATCCAGACATACCTATCGGTGACCACATTTTCAGACATGCTGAACAGTTTCAGACAAAGTCAGTGGAGCTGCTGGGCTGCTCAGCAATTTGGAAATTCTAGCTCCTTTTTAGGTAATGAACCATTGATTTGGGGATCAAATCTCAGAGCCCATCTTGGCCACAGACCAGTTCTCCAACTGCCTGCCACTGGCTGTGTTTAAGTGGTTTGCTTTAGTCATTGTGCTGAAGAATCACAGGCAAACTCCAAAGTACAGGTCAGCAATACAGATCTTACAAAATCATCAATGGCATCCTTGACTCCCGATACAGCCAGCACCAGCACTAGGGGCACCACCGTTGTAAACCAGGCCAGCGAGGAAATCTGAGGAATCAACTGTAGGAAGAAAAGATCTGAGTTGAGAAATTTCCTGTCAGTTCAGCAAACTGATGGAAATAATACACTGTTTTCTGTGGAAGCTGCAGATAACATTTTTCTATGATATCTGAATACAGAATAAAGACAGAAATGCAGCTCTATCACATATAATGTGACCCCACAAAGGTGGGACAGCCAGGGAACCCACGCTTTGCTTACAAAACAAGCTGTAATTTAGGATATAAACACGGAGCTGTCAGGAAGTGCTGTGGGTTGTTCTTTCTTGTTGTTTGCAACATTAAGATTGCAAAGACCCCAGTGGATTTCTCTGGAGGCACTGACATGGGCAAGCCTGCTGTGAGGGACCCAGAGCTATCTGAGCAAGGCCTGCTGTGCAGAGCCTTCAAACGCTTCTATTTTTTGTTTCAGTAACTCTTCACATTTTGCTGAAGTAAACTTCATATCAATAAACAACACACAGCTGTTGCCAGGGCTGACCTTGCTCTTCCAAGATTAATGGAGCCATTTTTGTTTCCCACATCTTTAACAGTGAGAGGACCCAAGAGTTGAAGGTGACTCTGTCATGCCTTCAGTGATGCAGAGATGTCTTACCCCAGCATAGTTCTCCCCTTCCTCAAGAAGAACAGCACTAATGATGGAAGCGATGTGATACCAGCATCACTGTGTCCATCTGACAACCCAGATCCTACAGGCACCACCAAACCCAGCCAGGAGGAATGATGTTTAGAGGCAAGCACAGCCCCGCTCAGTTGTGGAGGCTGCAGAGACATGTAACTGCTACCTTCTCACCTAACTGGGAATAGGCATGTCCTACTGGGCTGCGCCAAAGGAGTGGGGAGGCAGAGTCCCCACAGCCTACCCATCTCATCCACTCCTGATGCAGGAAGAGATACTCCCAGTGCTACAGGGATGGAGTGAGTGGGCAGAAGAGGGCAAAAACTAAATGGAGGAACATGTAAATGTAAAAGACTAATAGCTGCCCTCTTTAGCCTACCTTGATGCAGGTAGCAGAAAAAGCTGTATGCTTTTATATACAGTCACTCCTAGATGGTTCAGCAAAAGACACAGCAGAATAATTTCAGGCAAATAGTTTGAAATACTATGAATTTGATAGACAAACAGCTAGAGTGCAGTACAACAACACAGGAACAGTGCTGTCAGCTTAGCTGGAAAGGCACTTTCACTAGTTTCTTGAAAAATATACGTGGGCTGAAATTTCCCAATTTCATTCCCTGTAAATAAGCAAAGAAGATTGTATGTAGTTTGCCAGAGACTTAACAAAATTTTGCCTATGCTTTTTTGAGCTGAATTGAAAAAGAGCATTTGAAAAAGGTAATTTTGCAAACGTGTGTGCACTGAAATGGTCAAATTTAAAATGTCATACTTGAAACATAATCAGAATTATACCCTTTTTTCGATAACGTGTATTTCAGTATGGCTCAGCAACAACAGAGTACACTGCATTTATCCATATTCTAGCAAAGTGCAAAGGGGCAGAAATCCTGATATCAATTTCCCCGGTGCGTTCAGCTTTCAGACAGAGTAGTATTGCCAACAGCGATGGGCAAAGTGCAACTCAATGCCATTATGAGCCACAGGGTTCAATAGTGTTGCCTGTGTCTGGTACGCTCCATATTAGACACCTTCCTCACCCTCCTGAGCAGGGAGCAGCAATATTCAGCTTTATGCAAACTAACTCCAACCTTCAGCCTTCCTCATGTTAACTCCTTCCTTCCCAGGGAAACAGTACAGGTTACAAATTTGTTCTTCTTGCTGTTTCCTTTGAGAATGTCAGTGGAATTTGCCTTTAAACCTATGGTTGAGAGATGACTTCCTTTTGTGCTACAGGAGGAATAAGTAATGCAAATCCAAGGCCGGCCGGGAGCACTCAGATGTAGACACAACGGGATAGTAGGACAGGGCATGAAAAAGGTACACAATTTGTTGAAAACTTTGATTAATTTTTTTTCTTCATTTAGTTCAAACCTTCGTATCCAAAGGTAAGAGAGGAAATTGCTTTTTTTCTGCCCTACTTGCTATCTACTCTAATGTTTTACTAAGATGCTAATTCATAACAGGGATATAGCTTGCACTTTATTACCACTATCGATACATAGACCGGCTTTGATAACAGACAACACAATCTGCTAGAAACAGCGCAGTGAATTCATACCTGCAAAATCAGCAAGAAAAGAAAGTAAGCATTGGCTATTCGCTGAAACTGTTCAAACAGGTTGAGAGGCAGGAAAGTGAAGAAGTTGTATTTCGATGTTTTAATTGAATTGTTCTGTAGGGAAAAAAGGAAAATAAATAGGATTGGTAAAACAGGAAACAAAATTACAGCACAACCCATTTCAACTGTGTTTTTACTTGCTTATATTTAGCAATAGCATTGTTTCCAAGAGCAGCTCAAAAAACATTTCCTTTTCCCCCACACAATCATGCCGAGCCTGGACAAACAAACAGAATTCCTCTCGGAACTGGTGAAAACATGATGCTCAGTTTGTCAATGCAACTGCAGGTAGATGCAGGTACATGTAGTCGCTCACCAACAGAGATGCATATTCCCTTTATTAATAGCCTTCCTACTTATGCAATGCACAAATTGAATTAAAAACTAACCAGGACACAACAATTTTGCTGGTAGCATCTACAAAGCAGTGTTAGAAAACACACACTAGGCCAATTATCTATAACTTGTCTGAGACTTTGAAGCACCATTTGGCTGGACGACCGCACAGGAGCTATAGGTCCTCCCAGGAGCAGAACATGACATTATTTTCAGTTGATTCAGCAGCCTCTCAGCTCAGCAACTTGGAGAGGTGGCTTGTTTCTATTCCACAAAGATCACTTGAATGTGGTGGTGTGCAAAAAGCCACTAATATAAAAACTC
Organism: Aptenodytes forsteri; assembly: GCF_000699145.1. Lineage (NCBI taxonomy): Eukaryota > Metazoa > Chordata > Aves > Sphenisciformes > Spheniscidae > Aptenodytes > Aptenodytes forsteri. The sequence continues at coordinate 213,305 of NW_008796209.1, forward strand.
ACTATTTCAGTAAGCGAGTTGCAGTTTTGTTCCCTATTTCCAGTTTCCTTTTCTGACTGCAGACGGCCCCTCCAGCCACAAGCGATGGCTGCTCCCCTATCTGCCCTCTTCAAACCAGAGAAAGACCCAAGCTCAACATTACAGAACTGGGTGTTTTCTTCCCTGAAGATCAGAGCACTCTGGTCCAGTTCTTGCTACCTGATAAGACAGGCTTAATCCATCACACTGAGCCCACCAGCTTGGGCTGTCCCTTCAGGTTTTAGGTGTGCTAGACTTTCTCTTCATATGAAGTTTTTCAAGAACTCAGCCAGGTTTAGTCCTTGTTGTGGTTTAACCTCAGTCGGCAACTGAGCACCACACAGCCACGCGCTCACTCCCCCCACCCCGGTGGGATGGGGGAGAGAATTGGAAGAGCACAAGTGAGAAAAACTCGTGGGTTGAGATAAAAACAGTTTAATAATTTA
>NW_008796209.1:213887-217094 GCF_000699145.1 Aptenodytes forsteri
CTTGTGCACCTCCAGCCTTCTCAGTCGGTAGAGCATGGGAAACTGAAAAGTCCTGGACTAGTGTAAGCACTACTTAGCAACAACTAAAACATCGGTGTGTTACCAACATTGTTCTCATACTCAATCCGAACCACAGCACTGTACCAGCTACTAGGAAGGAAATTAACTCTATCCCTGCCGAAACCAGGACAGTCCTGGAAGCATGTATGCCATCTGTTGCCAGCACATCTAAAATTTCCCCCCTAGAAGCTCTCCAGAAGATGCCTATTAACCCCCTCCCAGAGAACCTAAGGTGTGACAGCACAAGGAGGCAAATATTACACAGTGCACCTTCATTCAGTAATGGATTTGCTGGTTCAATGGAAGAGAAAATGGTGATTGTAGTATTGTAATAGCCTTTAGATGTTGCTAAGCTGGTGGGAGGACAGGAGCTACTAGGTATGAATCACAGGCCACTTCCAATCCATGCATTAATCCAGACACCTAAACTGATACACATCAGCATCTTTCCACCATTAAACCAATTATATAAGATTACCACCGTAAGGTGTGTATGGGGGAAGCTATTCCATTTTAGGCAGTTACTGGATTTTGGTATGTCCAGACACAAAGTACAGCAACATTCTTCAGCATTAACTTCATGTTTTATCCCTTGTAGAAGCCAATGAACAAGTCTCTAAAAGAGCAGAGATGGAAACGCCCTTCATGGAAGAGCTAGCCAAATCCTCCCATTGATTGCACTCCAGCAAGAAAAGATGTTTATCAGTGATCATCATATAAACAATATTGCCTGTCTCCTGGCATCATGTAGCCATCTCCGGGTGTGGTTAACTCTGCCTGTGATCTAAATGTCATGACACATAGTTAATGTGGTTTATTTCAAAATTCTTCATCATGGGATATGTGCTGCACACAGGCTCCACGGACACTACTAAAACAGAAGCAATGGAATAGCAGCATCCTCTGCAAACCCAACATACAGAGAACTAAAGTGCTTGACAAGTCTGGGTCCACCAGACAGAGAGTCCTGCAGATTTTTTAGTAAAAACTGGATCTAAAGATGCTCCCTGCCCACTAATCTGAAGAAAAAATATCACAGCCACTTACTTAAAAAAATAGAAGACAGTAGCTGCAGGAAAAAGTAAGTACAGGGGACCCGACCTTTGTGCGTCAACAGATTTCGGAGGGTCACATACAACATGGGAAAAACTACTCAGTAAACACTCACATAAAGTTTATAGATCTTTGCCTGCAAAAATCTCAGAGGGGGATAAGAAAAGAATAGGAGTGGTTTATTTCAATTCCTGCCTTCTATTTCTGTCCATTAGTTACGTCAGGAAAACCACTCAATGAACCAGAGCCATTCATTTTGTTTCCTATTGCCATTAGGCATGGTAAAAACCCCAGACATAACAGCTTCCAAATGCTTAACTGCAGGAATCTGGACATCCAATATTTTCTCCGTAGTAGTTCAGGATCATTATATTGTTTGATACACACTGTCTTTTGGGACACTGGGACCTCAGGGTAAGGACAGGGAGTATTATAGTGGATCTTCTCATTAGTCTAGAATCTATAATTAAAAAGGAAATGAGGAAAAAAGAATTCCTCATAATCACTATGAAGATTTCTAATTCAACAACTAACTTGTTCATGGCCCTCAGGGGCTAAAGGAATATCAATATTAAATGATAAAAACAAACTGGGGAAAACTTCAGCCTTTCCAATTCAAAGCTCTGCATTCCCACATCACAGATACAGTTGAAGCCCTGTGTAAGGTATCATTTATGTTTTCGTGCAATACTCCAGGCCTGCACACTTTGACAGCTCGGGCTCTCAGTTGACTACAGGGAAATCTCAGTTGGCCTCTGCTTTTGATCTTATCCTACTCCGTGATGCTTAACACCATCACACACTGTCACTCCTTTAGAGCTGTACCAGAACCTGACTCTGGGGTAGGAGGAGTACTACAAGAACCTGCAGTACTGCAGTGTGTTAAACAGTGCACAGACAGCCATCATTTTATAAGCAATGCTTCTAACGCATCATCTGCCTTACCTCCCCCATGCTCTGCCTTCAGTGAGGGAGACTCCCATATGGGAAAAGTGATGGAGAGGAAATATCTTTGAAGCAGCTATTAAGAGGCCTTACAGGAACTTCTGGTTCTCCTATAGATTTATAGAAATCAAACATCTAAGAAAAGCAGCTCTACGGGCCAAGCACAAAGATGGGAATTGCGAGCTTTACACTTACTCCCAGATCTGCCCTAGACTTCTGGTTGACCGTGGGCAGCCCCCATGTGCGCCCGTGTCCTAAATGAATAGGCTCGAGAGTGGTTGCCCACCATCAGCCTCAAGCTCTCCAGATGCAAAGCTTGACACAAGAGCAACATTGTCTGTGGGTGAGGGATTATTCTCATCTGCTCTTTTCAGGGGCTAGATTCACACCTCCTGGAGGTGTGACTCCACTGAAATGCTGTCCCTAAGAATAGTGCTCATCGCGCCACAGTTACACAAGTCCAGATCTGGCAGATGAGCTGTTATTTTGGGGGTGTTTTCAGAAGCCCGCCTGTGACGTCCGACCGCAGGCAAATGCTCAGCAGATGGCTCCTACCTTTGTTCGCTGAGCAAACAAATCATCTCGCCATAAAAGTCACTGGAAATAGGAGGCACTGCTGCTTTTGTGGCTAGATTACAGGGGCTAAAGGGTGATACCCAGAAAAGGCAGGGTATGGCAGGGTATTGACCATCTGAATTTATACCCATGTCTCAGTGATATATTAGTTTCTAGCAGCTGGACAACCTGGCCCAAAGCAAATTTTAACAAAACCTTGGCGATCCCACAGGGAGGTATTGTGCCACAACACCTGGCAATTTCACCGGTACCTGTGCAGCACAAGGTACCTGTGTAGCACAAGGTACAGACTGATGAAGCAGCTGAGAAGCAGAAACGGCTTTCCCAGGTGCTTTGATAAAGCTTTGCAAGGAGGCGGTGGGAGCGCAATTCAATGGCACTTTGCTTAACTGCAGCAGTGCAATTTGAAAGCACGCAGATGCCATACGCAGAAATCATAGAATCATAGAATCATTTCCTATCACTTTCCTTGGGAGAAGAGACCGACACCCACCTCGCTACAACCTCCTTTCAGGGGAGAGCAATGAGGTCTCCCCTCAGCCTCCTTTTCTCCAGGCTGAACAGTCAACAGTC
>NW_008796209.1:220436-236247 GCF_000699145.1 Aptenodytes forsteri
GCCCTCAAGTTCCAGGGCCCCATATCTGTTGTGTAAAGGCAACCGGGAAGGTGAGGGAGGCCGGGCGGGGGTTCGCCTGGCACGCCGAGCATGTGACCATCAGGCTGTGAATGTGCTCAAGGGTGTATTTAATAAACTCATGTAACAGGCCATGTGGTGCCACGGAGGCTTTGTTTTCATACGGAGTACAGAATAGTCAGACCAGATCAGTTTTAAGCCTACCAAGTTCACTGCCTTATTCCTGATGGTGGGCAGCAGCCCCAACTCAACAGAAGACTGAGAAAGGCCAACAGGATGCTGATGGGGTTCATCTGGCCCCTGTAAAGACCTCATCCTGACTCCCAGAAGTAAAAGACTGGCCAAACACCAGAAATAAAAAGATCTATATCCAACCCACAATCCTCTTTCTTTTTTCTTCTTTTCTTCTTCTTTCTTCTTTTTTCTTCTTTTTTTTTTTAACATCTTTGGGAATTTCTTACATATGTAACCCCTCAGCCCCCTCTTGGCAGCAGTAATGAAGTGAGTTCCAGGATCCCATCACACATTGGGTATTCCAGGAAAACCTCTAGGAAAATGTAGCCACTGGTTGTATTTCCTATGCTGTTCCTTCTGCCTGGTGTCATCCTGTTACAGAGCAGTTAGTCATCACTGTGGTGAGTGTCCTCATCATGGTGGTGCAGAGAAGGACACAGAGGCAGATGGAGGTGGCATGGCTTGAAGACCTCATGCCATCACTCACAGACAGGCCAAGTACAGGATCTGAAGATCTTGTCTCTTAGTCATCTCCTTCAACTACACTGCCTTCTTCTCCTGCTCAGCTCAGTACCTGAAGCTGCTGCCAGGCAGAGAGGAGAAGGGAAGGGGAGGGCAGAGCACTGCTGAGTGGTGCAGAGGAGGCAAATTCCAAACCACCATACCCTGTTCATTAAGGTCTCACACAACCAGACTCCCAACCAGTACAGTAGGAGTTTTGTCTCCATGAGGTTTAAGCTAAGATGACGAGTGGAGCACTTGGTCCAAAGGAGTCTATGGACTTGACTGCAGCTCATGTCTGGCACAGCTCAACTTTTCTGTGCTTGTCAGGGCCCTAATATGCCTTAAGGGCCTTGACCTCACCTGGCGTCTCCATCCACAACTCTTGTCGAGGGCTCAGGAGCTCACTTAAGCCCAGCCATGGGCCTTCAGTCCTTGCCTGAGCTATGTTGTAGGAGTACCAGTCTCCAGCCTGACATCTGTCCTAGTTTCCCAGATGGACCTATCCAGCTCTGCCTCCTGGATGGACCTTGGACCTATGGTGTAGTCTTGTCTTCAGCCCCCTCTCCCACTGCTCCTGACTGGGCTCCCTAGATGGACCCTGGACCTGGTTCATCACCTCACCTTGTCTGGGATGGTCAGGATGGGTCCCATTACTAGTATCCTGCTCTGTCCACCCCGACCAAATGCTGCGGGACTGCACCCTGGTCAGTGAAGGCATTGCCCATGCTGGGATCACCCTCAGCTCCCAGCTTGTCCGCTCCCGTAGGGCAGCCCTGCTCTGGCTGCTCCCTGACAGTGCCTCAGCTGGTCTTCAGATGAATCCAGCTAACAGCTTCCTAAATGCAGAAGGAGCAGGGCAGGTTGCTGCTGTAGCTATTCCTTCAGGGGCTACTCAGACCACTTTTCACATGATCAGACTACACTCCCTTCAGCCTTGAGCGTGGTGAACACTGGGAAACATTTGCAGGTTGAGACAGGAGGAGAGGGCAGCCATTGCCACCATCCTGACCACACTGACAAGGCCCTTGAGGATAACCCACCAGGCATCCTTCTCAGATCAAAGCACACAAGCGGAGGAGGTGGAGCAGAGTCCGAGCCCACTACTGAAGCTCCTTGCTCTCCGATTAAATTTCAAAGAGATAAGAACCCAGCTGCCAATCCAGCCCAGGGCAATGTGTATTGGCCATAAGAAGTTATATACATCCCTCCTATTTCACTAGAGAATCCCTCAGGCAACCAGGGAGAACAAAAGCAGAGTCCAAGCAGACCAGTCGCTGCTGGTCCTGCAGAAAGGATGCTGGTTTGACCCTAGATCCTGATCCAAGATGAAATTTGTCATTGACTCATGGGCCCTACATTTCCTCTCCTATTGTCTGAAAGCCAATTTCAAAGCTGTTTTCACAGCCCTTCGTGACGTCCCAGTGCAGCTGTGCTAAATTCCAATGTGAAAGCGAAGAAATAAAAAGGAATTGGGATCAGAGCAAACATTAAAAGCCTTCAGAAGATATTTTCTTCTCCAGAGTGTTGACAGACAGAGAGCCCATCGTTGTGGACCCACACGGGGCAGTCCCCTCTGCAGCTGTGCTTGGGACAGTGCAGACAGACTGGGGAGAGTGCAGCCAGATTGAATTGCCTCACGTAAGAACCTTGATTAAAGCCCTTAAATCTTGCTGGACCATATCTGGCACCCTGCTTTTCACTTTATTTCAGTCTTTACACAGGCAAATATCTTACTGAAGTCAGGAAGGATCTTCCTGTCTGCAGTGTGGATAAACACGGGATTAGGACTTGACTTTTCATTTTTACTGACCTATATTGAGTCCGTTTTTGTGCTGCACTAAGTGCCTTTGCATGCCACTCATTCACACTTGGTTTCTGAGTCATTCCTAACTAATTTTGTGAGCTGGTGGGTAGTACTTACCTTCACACTCAGCCCTTCCAGATCTGCACAGCACTTCGTTTTAAAGTTTGTTTTATTTTTCTGAGCTACTGTGTTCTTGCTGTGCAGGATAAGGCCAAGGATGTCTGGAGTTGCACCAGTCTGAGAGCTCTAGTTTCAGCTTCAGTCTTCACACTAAGTCCAAATAAATCCTGACCTACCCAAGCACTGCCACTGCTTGAAGCTGCTGCCCTTAACCACAGGCACCTCTTATTATTTAATCACAGCAAAAATCATCAGAAGACACGTAAGAGGCTTCTTCAGATAAGAGACGCTTCCCTCTCAGTCTGTACTGCCTCTGTTCACCCAGATGAAGGAGACTACCCTGATCTTCCAGCCCACTACATGACACATCTCATATGCCCACAGGGCACATTCAGTTCTTCCTCTGAAACTGTCCCTTGGCCTCACCGTGAAGCCTCTGTGTTAAGGGGATTTCCACTACGTGCAGCTCCTATCCACTTTTTATCCTCATCCTACCCTACCAGTCCAGTCTCCCGCACTGTCCAACCCTCCTGCCCAGCCGGTGCTCAGCTAAAGAGGCTCCGTGGCTGGAGCAGTGTGGCAGGGACAGACTGCAGCTTGGCCTCTCACGTATTTTCTGATGAGCTCTGGGAGGGAATTTGCCCTCCGAAGTCTCCTGCAAGTCCAAGGACACGTGATGGATCTGGACATGCCCTTGCATGCATTGGCAGACACGGCTTTCCACGGTGCAGCGTCAGGTTCCTGCAAAGCTGGTTTGAGCGTATTCAGGAGTCTTGCTTCATACCAGGAGGACCAGCTTTCAGCAGCTGCCAGAGCTGATGTCAGACTCTGTCAGACTCCACACACAATAGGGTTTTCAAGTCTTTCTCAGCTCCTCTCTTCTCCCTTCACAGATATCCTGTAGACTTTGTACTGGGAAGGCAAGATAATCACCAACTATTCAGGGACAACACACCCACCCCTGATTGTATGTTCCCACTTCCCTGTTCTCACTGAGACTAAATGAGGATAAAGCATCTCTGTTGACCTGTGCCTACATAATAGACACTCTCTTCTTAGTGAAAGGCTTGAACCTTCACACCAGCTGCGACATACAGCCTGGCTGCAGCAGTAAGGCAATACACTGCACCTCTGTTTGCATTTCCCTTTCTTTTCCTTACTGGCCTTTCTCAGCAACTGCCTCACCCTAAGGAAACATTTACCGCCTCACTTCTTGTTACAAGAACCTGTTCTATAGGTTTTATGGCTAACATGGCCTTAAGTTACCAAGTAAAGTAAACCTCACTCCTGTGGCTTTCACTGTCTACAATACTTTCTAAGCTTTGTTTTATTGCTGGGTTTCCTTCCAGTTTCTGCCCGCTGTCCCTTTTATCTGGCTGGAATAGCTATTGGTGCAACCTTCCTTGTGCTTCAAGAGAAGACAAGACTCCTGTGCAGGAGGACAAGGACTAATGGTCCTCACTGTGGGACCGAGAGCTGGAGGACAGCTGTTCTCCTTCTGGCTCTATAAAGAAGACTCAAATCACCGTGTGGCTGCCCATGTATGCCGATTCTCATGTCCCAAAGAGCTGAGCACCACAATGAAGCACAGACAGTCCAAACACTTCTGTTGTTTGCTTGTACACAGGTCAAATTAAATACATGAGGATGGTAAGACACATTGAGGGAGGACTGTGACTGCAGGCGATAGAAATTACTCTGTCCAGAAAATGTCAGCATGCTGAGAGACAACTGAGCCTAATAGCTGCTGTGCCTGAGCACCCTAGGGCAGGCTCTGGCATTCGGACAGTCTTGGTCCCCCTGGACCACATCCTAGTGCTTAGCAGTGCAACCCCACTATGTTCAGACAAATCTGAGCATGAGGAAGGGGCCCAGATTTGACCCTTGCAGTGGACTACAGGACCAGCAGAGCTAACTTGCAGGAGCATCATGCATATGTTGATGGGAGGATACCGGGAGACTATGTCCCGTTTTGGCATCTCCAGATGCACCCAGCAGTCTATAGCATGGGATCTGAAGTAATTTATGAGCAAGGTTAGTCCTTTTCATACACCATGATAATGTGGGTTTAATAAACTGAACTTTTGCCAGGACTTACCGGAAATAAGCAGCCCAGGACATCATGTGCAGCCCCGTACAGTTAAGGCAGTGCTTGCATCACCACTTAAAGTCTTTTAGTACCTCACCACCCACTCATCACTTCAAGGCTTGGCTCTTTCTGGACAGTTTTCTAGATTCCCTAAGCCTCAGTCTACACTGCACTCCAGAAATCATGAGCCACAGCTGACTAAAATGAGGGGGTGGATTACTGAAACTCACTGCCAAGTTTTAACATTATATTGAGCTGGCTTTTTGGCTGCCCCTATTTTCACACCTAATCAATAGACTCTCATGGAAACCCTCCAGAGCTCTCCTTAATTTTGGTTATTTGCAAATCCTTGGGCAGGCAAGCAGTCAGCTGGGAAGCAGTGACATGCAAAGTCAGCCTTATGAATGGCTTTTCACAGAAATAGGCTCAGAAACAGAAGAGTTACTTGTTGTCTCTATCCTGACATCATTGTGCATCTCCCTCCGGCTTCCCTGACCCACCGCTGCACATAGTCTACATTGCAGTCATTCAATGAAAGATCACAAATCCGTACATAGTGGCAATACCCATCCCAGTACTCTACTGGCAGGTTCTGTGCAAATCAAATGTGCTTTCCCAGTCTTAAATCACCAGGCTTGATAAGGCATTCGTGCTGCATAGTCCTTTACATATATTAACTACAACGCATTTCATATTCAGGACATGTGCAGCAGCTCTGTACCTAGGAAGTCTCTAACCTCTGTTGGTTAGTTCATGAATGAAAGGTGACCACTGAAAACCATCCAGTTCATGTTGCCAACAGATCAGCCACATTAAGATCTTTAGTCAAAGCTTTTGGCAAGTCAGACTTTCTATCTCACGAGAAATTACAGTGATCTGAAATTTCAAGTTTTTCCAGTTCTTTACCGAGAAAATACTTGTGATGTTCCTAAACAAAACATGATTCAAAGGAGCTCTGAGTAAAACTGGAGGATGAATTTCACCACTAGAATTCAGATATGCAGAAGACAAAAATTCACAAAATTAATTTCAATTATCAGTTGGCAGCTGCAAACGCTTTGGAAGAATGCAGCTTCAGAATCACCTCAAGGAAGAGATGACCCTGCAGCCAGGCAGCACAGGTCTAGCAACTGAGCTAGCCCTCCTCTGCACACAGCATCAGCAAATGGTCCACAAGCTTTGGAAATCAAGTTGCCAAAGGGGCTGCCTGGCACCGTAGCCTGGCAGACCTGGGTCACAGCCAGGCCGTGTCATGATGCTCCTTGGAGTCACAGATTTCATGGCACAGTGTGAACCTAAGTAGGCTGTTAAGGAGCTGGAAATAAAGCTGTCAGGAAGCCAGAAAGGCCAGATTCAAAACCTTCCTGCCAGAGAGGATTTCACTGCAAGAGCTGAGGAACTGACACATTTCCTTTCATGTTTTACTTTAAATGGAGACATATTTCCAACAGAAAACTCCCCACAGGTTCCTTTATTGAAAGGCCTTGGAGCCTGATCCCACAAACACTTTGACTCACAAATAATTTTCTGGAAGTGTGTAAAGTCACTGTGTTATGCTTTTCCAGCATTAGTTCTCCTTCAACTGCCCATTCGCAGGGTTGACTCCAAAGGTAGAGCTCCCTGTGGTTGACTCAACAGTGAACCGTCTCTGATGGTTCATCTGGCACATGTTTGCCTTGTTTGCAGAGTCATAGCTAGCATGCAGTCACGTCACCCTCTTGAAACAACATTCAAGACATGAAGCAGATGCAGCTACATCTGTGACTACATCTGCATGAAACAACATATGCTGGTTACTTACAGCATATTCAAACTGCAGATTAAAATCCCGGTTGTTTGCTTGAAGTTGTCTCTCTTCCTCTGTAAAGAAGAGGAAACACATCAGACATGCTTGAAGGTAAGCAGAGTCAATACAGATACGAATGAAGTATCAGAAAACACAAGCAGAGCTGCTTAAAAGGTAATGTCACCAGGAATCTGTGCTCTGGGCTAACCGCCCCATGTCAGGGAATTGAAAAGGCTGGTGACAGTGAGAGAGCAGCACTGTGGACTGGTACCATAGCACTCTAAGTCCATACTCCAAGTCTCCTCCGCCCACAACCCACTGCAATGCCAGCACTGGTTTTACAGGTTATTCACCTTCTCCTGGGTAAGAATTACCACTTAACTAGTGGTGCTCACTATTCCTGCCCTGCTCCATCTCTTCTCCCTGAAGTCTCTGGGGCTGTTGCCATCAGCCTACCGTTAGCGCCCTTCCTCCAGTACAAGTGCATCTCCTAGCATCACCCCACAGATGGGACATCACCACCATAGCTATCATGAAATCAAAAACTACTGGAAGGGATTTCAAAAGGTCATCATATCTATCCTCTACCTCAAGCCAGGGTCGTGCCTGTCACTCCCAATGAATATCCTAGAAAGCTCCGGTGATGGCGGTTCTTCAGACTGCCTATTTCAGAACTGTAGTGTCCTTCCCCTGGGGGAGTTTTTTGCTCATTATCTGACATAAAACTCATTACTTTGATTTAAACAAATTATATCTTCTCCTGGGATGGTCAACAGTGCTCTTCTGCTCCCCCTCATTTCCTTCTTCTACTTGCCAAGGATGCAGAGCACAGATGAGTTCATTATGTATTGAAGGCTGTTATGCCTTACTGTAGTCTTCTCTTCCCAAGGGTAAGCAACTCCAGTTTCTTCAGTCACTTCTTATGGGTCTGTCTGTCAAAGTAGCATCACTCTTGCTGCTCTCCAGTGGGCTTCCCAGCTAGTTCACCTCATTCTGGACGTACAGTGGCCAAAATGGGCCATAGTTTGCAGCTGAGGCCTTACCAAAGCTGACCGGAGCACAAGGGACACTCTACCAATCTTGTAGACAATGCATATTTGACATGGGAATTCACCTAGAAATAATTTAAAATAATATCCTTATGCACCACCAGCATGTGGCTGACGGTGTTCCAGAATATGATCCATTCTGGCAGATCCTTTCTGGCAGAGCCAATGCCTCATCAGGCAATGCAAATCTTTCATTTGCCCTTGCTGAACTGCATCCAAATTTTTTCAGACTATTTCTCCAACTAGTCAACTCTAATCCTATCTTTCAGTGCACTTGTAGCTCCTGCCAGCGTGGTACCATTCTCAGATTTACTAAGTGTGTTCTTTATTCTGCCAGCCAAGATGTAGAAGAAAATATTGAATACCAGACTCAGAATACATCCCTGATGAATCTCTCAAGTTTCATAATCAGTCATTGATAACTATTGTCAGTGTATTTTTTTTCTGAAAAGTCTGGCACTCACTGTGTGGTGACTTTATCTCAAGCATGTATCTCCAGTTTACTTGTAAAAATGCCATAAGTGACAGTCAAATTACATGACAGTTATCTAAGGCTTTTTCACTAGCCCTCTGGCTACCACTAATACAGAATTAATTTTGGTTTGATGCAGTTTTTCAGGACTGCTGACTGTTAATCATCTCTTCCCCACACACACACTTCTAGTTATTTTGAAGTAGTTTGTTGGATTGTTTCAACCTTTACCCAAGAAGTGAAGCCAATACATCGATAATCACTCAGCTTTTCTTTTTCCCGTTTCAAGATACATGCTATGCTTGCTCTTTTCACAGTCTTCTGAACTTTGCCTGTCTGTGCACCAGAAACTCTCAAAGGCAGTGTTGTTCCAGGCCATGCTCTGCCTTACCTAGCCAACCCATTCCCTCTCTGTTCCAGCCCAAAACCTCTCCCCTTCTCCTCTGTTTCTGGCAACTGTTATTTAGATGTCTGAAAAAAAAACCAAACCCCACCCCCAAACCAGATTTCTTAGCATTATTTGCTAGGCTTTTTTCACTGAGTAGCAGACATAAACTGTCTTTGATCTCTGTCTTACTAGAAGGGTTACAGAACCCCAGAGATCCCAACTCTTACAGAACAACTTTTATTGCCCTTTGCCTATTGTCCTCAGTAGCTTTTTCTCACTTTGAGCCTTTGCCACATGGTTTGCGCTGGATAAAACAAGCTGCTTTGCACCTTCTAGAGGCATCCTTCCTCTGCCTGAAGTGAGTTGACGAGCTTGTGATTTCGCCATTTCACTCACCCTTCTGAGCTTTTCCCTGAAAGATGATAACTTATACCTGTGCCCTTAATATCAACTATATAAGGAAACGACAGCTCTGCTTAATTCTCCTCCAGCCCCGATTCCTTCCCATGAGATCTCAGTTACTAGTTCTTCATATTTACTGAAGATTTCCTTCTTGAAATCCATTTTGAACACTTCGCTATTGTCACTTTTTCCTAAGTATCATACTGTCATTTCATAATCATTCCCGTTTACACTCCCTCCTGCTTTCACAGGACCAGCCAGCTCCTCCCTGTTGGAGGGAATCAGTTCTGGAACAGGCTCCTCTCTAGCTCCAAAAAATTACCCACTTCTGCACCAAAATACTGTGCCAGCTGAACAGGTCACGTTCCCCTATGGTCCTCTCCAACTCTGCCTCTGCATAGCTAGAATTCTTCATTTACCACCATGCCCTGTCTCTCAGAAAACTATATTTTTTTTTTTTCCCACAAAAGACTGCCCTTCTTAGTTTTCTATGCCTGTGTTCTTTACCCTTGTCGCATTACTCAGAGATCTGCGATTTGTTCATCTCTTTCTTCACGCTGGATCTCAGAGCACATGGACATACAAGGAAAACCTCTGTTACCCTTCCAGAATAAGCTTTATTATTTTCTATTAATATTCCAGCCTCATGAGTTATCCCAGCACGTGTCTATCACACCTATTAAATGATGTGTTAGGACATCTAGTTCTTCCTGTTTATTCACTCTTGCCTTAGCAAGCATCTAAGCTATTCAGTGCATTGAACTGCTATCCTTCCTCCTTTCCTTCCAATAAACCTATAAATAACACAGCATCCCTAATTTTTAAGCCGTTTTTCAGATCTCCATTTTTTTTGTCTCTCTCTGTGGGCTGTTTTCATCAAGCCCTCTAATTACTAATGTAAAGCTATGTTAGCAGGTAAATGTGCTTTTCCCTTTCTTCAGGCACATTTAGCTGTGTCGAGCATTTTCGAATCAGCTCCCATCTGCCCCAAGTGGGTGATTCAGACCAACCACAGAGGCTTCATTCAAGACCCTCAAAGTGCTTAATCCTTCACTGCTTTCCTCGGACACGTTTTTCTCATCTTTCACAATGGGGAGAACAATGTACAGAGAGATCAGAGTAAATTGTCTGGTATCCCAGAGGAAAACAGAAGCAGAGCTCAAGAGGTCCAGGCTTGCAGGGCTTCAGCTATTGTGTTATGTGCCCCTTCAGGAATTTTCCTGAGAACAACCAGTATTATCAAAGCAGACGAAAGATAAAGCTATTTGTTAAAAACAGAACTTCCCAACACTCGCACATTTCCTCCCATACAGTAAGTGCTACTCTTATCCCCTCCCCAGGGGCTCCAAGTCTAACCCTGGAATAATGCCACAGAAAAGATAAATGGCTTTAATGTAAACAGAAATAGATGACAAAGCTTGAAAACATACCGGGCTACAGAGGCACGCTCACAGAGCCCTGGGAAGGGGAACCGGCAGGCAGGGGCAGAGCTGTTTGCATGCACCACGCACATTATGTGGAGCAGCGCAAGCAAGCCACGGACCTGCGGCGACCCTGAAACGAAAGGCTGAATACTCGCAGGGGACAACATTGTCCATGCTGCTCACAGCCGGCAGGTCTGCCCAGCTGCCTCGCCAGAAGGAGCTATGGAAATGCGTGACGGATGGAGAGGCACAAGGACATCCAGAACTGCTACTCTGGGCTGGAGCCCTTTGGGGATCTATTCCCTTGCCAGCACGTGAGACACAGGGCACATGGCAGAGCCTCAGGGTTACATGGCAGCTTCTGAGAGGCCCTAAAGTCCTCAGTGACTTTCTGTTTTTCATAGGCAGGGCAGCCCTCAAGGGGACTGCACATAGAAACAGAAATCCAAGTGCTGCTAGCAGCAGCTGGACATGCTGTGAGCTCCTTTGCTCTTCCCAGGGCTCACTGGGGGAGTGAGGAGCCGTCCCCCTTCCTCAGCCTGCCCCCAGATTCTGTGCGGCCAGGGAAGAGGCACTTGACACGTGCATTTGAATTCAAGGATCTCAAATGCTCCTGGAAAGAAACCACGCATGTATCTGCTCCAGTAAGGAAAGGAGCCTGGCTTCTCACCGTGGTGAGAGATGCACTCTCCAAGAGGAATGGCTTGCATGTGAGACACACAAATAGCTGCAAACAGCTTAGGGATGGCACAGAAACATGAAGCAGTGGGACGTGAAACAGAACAGCAAGTGAAACTCACTCAAGGCATTGCCCTCCTGTGCCTGATCATATGGTACCTAAGGGCAGGTTTTCTAGGACAACCCATTTCTGAAGGCCCCAGATAGCTACGAACATGGTTCAGAACTGAATGGAAAGTCTCTGGCCTGCCACAGCCATCCATCCCTCTCAGAGGCGGTGACCCTAAAGGCCAAAATACGAGGCTAATTTCTAGTGGCAAGATTTTAATTTTCCTTACTGGGTAACAGCCGATACCTTTGGCTAAAGCAAGAACAACCACAACGAATTGCAAAGGGTGCCTCATCCAACAACATCAGCAAGCAGAACTTTCTGTCCTCTGGATACACCAAAGGAGAACCACCACTGACCACATGCACAGGGCAACACTGGCTCAGTGGTTTTATTTTTACCAACAGAGGACCGAGAGGTCCTACTGCTGTGCCTCCTAAACCAGCAGTTTTCAACTATCATAGACCAGACAACTCTTACTTGTTTCTGGAACTGTTTGTACAGAGATGAAGCCTCTTAGATGATCACAATAAACAAAAAGTTAGGGAAAAGTCAAGCATTACACCAGCTTCACCTGGAAACCACAGCTGCGGGTATTTTGGCTGTAGATCCAAGCACGCATGTCTTATCATGCCCTGCTGATTCTGAAAGCATTGACGAAAAAGGGAGGGGAAACCTGAAGGGCTATCAGATGAGAAGTTTTTCATTTCTTGAAACTTTTTTATATCTCTAAGCAACTCAAACTTTCTGTTTCTGCAAACTGCAGCCACAAATCACTGGAAAGAAGGAATGGGATTTGTGCTCCAAGTTATCATTTCACTGCCATTGAAAACTATTTTAAATTATTCATCAGTGGAAACTCAGTGTACATAAATATGGCTTAGTGCCCAGTTCTTGGTCTAACCACTGAGACCAAGTCACTGGGAAAGTGGCTGTTTTCTCAGGCAGACAGATTTAGGAGCTAAACCACAGAATAACATCTGTATTTAATAAAATTAAACCCATGCCAAAAATCAGCTATAAATGTAACTGGCCAGGCCACCAGCTTTCTCCATTTAGGACTGCTGCACAGGAAAGTCCTGCAAAAGGTTACATTCACGATCTGGTCAGACAGCCTGGAAATTTGTTTCTAGTTTATGCTAAGGAGCATGTGCCAAGAGCAATGCTTTCAACTGGCTGTTGGAAAAGTTTTGTAGGTACTAGGTCTTGTGGCTCCAAGAAAGAGGAGGTTAAGATCTGCGTGGTTTTGCCAAGTCATATACAAACTAGGGCCTGATATGATGCGTGAAATGAACACAGACCAATTAGGGGAGTGCCAGCATAACTAAGCCTGACAACAGAATAGAGACAACATAAACTCTGCAAAAATAATGATCTCTACTCCACCCTTTAAACAAGCGACCTCAAGAGCACAAACGCTGCCCTGGACCAGCTACAAGGAGTGGCATCCAGGAGCTGGGCCCCTCTCCCCAGCTTCCCTTGCAGAAGGGAAAGCTATCAACCTTACCAAGTTGTGAAAGCTGTAACACGGTTTTTCTGCTCCCAAGGGCATATACCTGACCTTCCTGAGCCTGTTCTTCAGGCAGCAGTGATTCAGGTCTCCCCCGCAACAGGCTATAACTCAGAAGACCTCCACCGGTCACAGCACATTCTTTGCTTCAGATCTCACGATGTGCCTCCTTCCCCTCTGTTCCATCTTCCCCTCTACTTTTGTTGACCCTGCAACATGGGCACTTCATCATCACTGTGTGACCCAGCCTTTGGTATCACCTCTCAGCAATGGCACAAGTGCCACCTCGCATCCAGCACACAGGAGATCACCCATCTCTTCACAGGCAGAGAATCCTAGCCCTTTTTTCTGGTCTTTGCTGGACTGTTACTCTGTGTGCACAACTAACTGAAATCTGCCGTGGTGCGTTGGTACCTCTATCCTCCCCCCAAAAAAGAGAGTTACAGTGTCCATTGAAAGGCAACTCCATGGGAGAGCGCAAGTCGTATTCTGTATTAGGCAACTAAAATCGCTGTTCCTACGGAGGTTATTATACAAGCTATTAGCCAAAATCTCCTTTCACCTTAAAGCAATAACTGCTCCTTTTTGCAATCATGAGAGATGAAGGAACCATGCACCAAGTTTCTCAATTTGCAGGCACTGTACCAGGGCAGAGTCTCTACTGTTGGGTTAAAGACAACAGGATTGTATTTTATAGCAGCGATATCATAGGATTTCACATTCACAATACAGCAGTGCCTTGCTGGGATCAGAGGTGCACCGAGCGAACTCTACCCAAAACCAAAGCCAGGGATCTTTACCCAGCAAGCTCCACATTTAATATGGATCACAGGATACGCGGGTGAAGGGAAGAGCCGGGTCTGAGGCTCACACTGGTTAAATATCTACATTTCACAGCCAGTCTGGGACACAGACAAAAGCCGAACCCTCCTTACCCGTGTGTCAACCTAATGCTGTAACCTGCCTGGTGCTGGCGTGCCAGCTGCTCTGCAGCACGAAACCGAAGCCCATCCCTGCCCTGAACCGCAGCCAGAGCCTGGCAGGGTGCAGCGAGCGTAGCTGGGGCAGGAGGAGCGGTGAGAACCTGGTGGAATGGAAACGGGGAAGGGGAAGGTCACAGCCAAGCCCTGTTCGGAGCAGGAACGTGCCCAGCTGCCTGGCAAACAAAAGTGGTTTTTTATTATTGACTCAAAGGAGGGGCTCTCCAGGGCTCCATGTTACAAAACCGCACATTTTTGACGTGTAGATGCCCCTTCCTTCATGGAGCCTCTCTGGCTGCTGTGGCTGGAGAGAATTTATGCTGGCAATCACATGCATTTTCATCTCTGAAGTGGACTAGCTTGTACTGAGTGTGAGGGATTTAATTTAAGAAAACAACCTGCGGCAAGAGCATTCAGATACACCACCATAAATGGGTTTAGCCCTATTCCCTCCTGCCTGTTCCTCCATTATTAAATAAAGAACTTCTTTATCATGTCTTTTTGCCTCAAAAGAACAAGAATCCTCCTTCCTCCTGAAGAAATGAAATGCAAGAAATACACTTCTGTGGTCATGGATTGTGTCTTTTGTGCCTGGTACTAGGCTCAGCACTAAACAAACACTACACGGCAACTGGAATCTGCCAACACAGGTAAAACATTTCATATGTCCCTGGACCAGGTATTAATACAAAATGAATTTTTTTCCGGTATCACTATCAGAGGGCCCACTTAGGAGATGTACTGACATATCTCCATTTTCATACATCAGATGTAAGGTCTGAAATCAAAAACCTTGAGGGTGAACTGGAGTTATTTCTGCCTGAGGTCCAGTAAATTTTTAATATGAAGATAAAGTTCAATATTAGATCCTGCCCTTTTCTAAAAGCAGTATTTGATATTATCACCGTAAGGAGAGAGGAAAGAAGAAAAGAGGTCTCCAAAAGGATGCCTCGGCTTTGCCCAGCGTGTACTACACTTGTGGTCAAACAGCACTCTTGGGACACAGGCCTGGAAGAAGTGCTAGGTAACCTTAAAACAGAAAACATTCCCTTTTAGGTTATTCTGGGAAGGGGCAGAGGCTGCCTCGTCTCTCCCTTCCCCCGTCTCCTGCAATAATACCCGTCCTGGTTTGTCCTTTGCTTCCTCCTCCCGGCGATGTCTCACCCACCTGCCTTGGCTCTGGGCAAGGGGTGGGGACTCACCACGTCTCAGAAATGCCTTGCAACAGATTATTTCTCAAGAAGCATCTACCTCTTTTCATGTTTGTTTTCAGTCCACTTCAAAATGAAAGTATGCATTTTTCAAATGTATTAGCAGTGGAAATTCCGTCTCTTCTTCATTTTGGAAAACTTTAATTTTGAAAATTTTATTTTTTCAAATTTGGTTTAGAATTTTATATCACTTTGTATGCTGGTTTTTGTAATAGTAGTTCACAATATTTTGACCAATATCAGCATGACAAATGAAGTAGCTGAAATAGTAATTTATTTTTATTTTAAAAACTAGTCTGACAGTGACTGGCTGGCACATATAATTTCCTTTCCTAGAAAACAGTATCTCCTAGACATGCTGGTAATGCTACAGCTTGACACAATTGCACATGTTGTTAATAACGGTGATACACAGTGATAGGAAGTGATGTAAAAATCATAAAAATAAATACAGCTCTGAAACGAACTTTGAGAAGTTTTTCAATTCACAGTTATTTCCCTCATGGGAGATTATGTAAAAATAAATATATTTTTCATACTCAACAATATTTTCCAATATCAGCATGACAAATGAAGTAGCTGAAATAGTAATTTATTTTTATTTTAAAAACTAGTCTGACAGTGACTGGCTGGCACATATAATTTCCTTTCCTAGAAAACAGTATCTCCTAGACATGCTGGTAATGCCACAGCTTGACACAATTGCACATGTTGTTAATAACGGTGATACACAGTGATAGGAAGTGATGTAAAAATCATAAAAATAAATACAGCTCTGAAACGAACTTTGAGAAGTTTTTCAATTCACAGTTATTTCCCTCATGGGAGATTATGTAAAAATAAATATATTTTTCATACTCAATGTCTGTTGTGGTAAGACATTTCCTATCAGATCTGAACGGGAGTCCTAGAAGGCAGCCAAGCTTTAAGTCTGTAGGGCCAGTCTTGGGCTGCTGCCTTGTCATGGTTTAACTTCAGTCAGCAACTGAGCACCTCACAGCCGCTCGCTCACTCCCCCCCCCCCGCATCGGCA
>NW_008796209.1:236610-272207 GCF_000699145.1 Aptenodytes forsteri
GTTTAATAGTTGAAATTTAAATTAAATAAATAATAAATAATAATAATACACAAAGCAAGTGATGCACAATGCAATTGCTCACCCCTGCCAAGCTCTGCCCGGAGCCTGGCTGCTCAAAAACCAGCTGCCCTGGAGCAGGCTGTCCCTAGCAGGAAGAAGGAAAACCCAATGGAGCTTTCCAAAAGCCCTGGCTCAATTTATATCCTTCCTCTTCCTCTCACAGTGCCCCTAGGCTGGGCTTATGGAAATGAAGCTGCAGCAATGACTGTTATTGCCATTGACTGGAACCACACACCTTGGGATAAGGTTATTTGTGTAGATGAGTTCTCCCTGTTCCCTATTTCTGTTCATTTCATAGATGGTACTTGACCATCCCCATCCTCAAGTTATGAAGCTCTAGTGCTGAGTTAAGCTGCCATGGGATCAAGCCAGTGATCAGAGATATTCCACATTTATCAACTATTGCCAAGGCCTGATCCTTATTTCTTCCCACACACTCCACGAATCGAAAGCCTCACCATTCCTCTCTGTTTTGTCAATATTAATTGTAGGTTAAACCTCGGTGTAAAAGATCTCAAGCATCTTTTCCACAGAAACGCTACTGCTGCTTATCTAAGAGATGTACTTCCCCACTTGGGCTTGAAGAGCTTCACTAAAGTTGGTCATCTAGGAACTGGTTTCCTGCAACAGTTTTTGTATGTCTGACATGGCACCACATGCTACTGCTCTGTGAAGCTGAGTTTTGGTTACAGCCCTGATTCCTTGTAAAGAACATAAAACTATAAAAAACTGACTCTCATCTCCAAGAAATTTAGACCATGTAACCTGTCTTGTTAAGTTATGCTTATCCTGAAAACACTCTCCTAATATTGCCTGCATCTCAGCTCATGTGGAAACAGCCATGTCTTGCTGGGGAGAAACTGCAAAATATTAGTGGTTCTCACTGGGGTAATCCCGATCCCTGTTTCAAGAGCTGATGTTTGAGGTAATCCGTTCTCTCCCATGAAAGTCATACCAAAAGCATGGCTCTTCAGTAAGGTTAACTGCCATCCAGCTTTGTTCCTGGAATGGAAATTTGGTCTTTCCATGAACATTACTGTCCCTCCGAGATGAGTGCATGGGATGTTCCCTGAAGAGCCTCATCTGCTCTCAGGCAGCACAGTCCTACAGCCTTCTCCAAATACAAAGGCTTATAAACTGTTGGATTAAAATAGCACTTCAAACCTGGCATTTACTCCAGTGTAATGTTTGCAAGGAGCAATCATAGCCCTTTCAGCTTTTGGGCTGCAAGGCAAAAGAATTAAAAATAAAAAAGGAGGAAAAGCTCTTTTAGCTTCCTATTACAGAAGCTCCTCATTCCCTTATCACCCCAGCTTCCCTTATCCTTCTCTGAACTTCCTCCAGTTTGAATTCATTGGTTTTGAACTGGTGATCAAAAGCACATAAAATGTGAAAATAAATTATTTTTCCCTATAAAGTATGTTCCTTTATATCTAGAAAGATCTGAGTTTCTTAGGCACTTGGTTGAAGGGGGGGCTGAACACTGCTCTGCTAAAACACAGGTACAGGGCCATGCAAAACACAAAATTTTCCTAATATAGCAACATAATCTTTTTGATAATTAGAATAACTACTGCTGTACAAGTGGGGATGCCCTGGGTGGACGGCGACTCACAGGCAAGCCTGTGCTCCCTCATCTCCAAAGCCAAGACGGAGAAAGAGGCCTCCGGCTGGCAGAGATCCTTCCCCGGGAGCAATCACAACCTCCTTCTCCTGGGACTATCGGAGCAGCAAACGGATGCCCCTGTCTTAAGACTAGGGCTCACAGTCTGCCCCGTACCAGGAAGGGGAAACAGCAGCACAATTGCAAAAATAAACCCCTGGGAAAAAGCTATTCAGTCTTCTGAGCTCAGAGCGGTTGGGAAAAAAATAATTTCATGTCAAAATACAAGTAGGGCACTAATCTCTGCGTTCACCAACTACAGGGAGGAACACCCTGGAAAGGAAAGGCTAGAGACTTTCCCTCTTCCCAGCGTCTGCGGACCTGGATGCCTGAGCAGAGATCGTACCCTGGGCCTGCAGGTGAAGTGATGAAACACAAGACTCAGTTCAGCGACGCTGCTGCAAAGCCTGGTGAAGATGCGCCCTAAGAGGCTGTAGGAAGCTGGCCCACTTTAAGGGTACACTAGTAGCCCTCCTGCTGGACTTCTTCCAAACACTGATCTCCGCAGGGATTTCTGCTGCAAAGTGCGGTGAAGATCATGCTGCAGAGGGTGGCTGCTCCCTATCTCCACACCCATTTATTTGGGTGCCACATGGAGCTCACAGGGAGGGAATTATGTAGGCTCTGGTTTCTCCTCCAGAGTTAGTGTTGCCCTCAGGAGCTTTTGGGGTGCTCTCAGGTGCATCTCTGTACTTTGCTCTTCTTCCTACCTCTCATTGAAGGGAAGATCCGGGCCATTGCCATTAACACATTTCATCATCAAAAGTCTGCATCAGACCTTTACACTAACTTGCTTCTAGCGTATTTTAGAAACAGCTTGAAAGAGGGCACTGTGCATTGCTCATCCACCCTCTCCCCCAAAAGATCCTTGTAGAAAAGACACCAAAACCCAGCTCCCCCAAGCCAGTCGTGCCATGACAGAGCACAAACTTTGCAGCCTGTTCTCTTTCAGATGTCCCCCCCGTTCTCTGGCACACAGTCTGCAGCACGCCCCCGAGGTAGTACAAAATGCAGGAAAAGTAAAGAAAGTGTGCCTTCCTCCGCCTGCTCTGCAGGTGTAGGGCATGCTCCCAAGCACGCTCTCAAGGGCTCGCACGTGTGCTGTATTTACATTCCTTAGGTTGTCACCCGTGACAATGGCATTGCCAGACCACACTCACCTTTCAATTTCTTCTTTCCAAATTTCAATCCAAATAGAGACATCCCAAAACTTTATTTTAGTCCAACTCCATGGAACTTCTGCAAGAGAAAAGAGAAGGTAAATCACAGTGGGGGTTTCTAGTCCAGCAGCATGGCATGATGCACCACTCGCATGTAATTCTGTGCCCATAAAGTGGGAGAACCAAACTCTGAAGCACCGTGGCCAACAGCTACAGTTCATCACGTAGCGTGTTTTAAAATGCAAAACAATCTCAGGTTTGCAAGTTGCACTGCATCAGTGTGGGCTACCTTACCTTGGACATTTTGATCTGTTCATCTGACATGGCACAGCAAAGGGACCGGTGGAGGAGAGACTGAAAAGGACATTCCTACTACCTTGGCCCTACATGAAAAGGAGAAATGCACGCACAAGGCTTGTACTTAAGGTACAGAGGAACTGTGTGACTACCCAGAGCAAGACCAGCCTCCCTGAAGAGGAGGAAGCAGCAGGAAACACTAGTTTCCTGTACATCTGTCTGTGCTCAACATGTGCTGGCTCACGCTGTTGTCCATCTGCTGGTCACCCTCCATGTTTGGGGTGGACTAGCCTGTACGGCTCTGAGTAAAACTTCTCCCCTGCTGGCTGCAAACTTCCTGGCCCAGAAGCCAAAAGCCAGGCGCTAGAAATGCATTTAAGGCACTGAATATATCCTGATGTGCAGAGGAATCGAGCGTTAAGCAAAATCACATCAAAATGTGTCAGTAATGAAACTTTTGCTGTTCCAAGCATCGGACAGTTTATTTAAAGGACTTAATGTGATGTTGGTTCTGACAGCCTGCAAAGATCCGTGAACGTAGGAAAAGCCAGCACTGCCTGGCGTGCCTGGCTGACCGGGAGCCTGAATCAACAGGAACATTGTACCAGTTGCTGAACTGGCCAGTGGAGTCAAACTGAGACATTTGAGGGAATCGTAATCTATCTAGAACAAGTTTTCTAGGTGACAGAATGAAGTTTTTGCACTTTATCCTATGCTATCTGTGCAGAGCAAGGGTGTCTAAGGAGACAAGTATAGCAAATATATCGTATTTTGGAAACACGCAAATGCAAATACAGCCTATGTCACTGCCCAAATGCAAGCCTGATACAACATCACCGGACCATGCCCAGTGCAAGCTTGGGCTTCATGCCTTTTCAGAAAATGAACGTAAACTTTAAGGAAAACTCTACAATCATTGCATAGGTCAAACGCTTCTGCACAGGTCTCTATTCCAGATGCTAAAGCAAAGCTATATTTAGCAGCTGCAATTCAATGAGCCTGAGATAAGGCAAACAGCAGCAGGTAAACGCCAGCCAGCCAGCTAAGTGCTGCACACCCTGAGCACAGCGCAGCCCTGGCACGGCGCTCCCTGCTGCTCACCGCGGCGTTCGGGAACCCCCCTGTGCCCGCTATGCTTGAAAGAGATCCTTTTTCTATTCACTCATGTAGATCCAATTGCTTCTGCTCACCAGAACAAATGCTTTGGCAACACCTCTCCCCAAAATTTCCTCTGTCCATAGAGCTAAACCACTTAAAGTTACAATATTCAATGTCACAACCTAAAGCTTTCTCAATCCTGCTGACCAACCTTACTTTCCATCCCTGACTGACCTCAGTCTATCATTTTGAACATATTTCTTCCATGTTTTAGAATTACTATTATGTCTTACAAAACTGTCCTAACTAGGACTGAGAATTCCCCATAAACTGGTGGGATGAGCAAGACACGCTACACACACACCCAGAGGTAAAGACCTGGTTTTTAGAGGTTTCCTAGAGCACCAGGAGCCACAGATCTGACAACCACAGTCCACCGGCAGCACAAGGATGCAAAAGGTTGGCTGGTTGTAATCATCATATGGCTATACTGCTGAACTCCGGATTTTGCTGTAGTTGCCAAATGTTTTAGAAAGACTATCTGCAACTACTAAACCTCTCCCAGCTGTGTACTGAATTGACAAGGCATATAATTTCAGCAGAGGGAAAAAAAGGATGTTTATATTTGTGGGGGAGCGGAGAAGAGGGTGGCTATAAGCCTTCTTTCAGCAGTAGTAACATGAAACAAACAATGGCATTAAGATCCGTGTCTCACAAACAAAAACCTGAAGCTTCCTTCAGCTCTGACACATGGCTTTTGTTAATTACTGTGATTCTTTAATCACTGGTTTCTGGCGTGACCGCAGTATGACAACAAGACTGTAACAATACACTATTTTGGCATGGAGGGCATCTTTAATTTCTTCAGCTTCTCAGCCCATTTGGTTAGGATTGCATTCATTGAACATCTTCACTCAGCAGCAAGTTTAAGTTACCATCATGGCCAGCACAAATATCCTTACAGGCTCACCATTCCCATAAAACCTTGCCTTTTAGGGCAGATGTGGTGATAACTTTGCCATATGCGTTTGTACCAATTACCTCTCTGGTACGACATTTCCATCATACAGATTTATCATAGCTGCTTACTTAGTTAAAGCCCAGGAGTTACGAATCCTTCCCAAGCTGACCTGATCCTTTATGCAAAGCTCAGCTCCTGGCTTGCCCAAACCACAATGTCATTTGAGAATGTGTCAGTATTCAATGGGCACTCACACGATGGCATTAAGGGCTTGACACACCCGTATTACACTAAGGTGTACCCTTTACTTTCATAATATTACAAGTATCTTCCTTTGCTGCTTTGTTGTTGACTCACATATCTAATCCTCATACTCCTTTACCTAGCAAGCCACTCTCACGCTGGGTATAGCTTCTGTGTGTGCCTGACTGCTCACAGCCCAGTTTGTGCCAGTACACCTTCACGCTTCCAGGTGTCTGTTTTCAGTCTGAGAGTTCATTGACCGTTGGCTGCAAGTGTGAAAACAAACATAAGCAAATGGTGGTGGAGTTGTCCCTTTTGGTGGTGCTCCAGGTACTGCCGCCGCCGTTTGTGTCAGATGTGGTCTCTTGGCTGACCTTAGCTCTGCCTGCCTTTCAGTCCCAGGTCTTTTTCTTGGGGTATTTTGGACTCTAGATCCTACCTGCAGGGTCCAACACCTCTGCACTTCTATCCATCAACAATCACCCTCGGTATTTTTTTTTCCCAGATTCCACTCGTAATCAAAATTCACGTCCTTGCTCAGTTTTCTTTACATATCACTCAATTTTTTAAATCTGAGATTCAGTTTCCCTTCCAAAATTGCAATTATGGGTCTTCAGCCTCATATCACTCACATACACTGCTATGGTTTTAATTTCCCTTTGCGCTTTCTGGAAAAAATGCTCTCTCTCATGTTTCGTTTTCATGTGGCATGAAGTACTTCTCAAATTTTGGTAAGACAATTTCACAGCCTCCTATTCCTGAATTAATTGAAAACCCATAAAACACATGGAAACTTTCTATAGTCAGAATAAAGGCAATTTCCTGTTTGCCTTCATTTTCCCTGGCACCAGCTATTTTCAGATGCAAAGTGAAGCACTGCTTGAATCTCCTCAAGTTGCCTTCCACAGCCTGTGTCAGCCCTTCTGGACTTTTTTTTTGCTCCTCCATTTTCCACTCAATTATTTTGGGTTTGTTTTTTTTTTTT
Organism: Aptenodytes forsteri; assembly: GCF_000699145.1. Lineage (NCBI taxonomy): Eukaryota > Metazoa > Chordata > Aves > Sphenisciformes > Spheniscidae > Aptenodytes > Aptenodytes forsteri. Next base: position 243,078 of record NW_008796209.1, read on the forward strand.
CATTTCTGTTTACTCCAGGTACCCTGCGCTGTTCAGTAATGAACCATGGCTCACAGTACTTGAGTAATCACGCAGGTCCAGCTCCTCTGCTTAACAGGACATGTGTTACTTCCCCATGTTTCCAGAGCCTATAGCAAAAATTACTTAAAGATCAAATTCCCAGTTCCTCATTTATGGGGATTTGGGTGTATAAGCTACGAATAAATTACCCCTTCTCACTGTAGAAGGCTTTTGTATCCACAGTGCTCTACAAACTATCTAGCTACAGCTTACACTTCTGCAAAGAAAATCCACCTGCTTTATGGCTACTGACAGTTTAATCATGGGCTCTGAGCACTTCAATATCCACAGCGAGGACCTACTTTGACGGGTCTGGAATAGGGAAGGGATGCTTTCTCACAAACCAAGCTCAGCCTTATTTAAGAAAGACAAGAGACAGCTTTGGCTTGAGAACACAACTGGAAAGCTCCTCCCGCATGAGGGGCAGGTTGCAATGATCTACGGAACGTGGAATTTGCAAAGGCTACAGCCAAATCCAAAACCACGGCTCGCTAAGGGCTGTACTGCAAACTGGAGGTGGAAGGAAGCACTTCCCACCACCGCAGTGATGAGTAGCAAAATGAGAAAAGACATGGCACAACTCGGGTGAATGGAGAGCAGATGTTGCAGATGGAAAACATGGCTAATTTCTTGGCCCCGTTTCTTTGGACTTAGCTACAGGATCCATCAGATTCAATGATAAATATGGAATAGAAAATACTTGGTGCTTCTGCTCCCATCACCTTGTTCCCAGACTTCGTGAAATGATCCATGGTAAATACAATCATTTTTGGAATGGTTATTTTAATCCAGATCATGGGGTGTAGTTTGGTACAGACCGAAATTCCTGCCCAAGCAGTGGTTTTAGGAGATCTGAGGGGCAGTGAATTGTGCTATAATACTAGAAACAAGCATGCAGAGTCCAGGGGAATTGAGCAGGAGAACAAGATTTCTCCAGTCAGTTTGGCCACCAAACATAGTGTGGTATGTATACACCCTAAAAAGCTTAAATAGTCCCGTCCAGGTAAACATTCAGAAAGCATGCCATGCCTTCACTCACCAAGATTTATAAGGTAATTTTTTTTAATCTACAATCAGCTGATGTAACAATCACAAATACCCACAGGTCTTAGAACTCTTTTTTTTCATGCTAAAGTACTAAATATCGAACCAATAGCTCAGCATATGAGAAAGCAGATCCCAAGCACTGGGCATTGTGACAGACAAGGTTCAAGACTGCCTGTGCTGCCTAGTGCTCTTGGTGGAGTAATGCCGTTAAATATGATGAGATGAACCAAATCTAAGTCCCCAGATTTTGAACGTGTATCACTTTAAACTAGATTTGGAGGCACAACTGGGAAAATATTAAAGGTTTAAAATACATTAGGTCCCCAAACTCCCTGTTTTCTCCATGCCTTAGTTGCATGCCTGCTAAGGGGGTGCACAATGTCAGGGGCTAAATCAGGAGAGTCATGTTCACTCCCAGGGATTGCAGAGGAGGACATCACAGTTGGTGCAGTGTTTGCTAATGCCCTGGCAAGAGCAATGTAAAGGCCTGACACACCTGGCATGGACTGACCTTGCAGTGTGCCACTCAATGGCACGTTTGCAAAGGGACACCTTTAAACTTCTGGTGTATTAACTGTTTCAGTCAAATTGTTCAAATTTTGGTTCCAAAGAGTATGATGCATTTGCTTTCCCCTATCGAAAGCAAACACAAAAATTTCAGCCATTAGAAATAATTAGTACTAATCATCTTTTAACACTGAAATACATTAGCATTTGTATTTCTCCACCCCTCCTTACATCCTCTTGTGTTTGAACACCTCAAGAGCAAAACAGGGAGTAGCATGTGTTGTAGCACTCCCTGCTTTGCAAGTGGGAAACACAGAAAGCGAGCTACAGGACAGACAACCAAAACGTGTTTTTTTAATCCCAGAATAACACTCTTTCGGGGCTGGAATCAGATTTGCCTGAATTCAACCTGGAACAAGTTTAAGAAGCTATAAATGGTCACTCTTGGCATCAGGGTTTACAAAAGGAGCCGTGACTCTGATTTAAATCTACTAGCTCAGTGCAAAGACTTCGAAAGTATCCCTGAAACCTCCCCAGCTTTTTAAATACCTGAAGAGGTATCCTGGATGAGGTGAGCCAGCCCTCCAGCTATTTTTTGGTGCTGTTCCAAGCTACACATACAGAAACTCCTGAAATTCTGTGCTCCTACCCCCTACACTCAAACGTGCCAATGCAATTAGCTGTAATTGCTGGGCAACAGACTCAGTCTGTTATCTGCCACGTTTTAAAGTAATGATCCAATATCCTCCATCTGTCTTCATTAAAACAGTCTTTAAACTGACACCAGAATGGCAGTCAAAAATTTGCATTCAGCTCCTTTGGGTAAGTTAGCTGCAATGCTCAAGTTACCGATCAACAGCTGTGGCAGAGCGAGTTCCCAAACAGAAATGCCGTCTGCTCCCCCCGAAACAATGCAAACAATAGCAGCTTCCCCGGGCGGCTGCTGCTGCTTGAAATCATGCACAGCTCAGCTCACTCCACCCAGAAGTCTATCGGCTCGCCCGCAGAAAAAGCTCAACCCCAAGCACTTTGATTAAGCTTCGCAAAGCTCTCGGGTCTGAAAAAATGGCAAGTTTCCTGCCCCCCAAAACTGACACAGCAAACAAACAAGCGGAAGGGAAGCGTTAAATCTTACCCTTGACGGCTTGTAAAAGTCACAGCAACAAAGTTGCTGCCGTCCATAGCACTCCGGTACACTCCTCTCTTCTCATTTACACGCGGGTTTATCCCCTCCCAAGACCAACAGAGTCGCTCATAGTCGCAGCGCCAGGACATTTATCTAAAAAGCACAGCTTCTTTGCGCTGTGAAACGGGCATCGCGTGCTTGTCTCCAAGCCCCTTAAGATCCACCGCAGACCCGCTCTGCCATGCAATGTCCCGGTAACTAAACTTACTCCAAGTTCCCTACGTCTTACTTCAGTCACTGGCCTTGGCTCCTGGCCAAATTCTTCTTTTTTTTTTTTTTTTTTAATTCTGTTTCCTGTAGATAGGGAGAGTGTAGTAGCTCCTTTAAAAATAAAATGCTTCAGCGCAACAAGCTGCGAAAGTGTAAAGCAGAAAAGCAGAGCACCTAGGGTTGGGGCACCCCAATTAATTCCAGAGGCAACTGCTGCTCGCCTTACCTACCTCCGGCCGACGTGGAAGCTTTCAAAAGGAAACCAAGGGAGTAAAAGAGTCCAACATATCAAATTGCTTTAAAAAAGGATGAACTTGGTAAGAGATCCATTCCTCAGCAGCAGCCCCTCTCTCTGCGTCCGTAATGCTGAAGTCCGTCAGGACTCCTTAAACGCAGAGACACTGTCCTACAAGCTGATCCCAAGGCTCCACCTCATCCACTTTCCAACAGTTGTGAGTAGCAAAAACTCTGCAGAGAAAAACCTCATAGAGCACAATTGCATAACTCAACCACAGAGCTTCCTCCAGCCAGCCGGAGGATCGCTTCGGCACCAAAACATCAGGGCTTGCTCATCCCTGAGAGCATGACCTCCCCTTGGTCTCTCGGACACCCGCCTGGCCTCATCGCTGTCGAGGGCACCCTCCTCACCAAAAACCCTCAGCACTCTCGTGAGCCTCACGACCTTCCCACTCTTTCTGCCACCTTCAACGAACCACACAGTCGCTTTTTTTCCCAAATTCTGGGACCTTTCACAATACAGTGCCCTCCTATATGCCAGTCCCCTGGCATTTTACCTTCCAGGTACACTACAAGACTAAAACTGGGCCAACTACAACTTTAATCCACCTTCTGCGTCCCTATACCTGTGAATTGCAATTATTCTAAGATCACCATATTATTTCCCTAAGTTGTGTTGACAGTAATGCCTGCCAGGAACTTGCCCATTTATTGCAGACAGCAAGAGAAAGTTTAACATAAAAGATTTCTATATGTATTTATCTCTGTTTTTTCCTTCATCTTCTGTGTTTTCCCACTGGATTTATGTGAACACTGTTAGAATTAATTTCAAACCTCCCCACAAACACTTGCATGCATTAATCAGCTGATTAATTATAGTAACATGAGACACAAGGCTTTGCCAAAGAGTATTTTCTAGAAGGTGAAATTTTCTGAAGTCCTCTCAAGAGAAAAGCTATGGAGGACCCTGGATGCTGCAATGGTAGTACTCCAGTGGTCACGAAGGTTGAAGTGCAGGGTGGCCATGAAGGGGACCCTGTAGCACCATAAGCAAGACGAGAGCCTATGCCCCTTTGCGATGACTCCAGGGTTATTTATTCTTCCAAGCTACACCTATCTGAGACAACATTCATTGAACTGGATTCCTAATTCCAACACAAAGAACCCATACAAACAGGCAACATGGGACATGACATGTAGCACTAATCTCCTCAAGACCCAGGTCATTTTCAGATGATTTTGAACTGAAAAGCATCTAACTTGAGAAGGAATTTCCCCTGCACTAGCCATTTCTCATGTTCCCACCACCCACACCCCATCTCAACAGCAACACACACAGGTATCACGTTTTTTTCCTGCAACTAAAAGTACAAGGATCTGGATTAATTTCAGTCCTTCAGCATATTTGGAGAACCCCTTGTTCTTGCTTCATTCTGGAGTTTTCCTTCTTCTTAGAACTTTCTTCTGCTTTTTCCCTCCCACCATTTTAATATGTTAGCTAATGATGATTCATTCCACGCTACTCCCACTTTCTTTGCTGCTGTCTTTATACTTGCTTGTTACCACTTTGACCTCGGCCACAGTCATTTCTTCCTTCCTAGAGTTAGGTTCATCTCCTTCCTTTGACATGAGAGTGAACCCAACCATAAAATCAGCTGGCCTTGGGGCTTGTTTAGACTTTAAAATAACTAAAAATTGGGTAGGCTGTTTTGTTAATGATTTTTCTTGGCACTGAAATCTACCTCATTGGCAATGACTTTTTCCTCAGCTATGCTTTCCCCACGGACTTCAGTGAACCTGCTCACGTAGGGAAGTTCAGCACATGTGGAAGCACTCAGAAGAGCAGGAGTTACTCAGTGTTATGAACTCAGCTCTGAGGTCTCTTGTCCTTGTCTTACACTTTGGTCCCTGGGTAGCATCTTCCCAATACTCACACCATTTGCATCCTCCTTTGCAAACTGCTGAACACATCAGGGAGGGCTGCAGCCTGCAATGTCAGTTGCCTAAATTTCAGTGCCTTCATAAAGGGTGTACGTGTATGCTGGGTGTTTGAGCTCCCACTGCAGCCAGCATGGTTTGGGCAGAGATTTAGGTGACTGGCTGCAGCAAGGCAGCAGTGAGTTTGCTGTGACCCATAGTTGTGGGAAGAAGTTTAGTCTGTTGCCTTTCCAGTAAATGAGCTGTTTTGTTGGCCAGGCAGCTACCTCCAAACCATGGTGCTTCACCTCTGAATCCTCCACTTTCCCAACTGCCCACTAGTCACAGAGGGCTAGCTTAGAGTGGGATGGATTTAAATTCATGCCATTAAGACCTTATCCTAGGACTGTATCTGGGAGAATGACTTCCAGTCGTTCAGCCTGTGCTGGCTTTCAACTACAATCAGAAGCAAAACTGAAGACTTACTGACACTGATGTTCAAGGGATGCCCTCAGCCCACCCTCCGGACCACATTCGCTCTTCCTCCAAACAGCAAAGCTGAGAGAGCAGAGGACCCTCTCTGGAGCACACAAGACCCAAACATGCCTGGTGACTTAGTAAGGCTTTGAATGGCTTAACATGCCCCTGAGCAACTGGAGAGGATAACTAGAGGATAGGGGAGAAACAGTAGAGAAGCACACCCTGGAGCATCCCACAGTATAGAGCATCCCACAGTGTAGACTTAAACTAAACTCCAGTCCTTGTGAGAAGCCCTCCCTACGTCAATGCTATTTTTAAAATTACTGTCAACTTTAGATGCTTTCCCAAACATCCTATATGGTTCAAAAGGAGCACTGATGATCTTTGCTTTCCCTTACTGTCTTGCAACTCCAGTCTGCAACTCCTGAACTGCAAGGTTTGAAGTTCGATCTGCTCCACCACGGCTGGTACCTCTCACTGCAGAGAAGCAGCTGTGGCTGACTGAACCAAGCTGGGCTCCCCCCACACCCAGAACCGGTGCAATGTCCAGGGATCATTTCCACCCAAACGACATCATCTCCAGCTCCCAAAACAAGGCAAGCTCATTGCTCATACTCACCATGGGAGTCACAACTCCAGAAAGCCTTTCTACATGGTGCTGAAGGGTTTCCTCACAAACCACCAAGGGTCAGCCTTAGACGACCGAATCTCCTCCCTCAGCCTATGCTTTCCTCATCCCAACTTTTCTCCCCTTTCCTGACTAGTCCTGGCCAGTGAGGAACTCCTTGTGTAGGGGAAGGATAAGGAGCATACCTCACTTTGGGGACCACTGACACATCTGTTGCTATGAGCATCTGCAATGGCTACAAGGGGTCAGATGGGCATCTTGTCCCAACTGCCCTTGCTATGAGAGACTTTCTGCATCCTCTTGCTGTCGAAAGTCAGTGTAGGATGCATAAGAAATACAGGACTGAAAGGAACAAATTGTGACATTGATGCCCACCCCTTGAATATCAGAGAGCTGTTTAAAAAATATAGTGTAGGAGGAACATCCAATTTGCAAATTGCCATAGTCCAGGAAACACCAGCACAATCATAAAGTGAATAACGAAAGACCAAAGGTCCCAAAATATACTGTATCACAGGTGAGGAAAGATGAAGTGTACTGGCAGTGTCCTTGATCCCTGTGGAGGATGTGGCAGGTGAAACTGTCCAACTGGCAGCAGAAAGCACACCACGACACTGCAGAGGAAGGGAAAAAGAAATCCTACATGTTCCTGTTATCATGACCAGACTGTGGGAGGAAAATGAAATGGACACAGGAAGCAACGTCACGAAGTGACCAGTTGCTCTAGGGCTGTCCTTGCCTGTTGGGAGCAACTCAGCCAAATTCATTTAACTGCTCCTCCAAGGAACTAATATACTGGTAGAAATCCAAAGTAACTCAATTTGAAGGGATGCCCTGGATTCCTACCCATGTGCATCCATCTGCCTGGGCATGATCTGAACTGAAGTGTGCAGCTTCAGCACTGCAGGTTCATGCAGAAATATTCCCATACCTCACCGGTTACTCCAGCACCTGGGAGCCGACACAGTGCTGTAAGGTACATGCCAAATGGAAATGGTCAGAAAATAGTTTCAGTGGGTGTGTGCAGAATAACGTGACTCATACTGATCAGGATTCGGTGGTGTGCCACTTACCTGCAGCAGGGAAGGAAGGATGCATGACTAGAAATTCCCTGTCTCCCTCAGAGCCCCTTGCCCAGTACTCCAGACAAAACAACTCCTTAACAAACAATGATCAGCTGGGGAAAATGGCAAGAAATCCACAAAGGCGCAGACTCTTGCCTTTAAAAAGAAAGCAGCACTTGCTCTGGTGACTATTGATCTCATCTTCCTGGCACCAACACCTCCTGATGTTTTAAAACAGAAATTAAAATAGTCTCTCTCAATCATCCCCTTTGCAGCCCATAGGAGACGGAGCAGAGCCGAAAACCTTTTGGTCAAAGAGCTTTCATCTGGGTTCAGCTGCTCAGATTACACTGAAGGGGAGATAAAGCTGAGCTCAATTCTGCGGGGAATGAGGCCCAAGATCATCTCGTCTCTGAGGTCCGGTTCCCACCAGATTCGGGATCTTGTGTTTACGAACTCCCTTCTGACCAAAAATTTCATTGCTCTGGTAGGGAAGGGGCTGTTGCAAGGGGGGAAGTCTCCTGGGTACCTGAAATGTTTGCTGTTGTTGTGGTTTAACCCGGCAGGCAGCTAAACACCACACAGCCGTTCACTCACCCCCCGCAGTGGGATGGGGGAGACAATCGGAGAGAAAAAAAAAAAAGGAAAATTCGTGGGTTGACATCTGGCACTCAACAATCTCATCAGAGGACTGAAGTGATGCACAATGGAACTGCTCACCCCCCACTGCCCAGCCAGTTCCCGAGCAGTGGTGACGGCCCCCTGGCCAACTCCCCCCGGTTTATATACTGAGCGTGATGTTGTATGGTGTGGAATATCCCTTTGGCCAGTTTGGGTCAGCTGTCCTGGCTGTGCCCCCTCCCAGCTTCTCGCTGGCGGGGCATGAGAAGCTGAAAAGTCCTTGACTGGTGTAAGCACGACTTAGCAACAACTAAAACATCGGTGTGTTATCAACTTTGTTCTCATCCTAAATCCAAACCACAGCACTGTGCCAGCTACTAGGAAGGAAATTAAGTATCCCAGCCGAAACCAGGACAGCTGCAATCCCATGAGAAATTAGGTGATTTGATGGACACAGAAATCAATGGGAGCTGATGGAGATCCACCTGTCTCAGGATTACATTCTTGGACTATAAATCTGTGTCTCTTCATTTGCCTATGACACTGCACATGCCTGACTGCATGGGGAAAGCACAGGGATTAATCAGCCGCTGCAGCAAACCCCAGATGTGTCCACACTGCTTTTAGCACGTATTTCCTAATCATCATCAGTGAACAAAGTGGAATCTCAGGGGGGATGCTTGGGAGGGCTCGTTAAAAGCTAATCATGCCTACGTGAATAGAAAAATCAATAGCTGAGGGCAAAGCAACAGCCCAGCTTGTTAGAGCCTCTGGCTAAAGCGCCCTTTGTAACACGGATATTACACAAGACCTCCTGCTGTTATTTGCAAGGCGGTAGCTGCCACAAACACATACGCTGTATCTGGTGACACTTCAAACGCTGTCACATGCACGCTCCTCAGATACACATCAAAAAACCCAGCTCATACCACTGAGGAATTAGGATACCCCTCAGTGGGACCCCGTGATTGAACACACAGAGGAAATCCAACCCATGCAGAGCCAACAAAAAGCCTCAGCATTTTACAGAGTGTTCCCACGAGCTGTGCATATGGGAAAAATGGGCTGCACTCACGGGAGAAATGGCACTTTTGGCCCGGTATAACATCACCCAAAGGGCCGTATAATGGCTAAACAATGTTTAATCTCTTGCAGCCTCCCAGAGAAGCTCTAGCCCTGGTTGTGCTTAGCCCGTGTACTCTCTCTGTAAACTCCACTGCCAAGGGAGAGCAAGCACCAGTGCCTAACAGATGTGCTAGGAAAGCTCAGCAGGCAAAGGAGGACAGGGCTGCAACAGACCTGCCCTTCAGTTTTCCAGATGGTAATCACAGGGGACGCTGAGGAGCAGTGTCCACCACACTGGACAGGCTGTTTCATACTGCGGCAGTGCAGCCCTGTCCCCCATTGCCACTTCCACAGTCTTCTGCACTAAGCATGTGTGGAGAGGATGGGCGATCCCTGCATCTGCAGGGAGCGGATTGCTTCTGCATTCCCTACAGCATCACCCAAGAGATCTGGGATTTATTTCTTTAAGCCCCTCACGGTTTGCATTATATATTGCTCTGACAGTCAATTATCCTTCAGATGAAAACTCAGTGGCATTCTGAGAGGATTCCTTTAAATATCATGTCATATCCATTATGCTCATAAACACTTCAACCATAATTCCAAATTAAATACACCATGTGCATGTATATCTGTTCTGTCTCTTTTCCAGTTTACAGTCACATCTATCCTGCCAGGAAAAATATGGAGGCAACCTGCTGCTTTCCATGAAATTCTCCCTAGTATCAATGATCTTTTGTATATTTTATAGTAGTATTTTTTGCGTTAGGTCCTTATTATATTATTATAGCTTTTGCTGGCTAGATGGTGACAAGATGGCCCACTTCAGAGAGGTCAGGGGGAGCTCAGGGGTGACCGACTGATGTTTGCTTTAGGGATGAGCAGCAGCACCAGAATCTCTGCAGGAGCATGGTCCCAAAAGGGGACAGGAGCACGTGTGAGTATATTATTCTAGCACTGATGACTGGGACTGGGTGACTTCTTGACCTGTCATAACTCAAGTTCTGTGAGCTCTGAGAATAATAAGGAAACCTTTGCCTGGTGGAAGAGGAGCATGGTCAGGACAGAGACAGAAAAAAAAAAATAGCCGTCTTATAAAACAAGGCCCAGGGAGCCTAATGTATCGAGAAGAGGGAATTTGGCTCCCCTCTGAAACATCAAATTTTAGCTAATTAACCAAAGATCTAAAATGTCTGGACTAATACAACCTGGCATAAATAGGCATTAAACCATTGATTTCCCTGGAGATTTCCCCAAGGAAACTGCATGACATTTTTACCAACAGTTTGCACTTCAGTTGCAGCATCACCTTGGCAGTAAATAAGCCGTATATAACAGCGGCTGCGCCAGCACAGCCACAGCACAGGCATGCCAGGTCCTGGCACTGTCAGCCTTTGCTTTTATTCAGTGCAAGTTTATTTTATGTTAGATTGTTCCTTTATCTGTTCTCCAGGTGTTTAACAGAAATGCATGTTCCTCTGCACTTACACAGTTGAGAACAAAGACCTGTATTATTCTCATCTCCGTGCACATGGACAGTTGGGCGTTTAAACGGTAAATTCCCATTAAATGGAAGTTACGCACATAAATCCCTCTGCAGCCATATGAAAGAGAGGAGTAACCTGATGGGTGCACAGGGCCTTCAGGACTTGATGGCAGACTTAAGGAGGGCATGTTATTCTCCCAAAAGCACTACAATAATTTAGGAGAACCTGGAGGGGGAGAAGGCAGCAGCAGCTAAGTCGGTGAGAAATGCAGGGGCGAGGGTACTGCAGTGCACACAGCCACAAGGATGCTGGGGGTATAGCTCTTATTTGAGGTTAATTGTTGCCATTTCACCTCTTGGGGTGTGATGCAGTATCACAGAAGATCCTTTTAAAATCGCTGGGGGTAGCTCTTATTTGAGGTTAATTGTTGCCATTTCACCTCTTGGGGTGTGATGCAGTATCACAGAAGATCCTTTTAAAATCGAGGAGATATATAGAAAGGGAGGCAGGTATTTAAATTAAACACCCTATTCCCAGTGTTACAATTTGTCATACCGTGTTTGGTTTTCGTGTGCTGCTTGCAGGGTAAAACTAGTTGTGGGCCCCGTAAGAAAAGACAGCGTTTGCTGTTTCTGATAGAGTGATCAAGGTTTTACTGGTGTATCTCCAGAAGGCAATGACACACAGCCTGAAGCTAGGAATGTGCTAATGAAGGCACACAACAAAAAATTTAATCAAAGACTCTGAGAGAGGAAAGGGAATTAAGTAGGGTTTCAGCAGTACTGTGTGGCACCAAATGCCTAGTCAGGAGAAATAAAGAAAGGAGTTTTCTTAACAAGGAAGTAAAAAACCCCCAAAACCTATGGCCCTCTGGCTTCGTGTGGCACAGAAATAAAAGCTCAACCTTTTTTCGGTGCCTCTTCCCCTCAAGGAGATAGGTAATCTTCAGATAATGACAGGACATCCCAACTTAAAATAATAGAAAGAGAGGCAGAGGCTACATGAGGCTTAGTGCAGCTGATGAAAAACTGTACTCTTAAGCATAATCTTCAGGGTGTGTCTTGTTATTTAAGCTTCTTTTTTATGCCATGTTCCATTATTTCCAAATCTGTGTTGTTAGCTTTCTTACAACCTTGAATCTTGGCAAGTGACAAAGCGCTCCTCATCCCAGACGTGGCACATCTCAGAAGCAGGGCTCTGCAATGCTCTGCCTATCAGCTCCACATTAGGCTACTGGTACCCCAAGTGGACAGCTGCCCATGTAACTGCGTAGGCTAGTTTGAGAGCTAATATTTGCAGGGCTTGGGTGAAGAAGAAATGTCTGCTAAGGACCTTTGGTATCCAGTCAAGTTCCCTGGAATGACACAAAGTAGTAGAAAACACAAGTAATCCCTAAAGACCTTTGCAACGATGGCATAATCAGAACAGAATAAATGCCTCGTGTCAGTAAGTGAAAGTCATAATTCCTCTTAGAAAAAGCAAGATTGGATTAGCTTTGAGGGGTGAGCGTGGTACAGAGATGTAAACAGCTCAGACAGAGGTCTGAGTGTCTCTTTGGATGCCATCTGCTCAACAGGTTGTGTCTGCCCAGAAAGGCATGGACATGAATTTTTTCCTACAGTCAGATTGCTATTTTGGCCATAGGAGAAAAAGTAGCATAAGACACAAAGGGGTTCCTCAAAGGCAGTGTCCCAAGTGAGTTTGTGGAGCATATTTGGGAAGAGCATATTTACACTACTCCAGGAAAAAGGCTGAGAAGAAATTTTGTTAGTACACCAAATAAAGGAAAGCACATGTTAGCCTGGCCAGCCCACCTGCAGCACAGCTTTGCAGCAAGGGTTGACCAGAAGGGAAACTGTGGTGCCAATCCAGAGAATGATGATCTCTGACAAGCAGCCAGAGTCAAAAGTAGTGTCTGGTGACCAGCTGTAGCTGGGAAACCTCTTTGGCACGTAGTAAAGTTGTGGGTAGCATGTCTGTACCTTGAGACTCCCGAAAATGTTTGTGACATGAGGCAATCATACCAGTGAGGCATGAACTTTAAATAGACCAAAGCGTGTATCGCTTCATTAATCAATACCTGGTATGGTGGAAAGTTTTTGAATGAATTATTTCTTGGAAGCTTGCAAGTGTCCTACAATTTTGGTCAGGTTTGTCTATTTTTGGTTTCTGTTTCCAGTCTTCTGTTTGTTAACGAGACAAGAAGGGGCCTCCCTGGAGGCACTTGACAGCACTTGAAGGAGAAGACTCCAAGGAAAAAGGAAGGCACTTATGGAGCTGTGAAGGCCAAGCAGCAGAAGTAAAAGGATTCACATATGAAAAGAAGAAAATTTAGGAGCTTACTAGGATGAAGTGAAACAGCCCTAGAGTCAGACCTAAACTGAAAGACAAACTCACTGCTTGATGGATATAATGGTAATGAAAAGCACTGGAAAACAGTCAGTTTAATGTGCTTACCGGTAGATGCCTACATTTGCTATGAGTGGAGCCTGGGGGTTCCTGTAAGGTACCTGGGAAGTCTAACACAGGCAGCTGAGGCATTGGTTGGTCTTGCAGCAGATACAGCTGAAGAGGATGTTAATCGGAGTAGTCACGGTTTACAGCCCCGCAAATAAACATAAATCAGCATCAATTTCAGTTTATGCTTGCATGACAGTTCCTACAAGTTAGAGCAACTCGGGAGGAGATACACATCAGTTTGGATGGCTTTGTTATGGGGGAGCAGCCTTCAGGAGCCGCATGAGGTAGTTACCGCTCTGGCCATCCCACCCTGGAGCAGAGCCAGAGCCCTTGGAAAGAAACACTCTGAGGCAGAGACCACGTCCCCAGAGTCTACAAGGACACCGCACCAAGGGTGGGCAGGTCTAGAAGAGAAGAGCAGAGAGAGCAATCCTAATTGGGATGCAAGGCAGCACTCTGTTGCAACCAAGCATAAATTAAGCAAAACCATTGTTCTCACTCCCCTCACACCTGTATCAATATCTTTTGTACTGTCGTAAAGCCAAAGCTGTAGATTTACGATGGAAAAGTAAACTAAATCTTGTTTGTCCAAGAAGTGAAATGGCAGGTGGGGAAAGGATTGGCAACAGTCCTGACGACAACAACGGTATAAATTGCACACCACAGCTCTTATCAAAGGGCAGGGGAAAGAAAGTGAAGGTCTTAATGTTAAACTAGTAGGTAATCCAGGTGGCCACTGAAATTGCAACCTGCAGTAGCTGCAAGTCCCAGTAAACTCAGGATCACATGAACAATGGAGTAGGAAGGAAGCAATGAATGAAAGAATAACACTGAATAACCTATGGAGGTGGGCAGGGAGCTGCACAGCCCCTTGGAGTGAGTCCGGGAAAGGGAAAAGGAGTCCTGTTTATCTACAGATCAGAGTTATTGGCCCTGTCTACAAGGCATGCACCCACCTTTGACCTTGCATCCACCATAGTATTGCCCAACCCTCAGTCTAAGCATCTCACACTGCTGTCTGTCACTGCACCATACTTGGAAAAGCTAAGTCTTTAATGGACTGTGATCTACTTGTGTTTCCTCCTTTCAATGCTCCTGCTTGGAGTACGGCATTGGAAGCACTGCTAAAACCGCATAATTCAACCTTTCAGATGGGAAATTCAGTTTCAAATATATATAAAAATATATTTACATATATACAGTAGCTACAGACAGTAGAGCAGAACTCACCTTTTTGCGCTTTCCTGCCGTATGAGTCTTGGGGACTCAGGTGGCTTTTCATCATCACCTCTATATCAGTTTACACACGTGCAAGAACCTAATCCTGCTCCTCCTGGGGCCAATGCTGAGCACAGGCAAACATTTATGGGTCCCAGACTGGACCCATGAGTGTGAGGGACTGGATGGCTATCCAGACTAAACCCTGCCATGCTGAGTGCGTGGAAGGTGGGTCACCAGCGAGCAGAGTAGTCCCTCTAACGCAGACAACCAACTGGCTGGTCTTGCCCTGGGGATCTGTCTTGTCCGATGGTGATAGACTATTCCCTGTGAAACTGGAAGCAGGTTTCCAGGCTGACTTGAAGAGAGTCATACTCCCAGCAAACAGTAAGATTTACTTTGGTATCAGCAAATTAACGTACTGTTCCCTTCCTTCCAGTTATTTTTTTGCTTAAGCCTGGAATAGTGACTTTCAGTGATGCTAAACTATATGTGGGTCATGAATAAGCTAACAACTAGAACCAAAGCTGAAGTGCAGAAGTCACACAGTTGACTAAATAAGAGATCCACAGAGAGATTTTATCAGTAAGAAAAATAAGCCATTTGCTTGAAAGGAAATAAACAGTTACTTCTGTAATGTGAACTGCGGATTATTTTGCTCTGATAGTTTGCAGGCAAGTAACACTAAGAGATAAAGTGCCTCTATCACCAATAATATGGCCTTAACCTTTCTTTTCAATACTGTTTTTGAACTAATTTATCATTTGCAGAGGTATACATCAATGTTAGTGCAGCAAATTAACTTTAGCTAAAACAAAAAGGTTTCTTCCCCTCGTGGCCTCACTTAGCAAATCTCCTGCTGGCTCCTGTGGGACTTTTGCCTGAGTCAGGATACCTGAATAGTCATGTTTTCATGGGCAGAGAGAGAAGAGCAATGCTTTGTGGTGAAAATCCTCCTTCAATACATGGCCTTACTCACAATACACGGCCTTACTTACAATACCAGCCTTACTCCTGGTTGAGAGTCAAACTAGCACGAGGGAACGATGGAAGAATTCCTATGTCGGATAAGGAAGGATTTGGGAGGGAAGGGGTTATTTTTCTCTGTAGCACAGAAGATATTTTGGACACGTTCCATCTAATCAGTTGTCCACGTTCATAAAGTCTTCAGGCATCCATGAGTTGGCCTCACCTTTTTGCACAGTGTGGCACATACTAGTTCAATGAAACAAAAATAACTGTGCTAAGTGAAAGCACATCCAGGTGAAACCTAATGGCCGGTGACACCTACATAAGGGTCTTAAGCAAGCGGTGCAAATGCTCCGCTATTGTCCCGCACCCTCCAGTTTTAAAGGCAGTGAGGCCATTTATAACTTGGTATACAACAGCCTCATTAATTGGCCCACCTGCCAGTTTGAGCTAGAGCACATCTTCTCCAGAGACAGTCAGTTATGATGCAAATCTTTTTATGATGGAGGCAAGACATTCCCGTGTTTCATGCCTTTACTGTTAAATTAAAATGCGATTGCCTGTAACAAGGATAGGGGGAGCTCGGAGCACCTTCTGGATTTAAGCACACAGAGAAGGAGAAGCCTGGCCCTCCCTTCAGAAGTTTTAAACAGAGAGAGAAGAGGGGCCTAGGTCCAAAGCCAGTAAAATGGACGTGTGCTTTCCCACCGAATTTGGAGAGCTCTGCTAAAGCCTCACTGCAGTGGTCCCAACTCACTCTATCTTTGGGTGTCACTGACACATGAAAGCTGGCACTACATAAAGAAAACTTAGACACAAGACCCATTGTCAAGAACCAACATTTACAGATGCAGAATAATCCGGTACGTGAAAGGAAAAAAATACACAGGAAAAAACAGCCAAAATCTGGGCTTCTATGCAAGTTTTTACACTTTTCTTCTAGAAGGAGAAATGAAGAAATTGTCCTACCTGGCTCTTCTGTGTCTTCTGTTCTACCTGAAGCTGTTTGTCGAGACAATCAGAAGGGATTATTTTCAGCACCATACAAAAAGCTGCAGCTTCTTTTAAAATCCCTAGATGGTTTCTCAGCAGAGCAAGCCAGGCTTCTCCCCAGCCCGGCCGCGAAGCTCGCTAGGGAGCACCACGCTTTCCAGGATCTGGAGGTAAACCCGTGCGGGGACACGCTGAACGCGATCCAGAAGTTACAGGATGTCTCGCTGTGCTTCGTGTACTCCGTAAGGACTGCAAGAGAAAAGGCAAAGTTCCCGAAGCTGTGGGTGGAACATGGCACCGTGTAGCACTGAGTAAATAAAAAGCAATTGATCGTTGGACTCGGGTATGACATCAGGTATTACAAAGGTTTATATACCATAGGCAGGACTCTGTAACTCATCTAAGAGAAATGCAGCCCTAAAAGAGAAATGCAGCCTGCTGGTGGACGCTGCCACAGCTAAAGCAGCAGCGAGAGTTGCAAACGAGACATTTTGCTCAACTTTCGGCAGTCAACAGATTTGTTTTATTGGACAGCACTCAGATGGAGAATTTCAATCACAAAATATGTTCTTTCTCAAAGGTCAGACATTTCATTACCTCCCATAAGGATGTACAAAATGTATGTAACTTCTGTGGGATAATCGATCATTTGGGGGGTTGATGGCACCAAGTACAACAGGATCCTGATTCAGGTTTCTAGATGCCATGGTTATGCGAAAAACCATGTAGGTTCAGTTTTTGACTGAAGTTATTTGTTTCAATGCCCTCTTCAGTCTAAAAAAAAAGTTTACAGAGATAATTCTGAGGTAGAGAAGAGACAGAGCTAATCTAAAAAAAAATGACCTAAGTACAACTGTGATAGGGTGTAATATGAAAACTTAAGATAAAAAAAAATTATCTGAATAATGGCATTTATCAAGCCACACCAGCATTGCAGATTTTCCTCCGATTCGATAAAGCAAACTTCCAGTGCTAATTCACAAGCTTTGATTTGCTCCTGTAGGCCTTTTTGCCACGTATTTTTAGGTTTGACGACATCTTCTGTCTGAAAAATTCAGAATTAGTGTCAGGCTTAAATAAATAAGGATTTTTTTCAAAGAAACAAAATTTTTTTTTTACATTCCTTGCAATATGCTAAATTATTGAAGTGGAAGGCTTTTTAAAAGGTAATTCACATCTCCTTAACCATCTTGGCTGTTTGGGGTTTTTTTGTGCTGTTTGTTCTCGGCTAATGAAGAGAGATCTGTCAGTACCACTCTTCTCTGCAGCCTTTTTCAAATTAAATCAATTCTTTGGTTTTCGGTGCTGCAGACGATAGGATTGCAAACACGGCAGTGAAAGCTTTACCATGTTATTTAAAGTTCTGCCAGTAGAAAATGGGCCATGGTTATGGCTAATAGGGTCATGTGGACACCTAAAGAAGGAAGGATAGCAGAATGAACGACCCTGAAATGAGACTCAAATCCCTTCTCGCATCTGTGACAGATTCTGGGTGAGTCAGTTAATGCTGCTGTACTTCTATTTCCTTATTCATAAAAGGGAATAATAATTCTTCACTTACTTACTTCCTCAAGTAGGATGCATCAGGGACTACAAGGTCTTTGGAAACACACCAGTGACATCTCAGTGAGCTGAGAATCTCGTGGGAATTGCTAAGTCTCTCTCATGTAACAAAGGCACAGGCTATCCCAAAGCCCTGGTAAAACCAGGGTTTTTTTAAATGGGAATACTCACTTTTCTGGGGGGTTAAAAAGAATAAGCTTTTTTCTGTTCACTCTCCAGTTCTTGTATTAGTTGGTCATACTATTATTGAAACAGAAGAATGTCTTCTTAAAGAAAAAGGTGCCACATATAGTGCAGGTTTGAGGTTTAATATCAATAGTAATATGACATCCTCTCCTGCTAGCATTTTGCCCCAAGCACTATAGCTATGAGTCAGAGTGCTGGTAGGAAGACTTTTATACAGCATTTGGGATTGGTCTTGGAGGATATGCAAAATTACAATTCTTTCCTGTCTTTGCTGTTTTGGTCACTAAAGTAAAAATAACTTCAAATTAACAATGGTTAACAATTTGGAACTAAGAGTACAGCTTGAGATTAAAGCTTGCGTAGCATGAGAACTCCCTTTGTTTGGAGTTTAAAAGCTACTGTTTAAGAATGATGCAATATTTAAGGGGAAAAGAAAGACGTGCAGCTGCCTAATTGAAAGTCATTTTGCAAGAACTGCATACATGATTTGCTCTTCCCTTAACGTCCCTGAGCTCTTTCCCAGAAGATTTCTTCCAGAGGACTTCTTTCAAAAGTTGTCGTCCCCTTTACAAAATACAACGTACTGGGGAGCATTTCCCATCTCTCCCATCTTCTACTTGTCTCCAGCTTCTAGACTGTGGGTGGGACCAATAACCTATTTTCCTCATCCTCTGTGAATTCAGAGTCTGTTTGTACAGAGCTGCTGAGCGTGTTTCTTCATCCCCAGTTTCTGCTTTAGAAATATCCTGCTATGTTGTGGCTTCCTCCTATAGCTCTAATGTGCTGGGAAAGAGGCATGGCAATGGACAGATTTCTCATGATTTCTCGTGGAGACTCATCCCACCAGCGATAAACACCCCAACCATTCTGGAATAAGAAAGTTTAGCATGACACTGACAGATGAAGCAGAAGATATTGGGTTTTGGCCCTCCTGCAGATCCAAACAGAAGGACAAACCACTCTAACTGAAGACTGGCCCTAAAACAGAGGTGCGTCCATCAGCCACATGATTTCGCGCAACATTTTGGACAATGACCAGCCCTACTTCATTTTCTAGGACCAGCCATGCAGGCCAGAGAGACCATACAGGTTATCAGCCATACATAACTGAATGTCTAAGAACATGTACTGGTTGAGTGTGAAGAGAAATAGGCACTTTGAGTTAAGGACACCTCAGCTCAGACCTGTTAGGTACAAATCTTCCTGCAAACAGGATGGTTATTTTGTTTGCCCCCATCCTCAGACTGGGAGCTGATTTGGCAAAAAAGAAGGTGTATTTGTTTGTATTTTTATTGGCTCAGTTCCCTTATCTGACTTACTGGCATAAAAGTACATCAACACAATACAGTGACAACAAGCTGGTGGGGGTCTGGTTATGTCCGCTTGAAGTCATTGCCGCACAAACCAGAGCTACGGGCTTTTTTTTTTTTTTCTGCTTTTCTCCCCCCCCTTTTTTTCTTTTTCTTTTTTTTTAAATACATTTTTTTCAGCAACTGAGTTCAAAACAGGGTCTCATGAAGGCTTGTGTTGTCACAACCCATGGGACAATGAACTGTGGTGCTAGGGTCTGGCAGAGGTTAACTTCTTAAGCCAGAGTCATTGCCACAAACCAGAGCTACGGGCTTTTTTTTTTTTTTCTGCTTTTCTCCCCCCCCTTTTTTTCTTTTTCTTTTTTTAAATACATTTTTTTCAGCAACTGAGTTCAAAACAGGGTCTCATGAAGGCTTGTGTTGTCACAACCCATGGGACAATGAACTGTGGTGCTAGGGTCTGGCAGAGGTTAACTTCTTAAGCCAGTTTTACGGCTGAAACCAGTGTCTCATGGAAGCATGCCTTCACACATGGCAATAATACCAGCAAAAGAAGTCTCCCGGTGAAATACATTTTTTTCAGCAACTGAGTTCAAAACAGGGTCTCATGAAGGCTTGTGTTGTCACAACCCATGGGACAATGAACTGTGGTGCTAGGGTCTGGCAGAGGTTAACTTCTTAAGCCAGTTTTACGGCTGAAACCAGTGTCTCATGGAAGCATGCCTTCACACATGGCAATAATACCAGCAAAAGAAGTCTCCCGGTGGTGCCTACGATATGGGCCAGAGAGTGGATGTTACTGAAATGAGGGAAGATGCGAACGCCCACTGTTGAATATTCAGCTTGACCATTTATGGAGAACCCTATTTTATGAAGTGTATTTGCAACAAGGCAGCTTTAACTTGCTTCCAAAGACATCATCCAAATCTCTGGAGGGAACTCCCATGTATATTCACGACAGCTACCCAAACTCACTTGCAGAATTTAGAAGTCTCCCACTGAGAAATGTGTCAGCAGATGCTTCCTGACATTTAATGCTAAACACCCTATAATGAGGCTATAAACAGCCTTTCACTCCAAAACATGTGAAGGAATAGCACAAGACCCCAGGGAGGGACAAGCTCTGTAGAAATGGGGTGGTTGTTCCTGATTAGGATTCAGACAGCCCTCCCCGGTGTTGTTAGTTCTGGTGTGATTTGTTCTAAGGCATGTCAGGCGTTTGTTGCACAAACAGACTCCCTGATGCTTGCACCATGATGGAAAATAAAAAGTAAGAGGTGTAAGTAAAAAAAGGGTGTCACAAGCTGAGTGTAAAAGCAAAAAGGAAAATAAAAAATAAGAGGTGTAAGTAAAAAAAAGGGTGTCACAATCCGAGTCTAAAAGCAGCACATGGTCATGTAATCATTACAGCCCACTGCCGTCATGAGAGATGACCAAAGTTTCCATTTAAACTTTTGCAATAGTGTAGTTGTCAGCTTCCAGTGAATTTCAGGAAGATTTATGCGTCTACTTCCCTTTGGCTCCTGTGAAAACTCTCAGTTTCCCAGCAGTTTGTTAGAATACCAGTGACATAACCTTCAAAGTGACAATTTCTGAGGCTTCTGGAGAAATGGAGAAGATTCAAGCGTGGCTGAATACCCAAAAAGAAACCTTTCAGCACTCTGAACTATCTTATTAGCAGTTAAATGTAGAGAACATTACAAGAAAAGAACATTAAAAGGCAGGAGAGATATCTTTGTAAAATTTCAGCAAAAGAACAGTAACAGAATAAAATCTGGTCCCAATGAAGGTGAAACGCATCCTCTGATAGCCATGAATGGCATGTTCAGAGCTCACATCGTTAGAGGTATATCAAGGCTTGTGCAAGCTTTCTGCTCAGGTTCAGCTCACTTTTTCTGCGATTGAAGCTAACATCATTAATGTGATCCATAGTTAACATCATTATCGTTACAGGACTTTGAACTTACAACAGGATCATACATTAGAATTTGACCCCACGCACCTAACTCTGTGCAAACAAGTAAAAGATCGCAAAACATGTATTAAACTGGTAGTTGTTTAACACACAAACTCCTGCAGCTGGAGTCATTTAAAACATTATTGCAAGTGATCACTGACCTCTGTCTAGCATCATCCATCCTGAATTAGTCAGCGAGCACTAAAACATCACAGAATACTTTTTTTTAACATACCACGTTATTTACAATAGGGTTCATTAAGAGCAACACGGTGCATAAAGGAGTTCAAATCCCCAACAAAAGCAGACTCGGACACACCAACACCCATTCAAGTGGAGGAGAAATTTTGGCGAAGGACTTCCAGAAACATAATAGCTGACATTTATAATAAAGGATTAACATTAAAATACTCCCTCAGCACGACAGGCAAAGCAGAGTACATGAGACCCAGTTTCCCCCTGTGGAACAAGATATTAACGGCCATTTTCTGGCCCAGCATAAGTCAGAAATGAAGCTACAATACTATGTGCTAGTCAAGGATTGGCCTGAGTTTTTGACTTTTCCAGGCTAGGTGGATGTCTCCAGCCTGCAGCATTAGGCAGTCAGTGCCAAGGGCCCTTAGCAAAACTGATCTGCAGCGTCCAGCGGATGAGAATACATCCCGCTGCTCAAATTCCCGTCTGGTGTTCACCACAGCGGCTTTGGATCATTCAGTTTCCATCCTTGGAAGCTGCTCCCTCGAAGGACCCCCCCACGGCACATCCCCTTCCTACAGCACGACTCTCACTGGAGACAATTTACAAAGGAGCCGTTAATTAATTGCCTTGTGCCTTAGCAAGGAAAAAGCAGCCTGGGCACCCAGGTCACACCTGGCTTTCCTTGTCTGCTCAAATCCACCTCTTTGCCCCAGGAACGGTGGGATGTTACCCAGGTTGGCATTACTGCAACTCTTACCCAGATTTTGGCTCTTCATTATTTGATATGTCCCAAGAGGGGCCTGAGGCTGCCAAGACTCTGGAATAGGTTTGGGGAGAAACATTAGGCAGGAATTATATTTTTCTAGGATTTTTTTACGCACTCCCATGTTCTTCTGAGCACGTGAATAGTTTCCCCTCTACTCTGGGGACAATATGAGTTAAGGCAACATCACAGACACACCCAAAAACTTCTGTTTTCCCCAGCTTTTGAAAAGAGGCATCTGACAAATAAGACAAGAGAAATAATTTCAACAATGACACCCCCGAGCACAGTTTAAATTCACAGGAGAATAAGTTATACAAGGATGATTTCTTGTTAGCGTCATTTCCCCTTTTCCTGACAGGTTTTTGGAGTGCCGGAGTATGCTCTTCACACGCTGGGGACATCAGATGTTGAGAGATGTAAATTCAAAACCGCTGCGAAGACACCTGCGATATCCCCCAGCTACCGAAATAAACTTTTGGTTTAGCTTTGCAAAATCATCAAACTTCCTGCTATCTCCCATCTCCTCTCAAGAAAAGATAAAGGCTCAGTATAATAGGTGCCCTACTTACCTAAGGCTTTGATGTCTCACAACTCTCTGCTCACAGAAGTTGGAAGTGATTTCTGAAGGAGCCCCAGCGTACATGAATTTACAACCCAGTGAGCTGCTGTGCTTTCCAAGAGGGCTGGCTTCAGCACCGCATCTGCGAGACTTCAAAGAAGAGAGGAAAGTTATTTTCTATTTACCGCTCCAGTTTCCCTCTCCACTGCCTCTGGACTCTGTCAGCCCTAGAAGATGTGATGTTTCTCAGGACAGGCTCCATGCTGAACTTCTATGAACCATATCCAAGGAGAAATATGCTCGTGAGAGGCTTTGTTTTTTCTTGCAGGAGTCAGAGTGTGAAACACAGTCCACCAGATGTATTGGCCTCTGCTTCAGATGCATACACACACGTATATGCACTTCACTTTCTCTGAAACAGCTACCTGAACCAGTAGGCAAGCCCATGATGAAGCCAGTGCTCTCCTGCAACTCCATGGACAGGGTGCTTAGACCTTGGCAAAGCATGGACAGTATTTTGAGGGCTTGGATCCCCCCTCCCTAATTTAATTACAGTGGCCACTTCACAAAGGTTATGCCTAAACTGGTCACCTGGGAGCCTTTCCAAGTCTCCAAGCATAAACCATGGCTGTGTACCAATTCCCACACTGCTAGGACTTGCCCTCATATGTAATCTCTCACTGCTGGGTGTCATGCCCTGCTTTCTACTGGAAGGAAACTTGAGTAAATAGTGTTTCTCCTAGGGGACACTCCAGATGGCCATGTGGCACACTTGGGTCAAGTCATTGATCTGGGCAACGGGAGGAAGATGGGGTCTTCCACACACGCCACTGTGCACACCGGGAGGACAGCTGGGACTCTGCTGTGCTGACAGAGCTGCCCTTCCAAGTTATGCCTTCAGTTGGGGTGGCTGACTTAGTGCCGAACAGTCAACACAGGGGTACATGTTGTGATTGCACAGCCCATGGCACCATTGCTGGCATTCATGAAGAGACAGAAATGTCAGCTTGCCCGATAGCAGAAAAATAACCAAAGTTTGAGTCATTCTTCAACCTTAACGCTATTTTAACAATGACCTTATAGATGTAGTAAGGCTCTACCGTCCCATTTAAAATATTTTCCCCAGACTATCATGATTTCTCATGGTTTTTGTCTTGTCTCATGAGCCTTTGTTCCAAGTTCTCTATAATGGACTCATTGTGCTGTACTGGAGCAATATCCCTGCCAGGCCTAGCTCCAAAAAAAACCCCAAACCAATACGACTAACCTGGCAGGGAGAACCCCGTGGTTGGTTGGAGTGGCACTGGGCCAGCAAAACCACAACACTTGCAAGATCTCATCCCTGTATTTCTGCACAGCACCAGATTGTGCAGTACCACCCTATACAAGGTAGGATCCTAATGGAGGTAGGGCCTTATGGGAGTGGTGAAGGACTTGTTACTCCTGACCGAAGCCCCACACGCAGACCAGGACCGAGCCACGTTGGTGTAGTGGGTATGTGGGAAATCTGCTTGTGCTGCTGTGCTGTAGAGAAAAGGAGGTTTGTTTTCACACCGTTTGACAAGAAAATTATTTTATCCTCACCAAATACCCCATGTCAGTATTTTACAGTGTTTATAGTTCTGCAAAATGGTCCATTATGTAGTTGCAAAGCACCCGCTCCATGCAAATGACAAACGTGAGGGGGCTACAGAGCCATAAAGGCCTCCGGAGATCTGCGTAGTCTGGCTAAGAAATTTAACTAAAAGCAATAGAAGTCCTCCAGTGTGTTTCTGCTACAAAGATAAACTAACTATGTTCTTTTCTTCATTGTGCTAGAACTAGATATTGTATTTTCTTCATTATTTGCAGTGTTAGTCACATGGAAGGAAATTACAATTTCCATGGAACATGGAACCCCATGCAGCGCTACAGGCTTGGGGAAGAGTGGCTGGAAAGCTGCCCAGCAGAGAAGGACCTGGGGGTGTTGGTCGACAGCCGGCTGAACATGAGCCGGCAGTGTGCCCAGGCGGCCAAGAAGGCCAATGGCATCCTGGCCTGTATCAGAAATAGTGTGGCCAGCAGGAGTAGGGAAGTGATCGTGCCCCTGTACTCGGCCCTGGTGAGGCCGCACCTCGAATACTGTGTTCAGTTTTGGGCCCCTCACTACAAGAAGGACGTTGAGGTGCTGGAGCGTGTCCAGAGAAGGGCAACGAGGCTGGTGAGGGGTCTGGAGAACAAGTCTTATGAGGAGCGGCTGAGGGAACTGGGGTTGTTTAGCCTGGAGAAAAGGAGGCTGAGGGGAGACCTCATCGCTCTCTACAACTCCCTGAAAGGAGGTTGTAGCGAGGTGGGTGTCGGTCTCTTCTCCCAAGTAACAAGCGATAGGACGAGAGGAAATGGCCTCACGTTGCGCCAGGGGAGGTTTAGATTGGACGTGAGGGAAAATTTCTTTACTGAAAGAGTGGTGAAACATTGGAAGAGGCTGCCCAGGGAAGTGGTGGAGTCCCCATCCCTGGAGGTATTTAAAAGACGTGTAGATGATGCACTTAGGGACATGGTTTAGTGGGCATGGTGGTGTTGGGTTGACGGTTGGACTCGATGATCTTAGAGGTCTCTTCCAACCTTAACAATTCTATGATTCTATGAAATCCCTGAAGATTCAGAGGGCTTGTTTTTAATAGGGGAAAAAAACCTATTGCTGCCTAGGATTCCTATTCTACAGAACTATATGGTCAGGTAGATGCTCTGAGGAACTAGCTAGGTGTAGAAGAGAAGGTGGTAAGAACCCAAACCACCAATTGACAAAAATATCTCAGTCCTCAGAGGGCTGACCTGCTATTTACCACAAGCAGGTAACAGCATGTCCTGGTTTTGGCTGGGATAGAGTTAATTTCTTTCCTAGTAGCTGGCACAGTGCTGTGTTTTGGATTTAGGATGAGAACAATGTTGGTAACACACCGATGTTTTAGTTGTTGCTGAGCAGTGCTTACACTAGTCCAGGACTTTTCAGCTTCCCGTGCTCTACCGACTGAGAAGGCTGGAGGTGCACAAGAAGCTGGGAGGGGGCAGAGCCAGGACAGCTGACCCAAACTGGCCAAAGGGACATTCCATACCATGTGATGTCATGCTCAGTACATAAACTGGGGAAAGCTGGCCGGGGGGGCCGCTGCTCGGGGACTGGCTGGGCATCAGTCGGCGGGTGGTGAGCAATTGCACTGTGCATCACTTGCTTTGTATATTCTTTTATCATTATTATTATTTTCCCTTCCTTTTCTGCCCTATTAAACTGTCTTTATCTCAACCCACAAATTTTACTTTTTTTTTTCTCCCCAATTCTCTCCCCCAGCCTACTGTGGGGCTGCGGGGAGCAAGCAAATGGCTGTGTGGTGTTCAGCTGCCTGCCGGGTTAAACCACAACAACAGGATTCATTGAGAGGCCTCCAGCAGTCGAGGCCCTTTCATTGAAAACGCTTTACCTGGGACAGAGATGCCAAAAGAGCTCGGAAAGTTATTTGAAGCTGTGAAGAAGAGCTGGGTGGAAACCCTCTGTAACACAATTCAACATGACCTGAAGGAATACTTCTGCCTGATCCCAAATCCATTAACAAGTATGACCTTGAGCATTTGAGCAAGATGTATCAACCAGACATCTAAGAAAAGGGAAGCTTCGAGCTACCCATAACCCATGGAGGAGGGACCAGATCAATCTCTGGTGCTTCATGGGAGAGGTGGGAGAAGGAAATAGATATATTTAGTTTTAACTTATTTCTAATCAGCTGTTCAGTGGGATGGAGAGGGGGCAATACTGCCTGATCCTTCCAAGAGACTTCTGAAGTACTGAAGCATACAATCCGGTAATGATTTGTTATCTGGCATTTCTTTGTTCTGGACCTAATTCCAAGCTGATTGGGTCCATGTGGGTTCATTTCAGCAACTAATGCTTTTCTGGTAAACCTGCAGCTAGACAACCCCAGTCAAACCTCTCATCTTCTCTTGCTCTGAGCACCTGACCTCCTGTCACAAGCGTGTAAAAGTAAGAACCAGTGGCTGGAAGCCTCAAACGGAACAAATGAGTGTTAAGAAGTTAAACACTTCCAAACCATTAACCAGCAGAGCAAAACACCGACAGCTGATCTCCATTTCTTAGTGTTTTAGCAGCAAGATGAAGAGTATCTTTCTGGGAGAGGTGACAGACACATCCAAAGCCACTGAGCTCAATGCAGAGTTAGCTGGGTGATGCGCTATGGCCTGGACAATGCAGTAGATGAGGTGAAACGATCTACTGGTCCTTCCCTGGCTCTAATTCTATGGATGTTACACATACTGCAGTCATCATTGCTTTGGTGGAGTATGGGAAAAGGCCGTAATAGTCTGTAGTGAATCAGGCAGATGGTGGGGTGGTAAACTATGAGAGAACTGGTGGGCTCTTCTGTCACAGGAGTTGATGGCTTTTAATTGCTTGAGAGGATTGCTTTTAAAACTCACGTTAGCAGTGCTTTCTGCCAAGTCACGCTTTGCTGTCAATCTTTTAAAACCACATTGGAATGACTCAGATGTGAAGACACAGCCAAAATTGGCTACAGCATTAGCACTTGGTTTACTGATGCTCATCGTATTGTAAGAACAGTACCCTGCAGAACAGACATGAGCTATGACCAAGGGTGAGCTATTACTGGTCTGGGGATGGCGCCAGACAAACACTGGAGACTGAACAGTAGCAATGTCGAGGGGCAAAACATGTTTCTTTATCTCCCATCTCATCATCCCACACCGTGCAGAGAAAATTACAAGTGGGATATTCTCAAGCCACGTTCCCTTCTTGCCCCCCTCCTCTATTTCCCTTTGGTTCAAACCTCACGCACATTAGCTAACAATTTTCAACTTTCAGCAAAATGCCTGATTGCTATGGCTACTGCAGGTGGCACAGGTGAATCCGGCAGACTCTCAGCAGCCGAAACAAAAGGCTGAACATAGACAGAGGCACGACTCACTTTGACTGGACAAAAAATGTTAAGTTATGAAATACAAGAGAAAGCCAGTAAATGACTCGTCAAAGACAGAGAGGAAAAAGACTTCCCATGCAAAATGTATCAGCCTCCATTTTGTTGGCTGTTATTTTTAGTGGAGAAAGGCATTTGCTGGCATCACTACGTCTATGAAGTTTAAGGGTCATATATTGCTTACAGAGGCATCTTTTTATTGTGAAAACAGATTGGGGGGGCGGTGATCACTGAGTGCCATCTTGCCAATTAGCAGGCGACTGCTGGGAAGCACGGCTTGTACCCGCTGGCTTACGACCATGGAAATCCTTGCTTCTGCTGGCACAGAAACGTAAAACCCAGGTTTAACGTGTGAGCTTGTGAGTCGCCCAGTGGAAGAGGTTTGGTTTGTCACCCCGGGGTTGTCACCTTCATGTTCCTCCTTTTTCAGAAGTACTCCCAAAGAAAAAGAAATGTCACTGCCCTACAAATCTGTGAAGCAAAACTTCCTCCAGCAGAGGTGTTGCTTTCATTTCCTTCATAACTTGCCACTTACAGAGAATGGGTTTGATAGAATGCAGCACTGGCCAGGTGACTGAAGCCCTCGCACCTCCTTCATTCGGGGAGTAATGGCAGGAGTTTAGTTAATCTGGACTCCAGCTGAATGAACCAGAAGTTCTCCAGTTGGTTTTTCTACTTCCAATGTCTAGACTGGACTACAAGCTCCCCCTGCAGAAAAATGTGCAAGGATTGCTTGTGCAGCGTTATCAGATTAAAGAAAGGGTGGTTTGGAGAAATCGGCAGTAATAGAACAGCTTCACATCCAGCAGTGACCGTGGTCTCCTGTTTTGCTACTTCCAATGGGGAGAAAAGGGGCAAGGAAGAAAATGCCCCAAAGACTTCACATATGCAGCATGTGGGGGTTGAGGGTATCTGTGAGAGGGTGGGTGGTTTTGTTGAAAAATGTTTCAAAACTGAAGAAGAAACTTCCCACAGAGGGTATTTGTGTCTTAAACCCACCCTCAGCCCCCCCCCCCTGCCCCAAGGGCATAAGCTATTGCTGCTGCCAAGATTTGAGAGAAAACCTTGGTCACTATTGTGTGGGTTTATTGCATCCGTGATGGTCATTCTCAGAAACTCCCTCCTTTGATGAAACAGATGACCTGACCTAGGCTTGACTCCAGACGCACGAAAATAATTCCAAATAAGGATCTGCAGCCTGACAAACTGCTGTGCTCAAGAAGGACAAACTGACCATGTTTAACAGCAACTTAAATTTAAAGGAGGCTTTTTGACTTCATCACCTCTCGCAGCTGCCAAAGTGATACAGCTCCCTCCACCTCTAGCTGTGATTAGGAAGGAGGTAAATCACAGTCAATTACATTTTCTGCTTCTGAAGATGCTGACAGACAAGGTTTATGTTCCTTAGTTTGCTAAACACCAGTGGGTAACAAGAGGGAGTCCTGGGAAAGAGCATCTCA
>NW_008796209.1:272553-322620 GCF_000699145.1 Aptenodytes forsteri
GGGGAGGGGGGGGGGGGGGAGAAAAAAAAAGATGCCCAGCAGGCACTGTGAGTGCTTCTTTGTTTGCAAAATTCACATAATGCAAACGTACCTCCCATAGGTTGGTTCACAGGGTTGATATTCTCACATTATCTGAATTATAGCCAATAGATGGAAATCCTTTTGGCTGACAGTTGTCACTACAGGAAACTAGCATCTCAGCAATTGGTGAATAGCTGCTATTAATAATGGTACTACCAGATGTGACAGCTGACAGGTTTTGTCACCACATAGTCACAAAGATGATAAAAGGGGGTGTTATTCTGGGTTTGGTTCCAATAAGCAGTGAAAATACTAAAAAGAGCAGCTCATAAAAGCACTATTATGCAGTGAATAGTTGTTTGCAGTTTAAAAGCAAGGATAAGTAAAGGGTCTTTTAATTTCTGAATCAACAACAAAAAACCACACGTATTGAAAATCAAGCAAAGATAAATAAGAACTGGTTAAAGTTAATCTGAATTAATCTTGCCAAGGGAACAGAGAAAATATAAAGGTTCTTTGAGGCACAGAGATTGACAGCACAGAGCGCTACGTACTTTGTCATGGCAGAACTTGAAGCTAGTGCTTTGGTCTCCAAGTGAAATCGTTACCGGGCTGGAAGAAGTCTTTGACACAGTTTGTGATGAGCGCTGCCGGCCTGCCATCATCCTGAGTGCTGGAGGGTGAGATCAGTATCTCCGATAAAAGCTTTAGTCTCCAAGTATTCTGAATCTTATCTGATATTCCTTGAACTTTCAATAAGTTTACGTTATTTATCACACAGTATTGCATTGTACTGAAATAACTAACGCTACACTTCCAGACTTCTGCTTGTCATCTGTAGGCTGCCAGAAACTATTGCTCTTCTTTCCCAGTGCGTAACTGCTCCAATTTTCAGTCTATTTTGCAATGCACAAAAGGTGCTAAGAAATTAGCTCAAGCATCTCACGATCTTGCTTTTGCTCAGCGTTAAGCAGGATTGTGGGTATGGAGGTCCCCAGGCCAGACTGACAGATGTCACTGGGGTCTGGGATCAGAGACACACGGTTCACCTGCCTGCTTTTCTGGCTGTGCTTGACTCGGACATGTTTAAGAGTGAGGAATTTGCTAAGGTGGTTGCAGAGCTCCGGTTCTGCCTTGCTCTCTCCTCAGCTCATCACGGTTTCTTGAGATTTTGAGGTTGCTGATACGATGCTGGAGGATTTCCTCGGCGTTCTGGTCGGAGGGGGAGCAGAGCAGATATTCCTAGGGACTCTTCTGAGTCTAAAGCCTGTTTTGTGGTCATGGGTAACTGAGGGACAGGCTTCAAAGGGACCCTGGGGTCCCTTCTGTCATATGCTCTTTTTCAGGAAGAAGGTGGTCAAGGACAGGCAGATAAAAAAATCCCACAAAAGAAGAACTTGGATTCAGAGGGACCGCCCGTAGAGAAAGAAACGGCCTGAAACAGAAAATGAGGAAACAAACTACTGCACTACGGTCACAAAAAGTTCAGAGGGCTCAAACCCCTCTGATCCCCGGGGAAGGATCACTTCCACGCTACACTTCTGGCAACACCAAAATGTGGAACTGGAAGTTTGGCAGCAAGGGTCTGTTCATCTGTGGAGGTGGAGGTTATATGACTGGAGAATAATGTGCAAAATATACAACGTACCCAAGTGACTTCCAACTTGTTAGGCTGACCTGAACATCATGCAAGGCTTTAGGGCAAGTCTTGAAGGAAAGAATGATAGAAAGGAAGGATGGAAAGTGAGACAAAAGGCAACGTGGGTTTGGCAAAGCTAGAATGTGCAGGACCAGCTTGACCCTGGCTCCGATAAATGGCTTCCCAGCTCTAACCTGTCAAAGGCGTACCTTTCTGTAAGCCGGCTCCGTCGCTTCTGAGATGACTTTGGAGCAGTGGCCGCTTGCAGAGCTAAATGCATGATGGTAAGAGGCATTCAGTGTCATTCAGGAACCAGCTGAATCTTACCACAGGTTGCAGCTGGGCAAACCTAATACTAGGGACAAATCTGGCAGCTCAAATCTAGGCGGACTCAAAAAAAGCATTGCATACAATGTCAGAGGGGAACTCTTGGTGAAGCTGGAGGAGACTGGGGTTAGTGAAAGGACTACCAGGTGACATAACAGAAATGAGCTGAGAAATAGGAGAAGCCCAAGAGGGCAGGGACTGATAATGAGAAGTTCTTTTTACAGCTAGGGAAGAGTCATTTCTGACAGCTAGAAGGGCTGCACAGTAGAGCGGATGCAAAGAAACTATGCACAGATGACTGGAAACGGAAAGCACTTCTTGTGAGCAGAAGCCTAGCTCTTGTCCAGTTTAGCAGAACAAAGTTTAGTGGAGATGGCAATGTGATCCAAGCATCAGGAGCCACTAAAGAGACTTCATCATGATGAACAACACTGTGGTGCAAAACCAAGTATTTCTAGATTGGCCATAAATCACAGGTAGCAACTGAGAAGATAGCTTTTAGTATCAGAGAACTGAGGTCCCAAAAAAAATCCTCCAGTGCCCACACTCCTGGCTTAAAAGAGGAGTTTGGGGGAGGGCTCAGACCCACGGTGTATGTTCCACCAAGCACTAGGGGATATCACCAGCCTCATTAGCCCTATTGCACATCTTCACAGGCCTACGTCCAGAGTCTTCTCTAAAAGCCAGGAAATCAGAACCTAAGAGCAGAAAAGGAGGAAGATGACGTGTCTGAAGGAAATGCGACAAGCAGCCTGACCTCCTCTGCTGCCTCCTCCCTCTCTGCTGCTGCCCAGAAACAGGGAAAGTGAATCTCATGCCTGGAGTGCCAGCTGCCTTCTCAGTCTGCTCTAGTCACTCCCCAAACCCTCCCATTCTCCTGCCCGCCTTCTCGTCTCCATCCATCAACTTGCTAATCTCTTCCAGGAAGACTGATAAACCGCCCCCACACCTCTGCCCTCACGTCTCCGCTCTCTCCCATCACACACCCAGAAACACGACGTCCTTTCCCGTAAGGCCCTTCTATCCCCATCACGTGCTCACAAGCACGTGTCATCTCTTTGAGTCCTGCTATCTCACTCCTCCAACTCATTTTTCTGACAGTGCCGTAGCCCCGAGTTGGCCACAGCTTTAGAAGGGAATTTCCCAAAGATCAAAAACTCCATTAAGTCCCAAAGCCAGGCTTTGTTTCTTTCTCTCTATTCTTAGAAAATTATCTCATCTTTTCAAATAAAGGCTAGAAATGAAAGGATTGTTAACAGCTCTCTACCATCCACTGAATCTCAGCAGGGTGGCTTCTTTCTCTCAGGTTTGCTCTGAGCAACACTGACTTCCCAAGCTGCAGCAACCTCTTGAACTTCACCTTTTGGGTTCCTACGAAAGGTCTCCCTGTCACCTGGGAGGCCTGACAGCGCGTCTGCTCCTTGGTCCTCCCAGCAGCCTCCCAGTATCTTCTGCTGGCAGCCTGGAAGCTTTTTTGAACTACTACTGCCCTTAAGTTTAGGAGTGAACTTCTAACTTCAGAAGGCTTCCTCCTGGAAGCTGGTCCACATTTTGAATGCTGGATGCTGTTCTGGTCCTCATAGCTCAGAAATGATCCATGTAAGTGGAAAAGGTTCAAAGAAGGGCAAAGATTGTCTAAGGTTTAGGATAACTGAATAAACTGGGACACTGCAGCCTCAAAAAGCAATGACTAGGGTGGGATGTGATAGAGGTCTACAGTATCTCCATTGACGGGGGGGGGGGGGGGGGGGGGGCGGGAATCATCCATCAGCAAGATCTGTTTGGAGAGGAAAGAGGCAAGAACATGGGGACAACTGAAAGTGTATGCACAGAGAAAGCGTGACTCAGCTAAGCCAGAGGCAGGTGATAGACAGAGCTAAAGAAGGACAGGCACACTCATTGTGGCAGAAGAATTCAGTCTATTCATGGGACCTATGCCAGACATGCCCCATAGCAAAAGCAAAGGAGGCAGACACTGGAGGGCAGCCATACTAGGACCAGCACTTTAGCATCTTTCTGAACACAAGAATGGAGGGCATGAAATTAAATTAATTGGAACCAGGTTCAAAACAAAAGACTATAGGTCTTCATGCAGCAAATTGTAAATTCATGGAACTCCTTTTCAGGGGTTCAGGGTAAGACAGGAGAAGGATAGCTTAGGACTTACTAAAGAGAAACCATGGAGCCAGGAACATCCCCTGAGCTAAAAATTGCTAGCACCTTAAAGTGCATCAGAAGAAAGCATCGTTAGTTTACCTCGTCCTTACTCTTCTTCTGGAGAGCTGCTTGTAACCACTCTTGGAGGCAGGAGTGGACGGATTCTTGGTCTGAAACCACTCTGCTGTTCCCACAGACTCGGCAGAAAGCCCCCGGGCAAGAACAGTCAGACCATCGGCAAAATTCACCCGCGTGCCTCCAGCATCCAGCTCCTCTCTCACCTCTCCCGTCCCACCTGACGTTCGTGTCGCTCCACTCCGCAGACGCCTCCCGGGTGGGACGGCAGGCAACTTACCACTCCCTGCTGCTTGTCGTCTTTGCCACCATGTTCTTGGAACAGCCTTTTCCAACTTGGGATAGCCGTTTTCACCCCAGGTACACCAGCATGTATATAAACATATATTTATAAAATATGTATTCTATTTATTAATTTATTTATTATTATATATGTATTTGATACACACAGTGTATACCCTATATCCAGCTGTCATTTTGAGGAGCGTTCAGACAGAGTGAAGAGAGCCATGTGCACAACACAGTATTGCTGCCACAGGTACAAGAAAAAGTCTGAGTGTTTGTAGCTGAAGTCTGCATGGTTTTTCAGGCAGGAAAGAAAATCTGAAAGCATCACAATGAGTGTAAACCCAAGAAACACGGCAAGATGGGCAGACAGTTTTAGACGAACATCTTGCAAATCAACGCTTATGGAAATTGATTCTATGATTAAAAAGTTCACAAACTTGGTTTGCAGGAGAAGCACTAGACCGGTGGGTAAGCAATATATTCAGGAGCCTTGGGTTCCTGGCTCTGTTAATAACAGCCAAACCTCTTGCCCTGCCCAGGCCTCTTCCCCATGGTTACAGGCAGCGCTTTTCCTTTGAATAGCTCTTTATTGGTTTCTCTCCACTGCAGCACTCGCTGAAGCGATGACAAGCGAGCATACTGATGAGTTGGAAACCTGTGTACCATCTAACTTGGTACTGAAGTGGGGCTTTAAAGTTGCGCTTTAAACAACATATCACATGGGATATGCCGGCAAACTCAGTAACTTCCCCATGATGAAGCCAGAAATGGAAATACAGCTACAAGCTGGACTGCGAGTTAGCCAAGTTACTCCGTTGCTGAACATATGTTACCTAAGGAAAAAATTGCATCTCGAATCGCAAAAATTCAGAGACCCACGTTATCGTGAAATATGAGTCTCCGAGTTATTTGAGCTTGTCTGCTGGAAATTGGCAGCACCCCCAAAAAATGAGGAGGGGGAGTAGTTTACTTGACATCAAGAAGGTTTATTCTCTCATCTCTTGTCAATACAATCTACAGACTATTAATGCTCATATCAGACTGAAAGCTATGAATCAAGTTTGCTGTACAGTAACTTTTTTTCACGTTATCTGTAGAGTATCCTACTGCCTGCCTGTCTCTCTCCATTCAGCACCTTCAGGAGGCTACCAGAGTACAAAGGAAACTTGACTTAAAGGCCAGATAGGAGCAGAAAAGGAAGTAAGTTATTCTCTATGCTTTTCTGTGATGTCTCAGTGTGTTATCAGAAGCCAAGAACTTCAGGGAAAGATGTCAAAGGTGGAGGCACCGTGGAGGAGGGGGGAATTGTCTGACTCATACCCCTTGCTGGGCATCTACAGCACCAAAAAAATATCTACGTACTGAACGAGAGTAACTTGCAAAGATGCAGTACCGATTCCGCCCT
This sequence comes from Aptenodytes forsteri, assembly GCF_000699145.1. Lineage (NCBI taxonomy): Eukaryota > Metazoa > Chordata > Aves > Sphenisciformes > Spheniscidae > Aptenodytes > Aptenodytes forsteri. Next base: position 278,466 of record NW_008796209.1, read on the forward strand.
ATGTGATTACAGTTACACTTCAACAGACGACTTCAAATGCTGCTAAAAGAGTTTATTAAAGACTGTACTAACAGTTCTCATAACAATGGCACGTACAATGATTCAAAATCATGACAAATAGCATGGAGTTTTGAAGAGCATTATTATAATATACCATGGACAAGAACAAAGCAGATGTGCCGTCTCAGAAACTACGAGCAGGCCCATGAAATACAGGAGTCATATCCTACAGCTGTACAAGTGTCAGAGAAAATAGAAAAAAAAAGGTCATTCAATATGCAGTCCTTGAATTTATTGACAGTATTACAGTACTTTATGGACAAGGACTGGCTTGTTCCAGCTGCACTTTCCAGAGCACAAGGGCAGCTGGAAATAGCAAAAAAATCCCCAAAACAGTAAAAACCCTCCAACAAACATACCTCAGGTGCAATCGCTACTCTAGACCTTCCTGCTTACGAATTTTCAGTCAGAAATTCTGACCTCCCTGCAATCACTTTGCTCAGGACAGTGTTTTGTTTTGCAAGAAAACAAAACCAGGACGCTTCTTTAAGACAGTGCAAAAATATTTTCAATGGTATCATTAAATCACAGATTAATGACAATCAGCATGGAGCAACCGCAGCACGGCCAACAGCGACTTCAAGATCAGAACCGAAAGGACCTGCTGCCTCTTGACCAGCACTCCAGACTGAGTGCTTGCGGAGAGGAGACGTGTTGCTCTCTCCCAAGTGAGCCATCATTTCTGGGTTCATAGTGAGGAATGGTCTCAGCTACTCCACGGTAACAAAATGCTACAGAAAGCCTGCAAGTATTAAATTATCCAATCCTATGTCAAAAAACTAACAAGAATATTGAAGTGGAAAAAGTATCTAGCGGCCATGTTATTTGTCATGGCTCTAATGTTGTTCCCTTCCTCACCGTGTCGGTCACGGTAGCCAAAGTGTGACTTGCGGAGTTCAGCAGCTTACAGCACCCCCGTGGTGACGCAGGATTCCCAGCAGCACGCGGGGATTTATATTCTCCGAGACACACCATCTAATTGCAACGGCAGGGCAGCTGCAGTCTGCTCCTGGTGTGTTGCCTTTGCAGCTTTTGGCTATGAGATCTTAGGCCCCTCTGCACTTGTCCCACTGCTCTCGCCCATGCTCACAGGAGCACATCCATGGTCATACATTCATTCGGTGTGCATCTTCAGAGCAATTTGCACTTCTTTTTTAAGCAGACGTTGAGGCGTCTGCGTATCACATTGGGACATTGGTATAATCTGTGCCAGAATATCCCCTGACAACTCCACAGTACATGAATTCAATGAGAGATAACTGTGCTTTGCCAAATCCCCAAATCATTATTCTTCTAATTGCCACACAGTTGTGTGTGTGTACCGTAGTGTGATTATATATAACCTTTTTAACGTCTGCCAACTTCAGAGGATAAAATCACAGTGCTGCATATCAACAAAACCCAGCATACCCAGCCTCCAATATAAAATAATTTATATACACAAAGCAGAATTTGCATCTTAAATAAGAAGAGATTGTCTCATTCTCTATGGTTTCTTACCCAGCTACTAAAAAATAAATAATTCACATCAGATTGATGGATTTGTTTCCTGTACAGCACACGTGCGCTATCGGAGCTGACAAAGACAACATGAAAAAACCTTTTGTAATTAATAAAAGAGAATTGTTGAACACTTGCACATATTGGCACAAGGCAGAAGAGAAAAGGGAACGTTACACAGCTCAGCTCAGGTGCCCTCCTCCGTGGAGCGGGACTCAGATTTCAACTTCACAAATTCTCTAGCGACTTCATCATTGGTTCTTTGAGAGAGAATCCTCAGGACTGTAAGTCCAGTCTCATCCATATGAATCCTGCGCCCGAGGGGGCACCAGCAAGCACAGCTCCCTTTGTCCACTATGTCTCTAAGCTGCATCACTGCTATCCCCAGTACCCGGTCCTCCCGAGCAAAGCAGTAATCCTTCACACAGACTTGGAGCTCGTAGGCATCAGGGCCGTCTTCGTTCCCCAGTATGCTGAAACACACACAGAGGTTTACTTACAGTTTCTCAGAATGTACAAATTCCTCTGCAAAATAAAGGTGTCAGCAGCTGACTAGAGTGCTTAGATGAGCCACAGAAAACTCCTTTCTGTAGAAAACCCCGGTCAGAGAGGGAGAAGGAAAACCTATGGCCTATGGACATTTTTGCTGTTTTGCAGCTGATAAAGACAACCTGGCTCCTTAAAAACGAACAACCATTACCAAGTTGCCTTCGCATGTGCATGCGTGTTAAACTGTGAAATGAGAGGAGTGGAGAACATTAAAGCCATGCTAACCGATTTTCAACTCAGATGACTTTAAACGTTTCTGCTTCTGGTCAGGGTTGCTTCACTTCAGTAATTAATATTTTAATTAGATGAAGTCTTTATTAAAAATTCAGAACCTTCCATTAAAGCAAAAGCTAATAAAATATATCCCCATCTTTCTGATGTTTCTAAAATTAAAAGAATAAAAAAAAAAGGGACAGAATCCCTTTACTTAGAGGAAGCCTGCCTTTCCTCACATCAAAGAAAATTTATATGGACAGTCCCTCTCCTCCGAGATGTTTACGGTCTTTTGCTGGTCATCTCTTCTCCTCTCATTCTTAGTGTACAGCTGGGTGAGCACTAGTCTGTAGCTCCCTTTGTGGAGCCTTCCAAGGAGGAAGATGTCTTTGTAATTATGAAAGCCAGATAAGAAGAGTTCAATACTCGGTGTTAAGAAAGACCGCAATTTTAGCAGTGCAACTTACTACCAGTGCTAAGGGCTGTATCCTTGGAAACAAGTTCAGAAAGCACGTCCCACAGGTCAAGTTGGGATAAAACCACACATTAAGATTAAAAGAACTAAAAATACATAATGAACTTTTAGCCCTAACTCTACCAATAAAAGACACAAAGTTCATTAAAACGATGGAGCACCATAAAATATGTTGATAGGACAAACAACGCATTTCAGAAGGTAGCCAAAGGACACTGCTGGTACAGAACAGACCTCAGCATCCCACCCACAGCAAAAACTCCCATAATCTAGCTCTTCCTGTCAAGACACCAAACACTTGGCCTAGCTACTGGTTCAAGTACTCTTTTGGGCCCTGAGCAGGCTGTTTGTGGACACTGGAAAACTCTTATCTGTCCTCTGCATCTGCACTTGCCACGTCAGATCCCCAGGCTATTTTTCACACTTACAAGTGAAAGGTTTCATTGTATTTGGGAGCCCAGTTGTTGCTCTTTGACTTGGTTGTGAACTTCCTCTTCTTGTCACTCTGATGGGGCCCAATCATGGTGATTTCAACGAATGGACGGAACATGCCAGACGTTTGCCACTTCAGGTCATTGGCTGCCACAACTGGAAAAGAGAGTCACAAGCGGTTTTACAGTAAATACTCATTTGTTGCTATTGCTCTGAACACCTTTCCACTCTGCTCTGCTTTCAATTTCTTGTTTCAAAGGACAAAGTCCAACTCAAAACATGCGAGTGTCCCAGCACACATGGGCAGGACTGTTTTGTAATATAAAGATACGCTTTTTTGCTCTTAAGTTCTGTAAAGGGAATTTAATGCTTGGGACAGCACTTAGCTTTTGCCATATGCACAGTCAAGAAATTAGTCCAAAAAACCAGGCATTCATGCAGCTCCGGGCAGGCTGCCCTGCCAGTTCAATGCTTAAGTCTACATTATGTGTGGGATGAGAAAAAAAAATGGGCATTTTGGGGGCCAATATTAAGGTCTCTGTTGAAAAGGAAAATGAGACTGCAGGTAAGACAAACAGAGCCCATGAGCTGTGGGTGGTTCCAGAACCCAGAATTATTAGCTCTTTAATTCTCATTCTCTCTCAAGTCACTGCAGGGAGCAGACTGAAGCACAGGAAATAGCTCTGAAAATCAGTTTTTGCATTGCAGTGTAGATTTAGCCAGGAGAAGAGAGGCCTGAAGAGCTGTTTATATAAATCTTTAGAGGAAATTAAAGTAGTTAAATATGCTATATTCGAGCAAAGGAGACGAAGGAGGAAGACGACGCCCGGGATGAATCACTGCTTTGGTTATTTTCAGCGTAGCTCTTCAGGGACCAGTGTGGCCTTCAGGATGGGGGAGAGGAGCCTCTGAACTCTTGCTGGCTCTGTGATCTCTCAGTTTACACTGAGCAATTCTGCAACATCGCCCTGTCATGCTGCCCTGTTCTCTGCAGCACAGGCTAAACTGTGGCGCCTGGTTAGAGCCATCGTCTGATTTTTGTTTACTTTGTGAATCGTTGCCAATAAACAACAGGACTGTACATTGCCATGTCACTGGCTGGACTGGACAAGCTCATTTGCTGTTTCTCTACATGTTCCTGATGTGAAACAGAAAAACCAATTTTTGATTCACAGAATCATAGAGTAGTTTGGGTTGGAAGGGACCTCTAAGGGTCATCTAGTCCAACCCCCCTGGCGTGGGCAGGGACATCTTCAACTAGATCAGGTTGCTCGGAGCCCCGTCCAACCTGACCTGGAATGTTTCCAGGGATGGGGCATCCACCACCTCTCTGGGCAACCTGTGCCAGTGTTTCACCACCCTCAGCGTCAAAAATTTCTTCCTTATAGCTAGTCTAAATCTACCCCCCTTTAGTTTAAAGTCATTCCCCCTTATCCTGTCGCATGAGCTAACACAGAAATACAATGACTGCCAACTGGAGATTTGCCTCGACAGTGTCACAGAGCCTGAGCAGTAACATGTGCTTTGCCATACCTTTCACTGTGACCTTGTGTTCACCAGTTCCTGGGTGGGTATACAGGTCAATCTGTATGGACACTTCACCCACAGGATCATCCACCCCAGAGCCTGTTGGAAGAAAATTGACACCCCCGTGCACATGCGGATTATTGTTTATTGGCACCCATCTTTGGTTCATGGCCTCAGCAAGACAATAGCATTTTCACAGTACACCTTCCATAGCCAGCTTTTCAGTCAACATCAATAATGTAACATTAATGCAAAATAACATCAGGCTTGCATGCCCAACACGCATAAACACTAACGTTTTTTGCACTCCACCATAAAGATCGCATCCTGTTGAGAATACTAGTAAGACTTTTACAAGAATTTGAGAGACCTAAAGCTCGACAGTGGACCCTCACAGAGAGCAAGGATTTTGCAGAGATTCCTGCCAAGCTATTGTGTGCACATGCAGGCATTCCAGCAGTGGGAATTGACATTCCTGTCCGCTCAGGGAAGAAGGGAGGACAAAAAAACCCAACAAAACAAAACAAAAAAACCCACACCAGAGAGGAAGTTTAGGAAAAAAAAAAGGACAAAGATGTTAGTGATTTGCACTGAGCCATAGTGCAGTCTCACCCTCCAAGAAGCTTTTTCCATGTTGTACATCAGATGAAAGTTGTCATCCCGACTGTCTATCTGCTTCCCTTCGGGGGATAATGAGAACCCCTTCACTGTTGTGCCCCAAAAATTATGAGAGAGAAGCACTCACAACTTGCATACTTACTTCCCTTCATCAGTTAGCCAGGGAGAAAACAAGACGTAGCTTCACAGAGGAAAAGACAACATGTTGTAACAGAGGGAGAAGATCTCATGAACGTTACAATTCGTATACTATGATGTTTTCAACTTTTTAACTTTTAATTGTAATTACCATGCAATATGTGGGAATGACATTTTTCTGGGTAGGAAAGTCAAGATGTCATGTAAATTACAGAAAAAGACTGCTTTGCAAAATGAAAATGAAGTCTTTGATAAGATAGTGAGATTGACTTTACTTTCTCTTTGATAACTGTCTGATCTCAGGTTGACAATTAGCAATGCTGTTGTAATTGGGTTACCTACAGGGTAATTGGGTACCTATGAACAGCAGTGTTATTCTGTCAGTTTTGAGGCTAAGACACATTACTAAGCGAAAGAATTGGTGTGTTTGAAATTCAAGATAAGGAGCTTGAAGGATGTCATTAAACAAACATTTTGATTAGATAGATCTAACAACGTCAACTTTCACAAGAACAGTCTGCAGGCAGCAAAAACACTCATTTAAAGACCAAGAGGTTGAGAGCTAATCTGTGCAATTCTCTGAAGAGAATTACATGGCACAGAACTGTAGGCAGTGAAAGTCACATTAATATACAAGTAAAAGTATCTGAGCAAACGTAACAGAACCTCAAATTATTATCTTAGGGTAGATTCTCATTCTTGACCTGCGTACAATAAACCGCCTCTAGGCTGTAACATTTGTCCATGATCTTGAATGTACTGTTTTCTCCCCGCTTAGAAGGGCAGTGTTCCTTCTTTTCTGTATATAAACACAGAGCTTTAAAATTGCTAGGCTTAATTATTGACCTGCCCCATCTGATGGTGCAAGTCTGTCACTTATACTGTCAGCATTTTCCATGGGAACAGACAAGATTACCAACAGTATGTAAGAACTTTATCAGGCCACATCTGCAGAAACATCAACCGCCAAACAGAGGTCATCTTTTTACTATCTTTAGTGTAATTAATAGGTTATAAATGAGACACTGATGCTTCAGAGGAATGACAGCAGAATCATCCCATTACCTTTGAGGGAGACAAAATTTAGATTTTTTTTTTTTCCCCTACCTTCATTCTTGTCTTTTCATACAAAAATCTTGTTCTATTAACTGAAATGTTCAGAGACAAAAAAACCACTTTGTAGATGGCCAGTGAAAAATATTCTGATCACATACAACTGTGTGTATACACATCCTTGCACATTTAGGGACAAGCAGATTTAAATATTGACATGAAAGTCTCATTGGTATTGCGATACTGGAAGGTGAAACTGCAGAACTCAGCTCGTGCTACGTGTTACAGATGTATTTCACCTAAGATAACAAAAAGACTTTGGACAGCAGAAAATAAACTGAGAGATGAAACAGAACAAGACTTAATTTTTTAGGGCTCTCCTGAGCACCCAGACTTTTAGCTACCCCCCCTTCAAGCCAGATGTTTCAAGCTCGGCCATAACCTTGAGTGCATATCAGACATTACCATGTATTACAGTAGCCCGTCTCAGCAGACCATATGCATGCAACTCTAGGACTTGAAACAGCAATACATAGCCCATGGCAAAGGGTAGGGGAACAAGTCCGTCGCATCTCTCAAAAAGCAGCCCATTTTTGAGTCAGCTTTCGCATCCCATGAATAAATCTCAAGCTCGGGGACAGGCTCTCAGGCAGGGTACAGACTTCTACACCGCACAACCCGTGGCTCCGTTTGTGGGATGCAAGCATTCAGTGAAAGTTCACTTCTACAGGGAGCTATGGGGAATGGGTCTCTGGAAAAGGTTTCTGAGCATGGGCAAGATGACTTCAAAAGCAAGGCAGCTGGTTAATGTTGTTATGGTAACAACATTAGTCTTGAACATACCCTTATCAGGAAGAACATCCTCATTAGCGGTAAACCTAATACCTTTCCCATCATGCACTGAGACATGAATTCAAAAGGCAAAAAGCAAGCAGGATAAAGAGAGAAGAGTGTGAATTACAATCCAATTAGTGGCGTCACTTAAACAAATACAAGACAAATATTCTAGCTCTTAATAGACAAGATATCCTCTTAGATCCTCTGCACCAACACAGGCTTTGGAGAGCAAGGCTGTCTGCGAATAAGGGATTGCCTGGGTTAAAACAAGAACAGAATTTGTGCTGGCGTAACTGAACTGCAAGCCCTGATCCAACTTTGTAGAGCAAACAGTTAACAGCATAGTGCTATAGAAGCCTGCTCAGTAAGAAAATGAGGTCAATACCTCACAAACCAGAAGATGCAACCATTGAGCAGTGAAGTGAGAGGGGCAAACAGTCAGCATTTAAATAGTTCTGCATGCAGCCATTTCCTCTCATAGGCTTGTGGGAAGCTTGACTTATGCAAAAGGAAACATCAGTCAGAGAGCTCTGGTAAGCAGATGTCAGCTGTAAATACTAGTTTTGTTCCTTCTGTCCCTCCAACGCATGTGCAGATCTCCAAACCAATCTACCAACGGGGGTTACCGAGAAGCGTATGCAAGCAATATCCTTTTCTAGCCCCAATCTCAGGAACGGAGCAAGTCATGCCTTTCTCAGAGATATTCCATCATTGATCCTACAGATATAGGTGGTGTAGCTCCAGTCTTTTGTTCCCCAAACAGGGCCCAAAACTCTCAAGCCTGCTAATGTAGAAGATGCTGATTTGGACCAGCTCAGTGGCCCGCCATGCCCAGAACCTGTCTCCTAAAGTGGCTCAGACGAGCCACAAAGAAACATCATCAGTCAGCTATGGGATATAATCGATGACCTTGTAACGAGTGCATCTTATGTCCTAAAACTAGAGCTTAATTCTTTCTAAGCTTCTTAAAAAAAATAAAAATACTCAACACACACACACACACACTTCTGTGGCAACTCTGTATATTCCTGCTGTTCTCAGATTATGTTCAACTCTTTGTGAATCTGCTAAACACTCACCCTCAGCGGAGTTTTACAGTCAAATCATGCACTGTATGAAGCTGCTTCCTTGTATCCGCTTTGAATTTGCCACTTTGCAACTTCAAGGCAGCATCTTCTTCCTCTAATTTTAAACATTCCTGACTGTAGCATGAAGTGTAGAACAGCAGTGCTGCACACATCCTTATATCTTGGCTCATCACGACAACATAATAGGATCCACATAAAAAACCTAGCTTCAATTAATGGTCTGGATATATAATGGGAAACATTTGCCATAGAACAGCAAAGATTGAAAACAAACTGTGCACACAAGTTCCCGGTTAAAAAGTGTTTGTATAACTCTAATGGCAACAGCCAAGTTCCCGGAGTCCCTTCTGGGTGTTGCAGTCTTTGACCTGTCTGGCCACTGGATGTCATCGTTGCTCTGCTGGGACACAGCTATAGGACCATTCTCTCAAATGCACGTACTGACTCTTTACTTAACTTCAGTTAAGTAAATATAATGCAGTATATTTCAACCTAAGCAAGAATATACCGTGCTGCCAAAGCAGGGATGATTCAGTCCCCCAAAACGACACTCAACTTTTCACTTTAAAACTTTTAAAACAAACCTGTTATGCTCAAGAATTCTCAGTACTTTCTCCACTGGTTGGGGAATGCCAGTATCAAGCAGCCGCATTTGCACACAAGGGAAAAGTGTGTTGGCTAGGGAGTACTTTCCCCTTGATTTCAGGGCTCGGTGTGGCAGTATGCTGACAGAGTTATTACAGTCTGAGGGGTCGCCAGCTCTCATAGGCTTGGAAAGATTAAAGGAAAAAGGACCCCAAGCAAAAAGGTGGCAGAAAGACACCCCCATGGAGTTGCATGACTTTTGCTGCTGAGATACAGTAGCCCAATGACAAGACTTGTATTTAAACAGCCTGAAAACTTAAAACATTAGTTTCAGTTTTGACCTAACCTCTAATAGCATCTGTCCCCTCTTACTGAGATTAGTGAGATTCATAGTCAGCCAGTGAAGGTCCCTGACTATAGACCAAATTATTCTGTACAACAATGAAAGCAGTGAAAGAGAGAGACAATTAACTGTTTACCCCTTCCAAATCAATGAAATGGCACTACTATCATGCCTTGCCAGAGAGCTACCAGAGAACTCCAGTGACGCATCCCAGCAGCTTACCAACATGTTGTGATGATTTGTAATCACCTAGCTCGCTCATATCCTGTACTGGCTGCAGACAAAACAGTGCTTTTGTTACTCTCCTGAGAGACTTTTCCCTTTACAGGCAGTGTGCAGCTCTGTGACTTATCACGTCACTGTCAATCAGTCTTAGTCAGACCTACATGGGCTGCTGGCAGCTGGCCTGTGACACAGGCACCGACTAGTTTCTGCATGGTGTCTTGCTGAAATGGTCTCTCTGTAAGTCTCAGTACAGTAACTTCAAATTTCACTTCTTTTAAGTCACCCATCCACTTTAATTCATGAAACATGACTGTTAAATGAGGATTGCAGAAAAAAAGATCACAAACACCCCAGGACTTATGTTTCACATATTTCTGCTCTCTCAAAATGTAGTTGTTGAGTCGGAAATAACCCCCTTTCCCTCCTTCCCAGTTTCAAAAGCTCTGAACTGTCACGTTTCCAGAAATGTTACTGCCAAAAGCACTCTACAAACTGGCAGAACAAGTCAGAGCAATTACTAACAGAGCAGATAGCTCCATTCAACTTTGCCAACAACACAAAAGAGTCTTACCCTGCGCTGTCTGAGTCTGGACAAAGGTTTTTATGAGAGTGTCTGTGGTCTGAGTGTAGAGAGAGAGAGCATATCGAAGTGACTGCAGGTCTGGACTCTTCTCCAAGAAGGTTTTCTTCAGACCATTCCCACCAGCATGGAAATATTGCTAGGAGTAAAAAGAAAGAGGAAAAATACTGAGGAAGAATTGCAACCAGCAACCAACATTTACAGGCTATAGTGTGTGTGGATGGGAAAGAGCTGGAAAAATTCACAAAACAGCTTCTGTTCCGGAAATCCAGCTCTTAGACCAACCGATACCAATTGATCATGGCTCTCCTCTTCCAAAGCACTTAAATATAAATATGCTGGCTCCCAGCACATGCCAGTCACCTGAGCCTATTCAGGTTTACACAAACATGGCAGTATCACTCACTCAGTGCCATTATCGCTGCAACAGCAGCGACAAACACCTCCCCCCTCCCTGAAAACAAGACGTAGCTTCACAGAGGAAAAGACAACATGTTGTAACAGAGGGAGAAGATCTCATGAACGTTACAATTCGTGTACTATGATGTTTTCAACTTTTTAACTTTTAATTGTAATTACCATGCAATATGTGGGAATGACATTTTTCTGGGTAGGAAAGTCAAGATGTCATGTAAATTACAGAAAAAGACTGCTTTGCAAAATGAAAATGAAGTCTTTGATAAGATAGTGAGATTGACTTTACTTTCTCTTTGATAACTGTCTGATCTCAGGTTGACAATTAGCAATGCTGTTGTAATTGGGTTACCTACAGGGTAATTGGGTACCTATGAACAGCAGTGTTATTCTGTCAGTTTTGAGGCTAAGACACATTACTAAGCGAAAGAATTGGTGTGTTTGAAATTCAAGATAAGGAGCTTGAAGGATGTCATTAAACAAACATTTTGATTAGATAGATCTAACAACGTCAACTTTCACAAGAACAGTCTGCAGGCAGCAAAAACACTCATTTAAAGACCAAGAGGTTGAGAGCTAATCTGTGCAATTCTCTGAAGAGAATTACATGGCACAGAACTGTAGGCAGTGAAAGTCACATTAATATACAAGTAAAAGTATCTGAGCAAACGTAACAGAACCTCAAATTATTATCTTAGGGTAGATTCTCATTCTTGACCTGCGTACAATAAACCGCCTCTAGGCTGTAACATTTGTCCATGATCTTGAATGTACTGTTTTCTCCCCGCTTAGAAGGGCAGTGTTCCTTCTTTTCTGTATATAAACACAGAGCTTTAAAATTGCTAGGCTTAATTATTGACCTGCCCCATCTGATGGTGCAAGTCTGTCACTTATACTGTCAGCATTTTCCATGGGAACAGACAAGATTACCAACAGTATGTAAGAACTTTATCAGGCCACATCTGCAGAAACATCAACCGCCAAACAGAGGTCATCTTTTTACTATCTTTAGTGTAATTAATAGGTTATAAATGAGACACTGATGCTTCAGAGGAATGACAGCAGAATCATCCCATTACCTTTGAGGGAGACAAAATTTAGATTTTTTTTTTTTCCCCTACCTTCATTCTTGTCTTTTCATACAAAAATCTTGTTCTATTAACTGAAATGTTCAGAGACAAAAAAACCACTTTGTAGATGGCCAGTGAAAAATATTCTGATCACATACAACTGTGTGTATACACATCCTTGCACATTTAGGGACAAGCAGATTTAAATATTGACATGAAAGTCTCATTGGTATTGCGATACTGGAAGGTGAAACTGCAGAACTCAGCTCGTGCTACGTGTTACAGATGTATTTCACCTAAGATAACAAAAAGACTTTGGACAGCAGAAAATAAACTGAGAGATGAAACAGAACAAGACTTAATTTTTTAGGGCTCTCCTGAGCACCCAGACTTTTAGCTACCCCCCTTCAAGCCAGATGTTTCAAGCTCGGCCATAACCTTGAGTGCATATCAGACATTACCATGTATTACAGTAGCCCGTCTCAGCAGACCATATGCATGCAACTCTAGGACTTGAAACAGCAATACATAGCCCATGGCAAAGGGTAGGGGAACAAGTCCGTCGCATCTCTCAAAAAGCAGCCCATTTTTGAGTCAGCTTTCGCATCCCATGAATAAATCTCAAGCTCGGGGACAGGCTCTCAGGCAGGGTACAGACTTCTACACCGCACAACCCGTGGCTCCGTTTGTGGGATGCAAGCATTCAGTGAAAGTTCACTTCTACAGGGAGCTATGGGGAATGGGTCTCTGGAAAAGGTTTCTGAGCATGGGCAAGATGACTTCAAAAGCAAGGCAGCTGGTTAATGTTGTTATGGTAACAACATTAGTCTTGAACATACCCTTATCAGGAAGAACATCCTCATTAGCGGTAAACCTAATACCTTTCCCATCATGCACTGAGACATGAATTCAAAAGGCAAAAAGCAAGCAGGATAAAGAGAGAAGAGTGTGAATTACAATCCAATTAGTGGCGTCACTTAAACAAATACAAGACAAATATTCTAGCTCTTAATAGACAAGATATCCTCTTAGATCCTCTGCACCAACACAGGCTTTGGAGAGCAAGGCTGTCTGCGAATAAGGGATTGCCTGGGTTAAAACAAGAACAGAATTTGTGCTGGCGTAACTGAACTGCAAGCCCTGATCCAACTTTGTAGAGCAAACAGTTAACAGCATAGTGCTATAGAAGCCTGCTCAGTAAGAAAATGAGGTCAATACCTCACAAACCAGAAGATGCAACCATTGAGCAGTGAAGTGAGAGGGGCAAACAGTCAGCATTTAAATAGTTCTGCATGCAGCCATTTCCTCTCATAGGCTTGTGGGAAGCTTGACTTATGCAAAAGGAAACATCAGTCAGAGAGCTCTGGTAAGCAGATGTCAGCTATAAATACTAGTTTTGTTCCTTCTGTCCCTCCAACGCATGTGCAGATCTCCAAACCAATCTACCAACGGGGGTTACCGAGAAGCGTATGCAAGCAATATCCTTTTCTAGCCCCAATCTCAGGAACGGAGCAAGTCATGCCTTTCTCAGAGATATTCCATCATTGATCCTACAGATATAGGTGGTGTAGCTCCAGTCTTTTGTTCCCCAAACAGGGCCCAAAACTCTCAAGCCTGCTAATGTAGAAGATGCTGATTTGGACCAGCTCAGTGGCCCGCCATGCCCAGAACCTGTCTCCTAAAGTGGCTCAGACGAGCCACAAAGAAACATCATCAGTCAGCTATGGGATATAATCGATGACCTTGTAACGAGTGCATCTTATGTCCTAAAACTAGAGCTTAATTCTTTCTAAGCTTCTTAAAAAAAATAAAAATACTCAACACACACACACACACACTTCTGTGGCAACTCTGTATATTCCTGCTGTTCTCAGATTATGTTCAACTCTCTTTGTGAATCTGCTAAACACTCACCCTCAGCGGAGTTTTACAGTCAAATCATGCACTGTATGAAGCTGCTTCCTTGTATCCGCTTTGAATTTGCCACTTTGCAACTTCAAGGCAGCATCTTCTTCCTCTAATTTTAAACATTCCTGACTGTAGCATGAAGTGTAGAACAGCAGTGCTGCACACATCCTTATATCTTGGCTCATCACGACAACATAATAGGATCCACATAAAAAACCTAGCTTCAATTAATGGTCTGGATATATAATGGGAAACATTTGCCATAGAACAGCAAAGATTGAAAACAAACTGTGCACACAAGTTCCCGGTTAAAAAGTGTTTGTATAACTCTAATGGCAACAGCCAAGTTCCCGGAGTCCCTTCTGGGTGTTGCAGTCTTTGACCTGTCTGGCCACTGGATGTCATCGTTGCTCTGCTGGGACACAGCTATAGGACCATTCTCTCAAATGCACGTACTGACTCTTTACTTAACTTCAGTGGTTTAATGCAGTATATTTCAACCTAAGCAAGAATATACCGTGCTGCATATACCGTGCTGCCAAAGCAGGGATGATTCAGTCCCCCAAAACGACACTCAACTTTTCACTTTAAAACTTTTAAAACAAACCTGTTATGCTCAAGAATTCTCAGTACTTTCTCCACTGGTTGGGGAATGCCAGTATCAAGCAGCCGCATTTGCACACAAGGGAAAAGTGTGTTGGCTAGGGAGTACTTTCCCCTTGATTTCAGGGCTCGGTGTGGCAGTATGCTGACAGAGTTATTACAGTCTGAGGGGTCGCCAGCTCTCATAGGCTTGGAAAGATTAAAGGAAAAAGGACCCCAAGCAAAAAGGTGGCAGAAAGACACCCCCATGGAGTTGCATGACTTTTGCTGCTGAGATACAGTAGCCCAATGACAAGACTTGTATTTAAACAGCCTGAAAACTTAAAACATTAGTTTCAGTTTTGACCTAACCTCTAATAGCATCTGTCCCCTCTTACTGAGATTAGTGAGATTCATAGTCAGCCAGTGAAGGTCCCTGACTATAGACCAAATTATTCTGTACAACAATGAAAGCAGTGAAAGAGAGAGACAATTAACTGTTTACCCCTTCCAAATCAATGAAATGGCACTACTATCATGCCTTGCCAGAGAGCTACCAGAGAACTCCAGTGACGCATCCCAGCAGCTTACCAACATGTTGTGATGATTTGTAATCACCTAGCTCGCTCATATCCTGTACTGGCTGCAGACAAAACAGTGCTTTTGTTACTCTCCTGAGAGACTTTTCCCTTTACAGGCAGTGTGCAGCTCTGTGACTTATCACGTCACTGTCAATCAGTCTTAGTCAGACCTACATGGGCTGCTGGCAGCTGGCCTGTGACACAGGCACCGACTAGTTTCTGCATGGTGTCTTGCTGAAATGGTCTCTCTGTAAGTCTCAGTACAGTAACTTCAAATTTCACTTCTTTTAAGTCACCCATCCACTTTAATTCATGAAACATGACTGTTAAATGAGGATTGCAGAAAAAAAGATCACAAACACCCCAGGACTTATGTTTCACATATTTCTGCTCTCTCAAAATGTAGTTGTTGAGTCGGAAATAACCCCCTTTCCCTCCTTCCCAGTTTCAAAAGCTCTGAACTGTCACGTTTCCAGAAATGGTACTGCCAAAAGCACTCTACAAACTGGCAGAACAAGTCAGAGCAATTACTAACAGAGCAGATAGCTCCATTCAACTTTGCCAACAACACAAAAGAGTCTTACCCTGCGCTGTCTGAGTCTGGACAAAGGTTTTTATGAGAGTGTCTGTGGTCTGAGTGTAGAGAGAGAGAGCATATCGAAGTGACTGCAGGTCTGGACTCTTCTCCAAGAAGGTTTTCTTCAGACCATTCCCACCAGCATGGAAATATTGCTAGGAGTAAAAAGAAAGAGGAAAAATACTGAGGAAGAATTGCAACCAGCAACCAACATTTACAGGCTATAGTGTGTGTGGATGGGAAAGAGCTGGAAAAATTCACAAAACAGCTTCTGTTCCGGAAATCCAGCTCTTAGACCAACCGATACCAATTGATCATGGCTCTCCTCTTCCAAAGCACTTAAATATAAATATGCTGGCTCCCAGCACATGCCAGTCACCTGAGCCTATTCAGGTTTACACAAACATGGCAGTATCACTCACTCAGTGCCATTATCGCTGCAACAGCAGCGACAGACTCCTGCCATCTCCTGAACTGGGACAGGCGCTATCCTCCCAAATAGTATTTAGGGATAGAGCAAGGGGATGACAGAGACAGAAATGGAATCACTTACTTTGATAGTATCCAGTGCCAGATCCAAAACAGCACACTGCTTTGGAGTGAGACTCCTAGTTTCTTCTCTCACCATATGATCCTGCAAACAACCATTGTATTTGACATGAGTATGCTGTCAGAGACTAAAGGAAAAGAGTCCCCAGTCTCACCTCTTTCTCTGGATTCATGCTGTGGCTACATGGCCACAGCATTAATTCAGCTGTTAAAGGAATGCTTAATGGAGTCTCTCACAGTCATTTACTACAGCTTAACTTGAAAATAAACCTACTTTCTCCATTTCTGGCAGGCACAGAAGAGAGAAATAAAGAAAAGAACTGGACAGAGATAAGTGACAATTTAATATCACAGTTTGTCTCTCAGAAAACCCAAACAGGAACCTGCTTACTACCCCTATCATTCTAGAGCAGCCACAACAAAACTCTCAAGACACCACCTAAATCAAGGAATTCTGAGAACCAGATATTGGGAAAAGTTGTTAGATGTTGGTTGTGGATTTTTTTTTAATTCTTCCACCTACAAAGGTCACTAACTCATCATATTGTTGGTGTAGAGGAAGAAAAACAAACAAACAAGCAAGCAACATGTTCTAGAAAATACCTTTGCTAAAAGAAGTTGCTCCCATAAAAACTCACCACCTCTAATAGCAAAGAGCCAGGAATTCCTTGAGAAGGGATTCCCCCCTCCTGCAGTGGGAGTGTATCCCTGTTAAGACTCCTGCCTGACTACAAGGATGTGTCACCCTTTGGTATTTAACTAAGCTCTTTCTCTCTGATGCTTGGTCTAGGTGTCAGGGAAAACCAGCATATTTTAGGAAGCGAAAGCTTTGCACAAACCCAAATTCTAACTGTCTGAGCTGCTGGAGGGTCAGGAGAGCTGGCTGCAGCCTGGGTGCTGAAGCATTCATGAAAAAGATGCAGGCAAATCAGGCAAAGGCTACTTATCCCTACCTTAAACGTGTCATAGCCTCTGATAAGAGGCACTTTCCAGGAGACATGTCTACTAAATTGTCTTTGAGTAAAGCATGCCTAGTGTGTGGCATCATGTGCGCATTTCACGCTGATAAGCCTGCTGGCTATCTTGCAGTCTAGTGATTTTTCACATTGCCTGGTACTGTTCCCATTCATTATCCTCCACGATCCACCTACTGCCTGCTGGAGATGGGGCTCACTGCAGACTAGGCACAGTGCTAAGCATTTGCCACGCCTCTCAGACATCTAGCTAGCACCTTTGCACAGTGCTGCGTGAAACTGTACTGAAGATGCCTCTCAAGTCAGCAGTACCTCAGACAAGTTTGCACTGCGCTTTCTTGAGTACCAGAGACATGCCTGAACTTGCCTCTTTTCCCCACGCAGGCTGCTTCTGGTCTGCAAAGCTATGGGCAGTGGCACACTACTCTGTAAGCTGCAAAGTATCTTCTGTTGCGACAAGCTGTCCTTAGGGGAGCAATAGCTCTCCTCCCTCTTCTTCATGAGCTGGGAGTAACTCAATTGAAGATGATGTGGCTTCACACTTCAGTACACAGAGGGTAAAACATTCTTTCTCTGTCTGACAGTCAGATTAAGTGCACAATCAGCCAGAGCCCAAAGCCACGTTCATGGGAGAGGCCAATTTAGTCAGGGTAGCTGTGTCCCCAAGGCAGAGTGACTTTCATGTCTGTTGAAATGACTTTCTAGGTCTGCCTGCCAGATTCACCACACTGCCAGAAAACGGGTGGTCAGCATTTTTCTCTTAAACACCTAAAGAGCTCATTCAGCCCCGCTCTGAGCGGTCACCCCACAAATGCCCATGCAGTCATTGCACGGTAACACGTCACTACTTTCTAAGAGGGTTTCCCAGTGCCATTTACTTCAACACATTATGTAAAAATAACCCAGCAACTGGACTGGTAATGCTTGCACCTATATACAGAGGAGCCCATGACTGTCATTCCCCTGCATACCTGCCCTCTGCAAATCCCACACTGTTCCTATAAAGGACTGCGCAGAGTGCTACCCTGCACTTCCCAGATTGCCAGCAAGGAGCAAGCCACAAATATTTACATGAAATAATTATGCAACTTCAAGCAGAAGAAGTTAAAAAAAAAAAAAATCTTTTCCTGGTGTCTCAGACTCATCCTTGTATTCTCCACAGGTACTCTCAGAAGAACCTCTGCGGTCAGAGCTCAGCTGGTTACCCTGGGGGCAGCGCAAGGGAGAGGAGGCTGCTGCTCCCTGCTCCAGCTGCTGGCTATTAAGCAAACCAAGCAGAAAGAGTTTGATAATAAATGGAAGGCAGATATGTGGCACCAAGGTGCCAGGTTTATGGTTGGTTTTCTGAGCATTTTAAAAAACACTGTGAAATTGATTTGTCATCAGGACAAAAGCCTGTGCTTGTCAGGTCTGTCAGTCTCAGTTTTCAGCTGAGTTATCTGATTCACTAAGGCTCTGTTCCCCCTGTTCTATTTAGGACAAATAAAGCTTAAAATCCATCCCATAATTTTCCCAGGCTTTTAGAGGAACTGCAAAATGCACAGGAGAGGGGCTCTGAAGAGCCATTTACTCATGCCTTCCCCGTTAGCTTATATGTGCCCGCAAAAACAAAAGGAAAAAAAAAAAATATCCATGATGCTTACACAGACCCAAACAATTTACACTCCTGTAACACCTTTACTCTTCTGGAAATTTTTGGTCACAATGTTGTTTCACACTATCTGTCTGAACTAAAGGTCTCCAGAATTCAGGTGGAGAGTGCTTTAACACTTGTGTACGGCTCTCTCGCCACATATAAAAACCTGTGTACCTGTGCTGCTGTAGTCCTATACGTGGATATGCAAATAAAGGCTTGAACACACACCAGGGCTTGCCTGATTTGCATGATTACGTGCATTCCTAAAAATGCAGTCCAGTGTTACCAAAGTTACCAAAGCTTTACAATAACTGAACTGAAGACAGGCTGCTGCTGAGGCATGGCCTTCATCTGACCAGTGTGAATGGAAACCAGCAAAGCTTCCAACTCATTCCTGGCAAAAAGCACCTTGTATATATTAAGAAATTCCAGTAACGAGAAAATATGGAAGAAGCAAAAGATAACAGTGAATGTCATTGGCTACGCCTGAGAATACAAGCAAGCCACAGGAACTCGCAGTCGTCTGTGCACAAACTTGTCCTTGTGACCTGGGAGGAGAAACAGAGCAAATTCAGAGCTCTCCCCCTTTGACACCAGGAGCACATGTAGAGGGCGGGGATGGCTTCTCTTCCTCCAAATGCTGGGTTCTTGCTGAAGTTTTTGAAAGGGGAAGGGGATACTCACAGGAAAAGGGAGTCACATTTGGAGGCT
This sequence comes from Aptenodytes forsteri, assembly GCF_000699145.1. Lineage (NCBI taxonomy): Eukaryota > Metazoa > Chordata > Aves > Sphenisciformes > Spheniscidae > Aptenodytes > Aptenodytes forsteri. The sequence goes on from NW_008796209.1 coordinate 297,691, forward strand.
CTGGTCCAGCTCCCACTCTCCCCACTTTGGCTACAAAGCTCCTCTCTCCCCATTTCTCCCATGGAAGCGACACAGAGCATTGTAAGCGCAGGAAGCAGCGGAGGCAGTGCAATCCTCAGGAACCACCACGTCACCAGGGAGGACAGCCAGGCTGTGGGAGTGCATGGGGCTGTCCCCCAGCACTAGCGACAGCTATTCCCCTGGGGAACCACACTTGAAGGTTTATGTTATGCCACTGTTAACTGCTATTTAACAGCCTCAAAATGCAGCTGGAGAAAAGTGTGTGCATCTAATGACACACTTGCATGTCCAGATCACTTACTGGGATTGCTAATAAGCACTACCTTAAATGAATTGTGTACTGCCCTGGCTCATAAACATGTGTACGTAAAATGTGTCTGCTGGGCAAGGGAAATAGATAAGTCGTATAAAGACATCTGTAATAAGTGCACAAGACAAAAAAATTATGGGAAAAGACAAATGCATTTTGAAATAGCACTAGTCACTTAGGAGAATGCCCTTTGCTGTGGGAAGATTTCCCTGACCACGCTTCGAGACAAAGTTCATGTTCAGCTCCGTCTTCCTTGCAGCACAGTTTGTGCACTGATGCTTCAGACTTAGACCCTCTCTTGTACAATACCTGTTTTGTAGCACAAGTCAAATCACAACATAGTGCAATTTGAATGTTGTAAGGCGTCACTATTTTCATACCATTCCTGTCGTGAACAGTGAATTAATGCTTGATTGGCTTATGATGAGGTGGTGTGCACTTAGTAATGTTCATGTCATGCACTGTCATGTCATGCACTGTCAAAACACATCAACATAGCCTTCATGATAAATGCCAGCTTGCCTGTAAAGAGAACCCACGCAGAAGGAATTTACAGACACAGGTTCTCTTCCATAAGCAACAGTTATTTTTGTAACAGTTCATAGAATGCATCGATAGCTAGCGCAATTGTCTTTCCAACCGATATCTCATTATTAGGATCACATAAGGGACTCCCTTTTATACATGGGGATACAGAGGAACTGGCCAGATATTGAGAACTCTACTTTTTTCATTTTAAATTGATACACCAAACTGATCACTGTATCTACAGAAGAGAGAAACTACTTTGATGATTAAACCCACAATAAAATTTAACAGTTAAACACAATACTAATGTTAGCAAAATGCATTTAAAAGCACGTTTAATGCATTTAAAAGCGTTTCTCTACAAGTGCGTTCAGTCACAAACCACTGGAAGCACAAGACATGCTATGTGCTACTACACTTCCATGCTTACACACACGAACATTAACACAAGCCACACAGAACAATACCTTCAACTTTGATAAGTGTCCCAGTTCCTTAGCAGCACTGAAAATCAACTGTGTGCCCTATGATTGCAAGAAGTTAGAAAAGAAAGGAAGGGGGGGGGGGGGGAAAGATTATAAACAGGCTTTGCATGTTTTTCCTCTGAGCAAGTCAAGTCAGTTCACAGACAGAACTTTACATAACCACCCCAAGGCCAGTCACAACAAGTTGACTCCTTGCCAGTTTATTACCTAGTATAAAACCTGGCATTTCCGTGGATACCACATCAAGAGCTATTTCGGAGCACAATATTCTGCTAACTGGTTCACTCTTGCTTACAGCGGCCACCCATTTAAACAGGATGTGCCTTCAAATGGATTGCACAGGCTGGGTATGAAGGCAGTGCGCTGGCTTCGTCTGCAAGTGCTCCTCTAGATTTCAAGTCACGTCTAAATACACATGAGGATGGCATAAGACCGGCCAAAGCAAAAGGTCACACAACTGATGACAATCTCACTATAGAAGTAGAGCCCAAGCAATAGGGTGAGGGTAAGAATACATCAGATCAAAACCAAAACTGGATCTGAGCAGTTTTTGTGTGAGAGAGTGGCAAAGTCCAGTGAATACTACAGCATCACTTTTACATGTCAAAAGCTTGGTAATGGCTCTTCTTCCCCCACTGTGGGTTACTGATGCTGTATAACCAATGAAGAAACAAAAAGGGAATATAAATCCCAATGATGGAAAATCTTGCTTCAAGTCACTTACACTCTAGTATAATGGATTTTTACATACTTTCCCTGCAATGGTTATAAGAAAGATATTTTTCCTTTTCCGCACCACAGCATTTCTCTGTTGTGTAATATTCCTTTTGCCTGGGGAGTTAAGTCCAAAATTTAATGAGAAAGCCAAAAGCAAACAACACAATTCTCCAGCCTCTTCTCCCAGAGATGCTTTATGGGGTGTGCTGGAATTTATTTTCTCCCACTTTGCTCCTTTTCATTCATCTAATCTTGCCTTTTTCTTTAAAAAAGTCACAACTGCCTATTACTTGACTTGGAATAAAACCCCAGCCTACTGTAATTCTGGCTATGAATTATGCATCTATCATATCATGAAACTTTGCCTTCCACTTCAGCCCTCTTAGGCTAGCCAGATTTGGGCTTCAGGACCAAGCCAAAGCTATGGGTGACCCCTCTTCCCTAACTAAACCTCCCCTCTATTATCTCTCTCAGGAATGCCTTAGGTATGTCAGGAAAGCTGCCCTCTCAAAGATGATCTTCGGCTCTCCTCACTTGTAATCGGTCATTAGAGGATAGCGTTAAAAGTACTTGTAAACATCACCATAGCTATCTATCAGTTGAGAAGTACCTGGGGGATGTCCCAGCTGAATGCCTGAAATAAGCTTCCAGGTACAGACACTGGTGGTTGGCACTTTACAGTAGGGTCTTTTTGCTCAGGAAAACAGTTGGGAGAAGATGAAGCTCATCTTATTTGGAGACTGCTGGCTCCATGAGGACCATGTTTCCCCAGAGGTCTCCAGTTCTCATCTCCAGTTCTCATTTCCACAGCCCTCATTCCCCCTCCTTTACTATCCTTTCTCATCTCAACAGTCTTTCCCCTCCCACTGAACTACAACTGCCATGACCACTCCCCACCCCGAAATCCCTCAAACTGTAATGAAGCAAGATGTAAAACCAGAATTATTATATTGCCCTTTGCCCCTGCCTGTGCCACTCAGCTTCTTTTCTTCGCTGCCTTCTTTGGTATTTATTTGTTGCGTTTTAAGTCAGTACTCTGTGGAGCAGGAACTACCCCATACATGCATTTGCAGAGGAGACTCTGGGAACTAGGCTCTTCTGCAGAGATCATTGCTGAAACTGCTTTTTTTCCTAGGATTAAAGTTAACATCAGCCCCACTGATGGGTTTCCCTCAGCAAAAAAGTGCCTTTATACTTGTTGCTAGAGGTAGCAGGTACCCTTTTACAGAAGGAAAGCAGGCAAACAGTTTACAGCTGTAGCACTGAAAAGACTGAGACCTGCTCTAGGGTCACTGGACACCCTCTTCCCATTAAAACAGCAGTCCCAAAGTGAATTTTTAGATGAGATACTTTTTCTTTAGTTTTGCCAGCTTCAGAAGTGTCTTCAAGCTGAAAGACACTGTGACCTGAGATCACAGACAACCTCTTGATTTGCTCTATCCGTAACCATCACCCAACACTCACTGTTCCTCAGCCTTTACGTTTGTTGAATACAAATCAATACGGAATGAACTTTATTGACTTCGTAGCTAAACAGAAGCTCTTGATAATTGATTAAATTCACAACTCTTGGTGGGGAAAAAAGTGCAGGCAAGGACAACACCTTGTTGAGCTTGGGAGCTTCACTTGCTGCCAGTATCTAATGTGCAGTGTTACAGTACAACTCCCTAAACGGAAAGAGTACAAAATTCTCTCTATTTCCAGCAAGCGAGGTTGAACATGACTGCACACCAGGAGCAACACAGAGATTTCACTGTGGGCCACACCAAGTAATCCACCAAGGGACACGGCTTCAGCCAGCGCTCTGGTACCCAACAGATGCGCCCACTGTTCTGTATGATCGGTCACGAAGTTTGTTTGACTTATGGGTCTTAAAACTTAAGGTTTTCATGCCTGTTGACCAAGCAGAAAAAAAATATTAACATTTTTATAACCTGAATTCTGAAAAAGTTAAGCGAGCAGTCTCAAAACACACTAATGTTAACATTTCTTGATCCGGTATTTTCAACCTTCATTGGACACTTTTTTTTTTAATATAAATTTGAACAACTGCATTAACTAGCCTAGGCACATAGTCTCCCTGCCGCAGGCTTCTAAGGAGGGCAGGTTGGTAACACTGAGCAATACCCAGTGACTTGATACGCTTCAAGGAACAAAGCTGTTCGGATAACTACTCCTCAGTTCTTGCCTGATAAGAAAATCCTCATCAGTCAGCGCCAATCTCTGTCAATGTGTCTGCAAGGAGAAGTTATTTTACTGTTACATTGAGTTTGTCATCAATGCTGGTAACATCTAATGAAAATCTGGACAGCTCCTTCCTCTGCCAAATGGCATTCTTGTGAACACATGCTGTACCTCCTCAAAAAAGTTATTTATTCATGGGAAACATATCACAAAGCTCTACAGACAGCACTTATTCCAGGCGCACCTCTAGGGAATGAAAACAACTAAACTTAAATATAAGGTAGTTTTGAGAAAAGCTGCCCACAATGGAATTGATTAAAACATCAAGGATGGAAGATGAGGAAAAATTAAGTCCTTATTATGAATTGTTTCTGCCTTGCTCTGTGGCAAACGTAGCTGGAAAGGGGACAGACCTTAGTGCCGGTTTTCCGGGTTCTTCCCATGAAATTAGTTTTACCTTCCTAAGCTTTTTGGAAACATGAAAGACATCTATAGTCCACAACACAAAGATTTTATATTCCTTGTTAATGGTCTGACTGTTTTTTTCCCCTCAGTGAAAGCATTCAGGGAAGGATCATCAGCTGACTCAAGTCTAATTGCTAGAAGCCAACAGAACTGCACTGATTTATATTCCAAGAGGCTCAAACTCTCACAGCTTAACCGTCCTACTGCTCAGTTGACAAAGTTAGGGAACAAAAGCCTACTGCAAGTCTTTTGAATTCCAGTCCTTTTTTGGAAAACATATTATTACTCAGGTTTCTATTTCTGAGACATACCAGTGCAAGGAAGTTTCCTCTGGTATTGTACATTCTTTTCCCAGATTTTTTTAATTCCTACATTCAACAACAATGAGATCTGATCACTTACTAGCAGCATTTAAGTTCATTTAAAAAACTTTATCATCAGGCAATGTTTGCTACCACCCATTAAAAATTAAGACTTTTTTAGCTGTTGTGGTGTATTAAACATTGAGAAAATAGGCTTAAAAGTGGGGATGAAAAAGGGAAAATAATTACCTGTCGGTACAGAGATCTGGGCACATGTGCAGTTCACAGGCCATCATTTCATTCAAGGCTAAGAAAGCTTTTTCTCCTCATCACAGAAGCAGCCTTGGACTTTGTCGCTCCTAGCTAGCACAAGGGACAGGATTCATTTAAACTAACACAAGTTAAGAAAGGTTTCAGAAAACCTCTTAAAGCCAAACTCTCCTCCACCACAGAATAGCTCTGGAGCGGTGCTGCTTTCAGATGAGCCTGAAGAACAGCCAGTTTGGAAGTCACGTGCAAATTCTGTCCGCAGATTAAAGAAAATTTTGTTCTTATCCTGGACCACATTGCCATTTAGTGAAGAGAAGTCTGATGAGTAGAAAAAAGCACAGCAGGAGCAAGTACAAATGGAGCCTCACATGAATGGCTGCATCACACCGTGTGAAATAAAGGAGAGGCTCCAGAGGAATCATCTGTGTGTAAATGAAGCAACTCTTCATTGACCTGACTAGTCACTGATGGCATGCTATAGTTTTGTCCTAAGCAGCAAGGGAGAAAGAAATGTATAACTAATCCGTTAATATCCCCAGGACTTGTGCACTGAACCCCAAAATAAGGATTCCCAGAGAGCTGTGTTTGCATATCCACTCATCCAAGACAGAGTATTTAATTAAACGTTGATCTTTACTTAAAACTAGTGAGGTGTGAACTGCTCAGTGAGTTACAGGAGATCATGTTGCTACTAATCTCACAACCCATGGGCAGTCAATGCTCAGAGAGGTAGAAGCCAGTCGTCTGAAAGTCATTAAGGCACCGGCAGCTCAGGTCATCAGAGTGGGAGGCTGTAAAACTGCCCTGACCCCACTGCAGCCTTCACGGGCAGTAGCTGCCTGCTTTGTCACCTGAGCCCCACCCTACACAAAATCTTCCAGAAGCAGCAGAGAATGGAAGAGCAGAGCTCAGATTTTCTTCCTTGTGTAATACAGGCTGAGCTAATTTAAGTGGAATAAATCGGTCTGGAGAGTAATGGGCATTAAAGCATTGTGCAGTGACAGAGTCACGCAAGTGACAAGTGAGACCCACTGCAGCATGTCGAGAACCTTCTACCTGAGTATGCTTTCTATGACCACCATCAAAAACACTTCTGTACCTCTAGCAATTTTACAGAAAGGAGAGACAATATTCCATAAAAGGGACTCTTTTCTACCATGAATATCCCCTATTTCTTAAGGGCTGCAGAGGAGTTTTAAGAGGGAAACCCTCATCCAGTGGTCCTTCAAACATGAAGAAACAGCTCTAGGGCTTTCTATTGCTGAGGGCAGGGAAGACAGAGTTACAGTGCCTGGAGCTATTTCTCAGTCTGATGCTCTTTTTTTTAAGAGAAAGCAAAATTAGATAAGAGGTGCATGGCAGAGAAGCAGAATAGCAAAGAGAAAGTACTGCTTCTGCCCACACTACCAATCTTGAGTTTTGCCTTGCCTCGCCCTGCCAGCCTTGATGATGAAAATCTGGTGGTGACAGAATAAATCGCTATGTCCCAGGGCACAGTGGAAGCAGCTCTTTGCCCCTGTAGCCCACCTAGCCTCGTCACAGGTTCCCTGCTCAAGGACTGCAGACAAGGGCATTTTAATCATTGCATTGTTCACAACTGCCTTTCTGAAACAGTGACTCTTTTCCAGTTTGGACTAGTTCAGCCTCCTGACTATGATACAATTGATTAGACAGCTAAAAATCCAGCTATGAACATTTTGCATTACCTCAGAAAACTGAGGATGTGCTTCATTACACAAAAAGAGCGTCTCAATTTGAAACTGAAGTGATGGCAACAAGAAACTCTTTGTAAAGAAAACTTGAAGTGGCTTATAGCAAGATCCCGCAGGTTGGAAGAATTGGCTGGTCACAGTTCTTGCCTTCTTCGTGATACAAGCACTGAATCACTCTCCTACTCCGCCTTTAAAATTCAAAATTAGCAAGTATAAAGCTCAAGCAGGTCCTCCCTGGTTCTCTCCAACACCCTTGATTTCACTGCTTCCATTCTGAAGGGGCCATGTTAATGCTGCTCTTACTTGACGATTTTAGCACCTGTCCCCAAAGACTCCTTTTTGAAGCAATTCAACAGAGGGAAAGAAATTTCATCCTCTTAAGTTTAGATGGGTTTCTTCTCCTTTATAAATTAAAAAGGCAAGCAGAAATGATTACTCCAAATGCGAGCTCAGAGCAAGCAGTTTTTAGCTCATGCCAATTTTATGCTTAGTAGGTGTGACAGCACACTGCGTCTCAGCACTTTTGTTTAAAGTTGTCATCATCAAGGCCAGAGGCAAAGGCCTTCCTTCTCAGAGCAAGAAACACCTAGTGCAAGATGCAGGTTTGCATCACTTCTCTAGACAGTGCAACCCAGGAAGTCCACTCAAAATATGTAGGCAACTGCTGAATAGTGAAAACCACTATTGTTCTACCCACTACTGGGAAAAAAATAAATCGGCATAAATTAGCCACAGACCGCAAGTTTACTCCAAGACAGAGATGAAAAGAAGTTCTGGATCATCTCCAAATAATGAGGTTATAGCCCAAACCTCACACTGCCTCCAACTGAGTGTCACCCCCAGAGCAGCTGGGCATGCGTGACTGACATTTAATCAGTTTCTGTGGTTTCTCAAAATTGGGGAAGAGGTTAATCTTCCATTGTTAAAAATATCACTACATTCATGACACACATTCATCCAGCACGTCCACACAGCCAAACAATTATATAAAAGACTGCCTTTGAAGACAAACTGTCTGGACATGCTTCCAACTCCTCAAAATCAGAGACACAGAAATTATGCCAGCCCATACTGATGTTAAAGCCTTCTAGGGGGTAAAATGGGGTGTGGTGTCATTAAAAAGCAAGCCCAAATTAACCACATCTATACAGAGAGACACCTGACTAATAGATGACAATAATTAGGCAAAAGTGTTTACAGGTGTTGATCTAATGCCATGAAGACAACACTAACTGCCCAATAATCCCATATATACAGCTTGCTTTAAAGGACTGCAAATACCTGATCAGTGCAATTTGATGTACTTGATGGCAGCTCCTTTTGGATAATGGATATTGAATTGTTTTTCATCTTGCAACCCTACCAATAAATAGAGCTGCTCTCTTACTTTACTAGGTTACAGACATATTTTTCCATCCTCAAGCAGGCTACATGCAGACAAACTTACCTGGACAGATGACTCATTAGGGCAAGGAGATGAGTTACACAGGCAATAGCAATACTTTCTGCTATGAGTCAGGAAGGAGAAAATGCTTTACCGTATGGTCTGTAAGAGGAGGCAGAACAATCAGCTTCTCCATGGTATTCATTACCACCCTCCAGAGCTCTTTCAGCACCCGTTTCAACACTGTCTTTTCACACACAGTCGCAAACAGCGTCAGGCTGCAGGGAGAGAGCAAGAAGTAAGTTCAAAGAACGCAATTTGCAAGGAAAAAGGAGATGTGTATGGAAGAATCAGTGCCCCATCCAAAACAGGTTGTCATAACGATTGTTTTAAGGGTAAAAATCTTCCCTTTTCATAATGTACAGCCTGTCTTCACCCTTGGAGTTCTAGCACTAAAGACGTTTGGCCAAAATAGATTATTGACATTTCTGATCTCAATCATTTCTATTTATTGACCTGGGGATTACAGAAGGTATCACTAAGTTATGGTGGTTGGGAATAGTCCAAATAAGAGCAGGTACCATTGAACTGGTTCCTTTTAAGAAGACACTTCCTGATGTATCAGTTTTACAGAGTATATAGGAAAAAATTACAAACAAATATAGAACAACAGGTTTTAAACTTCAAGGGGTTATTAGAATGATTTTTCTTGAATACCTAAATTGATACTTCCCAGACTGTTATGCAGAAGTTCCTGCACAGCTTCTGATAGCTGCTGAAGTCCCTAAATCTTCCACCTCTATAACCACCTCAAAGCATTTCTTGGACTCCTCTGTATTTTGTTGCAATTGCATTCACCACCAATCACCTGCCATGTGTTTATTCCCTTTTACATAAAGAAGTTCTGCTTTACTTCCCTATTTATTCCTCCTTTATTATCGTACAGGCTATCAAAAAGGCCAAGAAATACTAGATTCTTCTTCGAAATGATTGTTGGACTTCGGCGTTTACTGATCACACTGGGAGAGCTACAAAACAGGAACTCTGCAGCCAGTAGCAGTGCACAGGCGATAGCTGACTCTTCTACATTGTGTAACATCTTCTCCCAGATTTCCCTTCTCCCCACAGCTGGTTAGACAGTGTTGAACAAAACTGAACAGGGACACGACTGATGTGGGTAGGATGCAGGAAGCATCGAAAAAGGCTCTCCTGTAAAGGAGGAAAGAAAATAATCCAGGCTCGGATTATCATAATCAAAATTACTTGCTCTGCAGCTGGACGAAAGGCCCATAGCATACCAAGTTCCCAGCGATACAAAGGAAGGTGGATTCTCAGGATTCATGAAGGCATGCATGGAAAATGCTCAAACGAGAGGGCTCCTAGGTGTAATGATTGCTGCAGAGTCATGTACTACATGGTGACCCAAAAGAAAGATGGGACAATCAATACAAAGAACAACAAAATAAATTATATTTTAAATTTGTAAAGCTTCACATCTCTTGCAGCATTTATTATGAAAATTGCTGGCCACCCCTTTCAAAACGAAGAACTGATATGCATCAGCAAGAAGTTTAACTTCAATGATTAAAAACTATTTCTCTTTGTAGATCAAGGCTTAGCTGATGAGAATTATATGCAGTTAGCCACAAAAAGTCCCTGTACAGCTGAATCATGCTGCATGGCTTTAATGGCAACAGTTAATTAAAGCAATGGATCAAGCTTACGTACATCACATAGTTCAGAAGCTTATTTTCTAGTCAGAACAGCACCAGGTATGACTACAACACAGACGCTTAACATGACTGGGATACTGAGTAGTGTATGTATCAAGTATGTAAGTATGGTTTGCAATACGTGTGCTAATTGGCTACAGTACAATTTGTATAGGAAAAAACCCGTAGCTAGTAAATTTAGAATTTCAGTCTTTCCCACTACCTGATCAGCAGTGTGTTTTGCTGATTGCTATAATTGCCAGAGGGAGAAAGAAGAACTGAGGGTGCGCTCTGGCACTGAATGAAGGCTGAAGAGGTGATCCATGGCTTGAATGAGAGGCAGGTATGGGAAGGAAAGCTATTAATTCTTCCTGAGAATTTGGAGGCCCGACATCTCAAGAACAATCCAAGAACATGGAGCTATTTTTCCTTCCCCCATCCTGTTCCCAATCCGATGCACTGTACGTGTAACATATATTTGAACACTCGCTTACTTTCCATCCAGGAAATCCATCAATGGCCTCAGGACATTATCTGCATCTTGTGCAACTGTGTTTCTGGCATTAGCAGCAACATTTCCCGTCCCTTTCACTTGACAGAGGATATCAGACATTTGCTTGACACACTCATCAATACGAGTCTGAAAGCTGAAGAGATAGGAGAGAGGCAAAAATACTGCAAGTCCATAAACATGCACTCAATTACACACTCTTCCTCCATGAGGTTTGCTGCTCATTTCCTTACTGTATTTGCTAACAGGCATGCTACCCAGTCCTTTATGCACACCGTACACAGACAGCCTACCACCTCTGAACACAAGACACAATCACACTTGAGAGGAGTCTGTTCATTCATCTTGCAAAAACAAATGATCCTTTCCTGATTTCAAGAAACACTGTTATTCTTAGCTCAAAGCACCCTGCTGTGTCTTTGCTTTCTACACAGGGTGCTACACCACAGAGACTGGGATAGAGCATGGAGCAATGGCACAATGCACGCACAACTCTGAACACCCAGGAGGCCATCGGCAGTAATTCGGTTATGACCCATCATAGGCTGTCTTTAAAATAACACAGCCTGAAAGCAGGCACCGACTGAAAACAGTCCACTGCCATACAGTCCATGCTGTATCAAAGTGTCAAAATGGGATGTGGGGCTCAGCTGTGAAATGAGCAGTGTCACTGTAATGAAGTGACATGCAAGCCATTAAAGCACAGTTATTTTTCCATCTTTTACTGCTAAGAGGAGGTTCAAAATGAAATAATACAATGGTTAAAAATAATGAATAGATCAGCAGAGCTGTCAACATATCAATTCAGCGAATAAAGGAAAATGCTCTGACATTTAAAAGAACAGTTACTAACAACAGGCATTACAAGTGACATTTAGCTATCCACTAACAGCACAGAGGTTTGAAACCAGGAAGAGAAGTCACTGCTAGGAGCTAGGGTAAAGATTTAAGAGCAGGAACACAGGTTTGGAAGTCAGCATAAGTGGCCTGAACTTCTGCTGTGTGAGCCACCTAGGACATCTGAGTTGGGTGCTAGCACACAACCCCTCTGCCCTGTGGCTCTCACCTTCCTTCTCCACCCCATCACTTCTTTCCTCTCCTGCACTGCCACCTCCAGCCTCATGGTCCCTCTGGCTCACTTCTAACCTGCCTCTCACTGGAGCAATTCCAGAGCTCTTTCTCCATGCAGCCTCCACTTCCACTTTCCCCATTTCTAGGAGAGTGGCTTGCAGCAGCCAGTTATGGCTACAATGACAGCTTAACCAGAGACGTAAGTCACATCAAATAAAATAAAACAGTACCAAGGATTTCCTGTACTGCTGACAGTCCCTGTTCTGTTACAGGCTAATCTCACCCCACAGTTCTCCCAAATACTGCATCAGTTGTAGGACCCTGCTTCAAGATGCTGTAAATCCCCAGCCAGGGGATGAAAAATAACAGAATCCCTTAAAAGATAAAAACTAATACAAGGCAACATTGTCACCAATTATGAAAAAAGATAAATGAGTTACTGCGGCAACAGGCTCACCTGAACGTGAAGCTCATGTAGATGTACAGCTTAACAGGAGCCCTTGGCAGCAGCAAGTTAAAAGACAACCTCACCTACCCTGTCAGACAGGGCCCTCTGCTCCCTAATTCCTGCAGGAATTCCCTCCTTCACTCCTACAGCCTCCAAGAACAAAACAGCAGCTAGCCTTGCATGAAGTACAGACCCTTTTAAGTTTCCTTTTCTCTGTGATATCCTTTAAAGCAGAAAATGCTTCTGTGTCCAGACATAATCCTCTCTCAGCACGAAGGTGGTGAGGCTCTCCGGATGTGTGCTGCTTTCCCAGCAGGTGCAATGACCTCACATAGATGAATAAAAGTTAAGATCTGCAGCATCAGGTGTGCACGGTGTTGTAGGAGCAAGTGTTTACAGACTGCACAGAATATTGTGGGTATCTGTCTTACCTCCCACATTTACATCCTTTAGAAGATCCTGCTTATACAGTAAACTGCAGCTCTGCTCTTCATTCCCTATTAACTGTTAAGGAATGAGCGAAGCATCTGAGCCATCTGACTGGCTAAATCTTGCTGGCACATCTCTCTAAAATACTCCCTGGTATGTATGCTGATACTGAATAATCTCTTTAAATCGTATTTGCAAATGTCAAGATTGTACTCTAATTGTCTTGTAGCAGTGACACCATGGAGACAGGTTTCAGATAACAAAATTCACCCCCTTTTTTATTATTATTATGACTATGATTATGACTTCTCACTCATCCTCCATCTAATTATGAACCTTATCGATTCAATTCAGTTACAGTTTGAATATCTCCATTTCTTGCTATAGCATCCATTACTGGCAACAGGAACTCCTCACTTATCTCCCCACTTAGCTCTGCGTGCTGAAATCCAAATAGTCGCTGACAAATCCCACCGTTGATTTTTTGGTCGTAAGTACTGCAAATCTGCAGACTGTAGGAGGCCAAGTTGGTACAATTTGCTTTATTCCCTTTGCCCATGTTTCAGCTATACTACAGTTCATGCCTGCATTAATCTTGTTATAAAGCACAACATGAAATGAATGGGGTTTATCATGAGAAGTGGTTTTTGAAGATCAGTTGGGAACCCTGTATTTTTAGGTTTTGCTTAATTGACGTCTTTTATGGTTCACTACAAAATTATTATGAAGTCGAGCACATTTTTATCCTCAGGTAAACGGTAACATGATTTGCAATAAAACTTAATTGCCATCAATTACTGTGGCAATAGTTAAAAGAGCTCCTCCCCTTGAAACATTAGAAAACACCATTCACTGCAACATTAGAACAAGTCAGTCTCAAATTCTAAACCTGTTTCCTTCTTATTCCAATATTCATTTAACAATCAGAAATCAGTCAGCTGTTTCATACATTTAGAGCAGAACATTTAAACAAGAATGTTGTTTCATAAACACTAAGCTGGAAACTGCTTTCCGCGCAATAAAGGAGCAGGCAATTCTGTTACTGACAAGCACTACTTACAGAAAAAAATCACTCTATGTAATTCAAATACACAGTTGAGAAATCTCCATGTTACATTTCTGAGCAAAGCAATATAGAAAAGAGAGACTTTAAAAACATTTCTCACTTCTTTAGATGATCTCAGTATTTGAAAGACCATGAATTTGTGACAAAAAAGAAAAATATAATGCAGTTGACATGAGTTTCTTTTCTCTTCTTAACCTGACTGAATGAGATTAGACAAAAGAAAGGAATGCTTCAAGGACAGGGACCTCGTTATACTCACCTGTTACCAAACACAGCACTCAGCTCATCCAAAACATTGTTCAGCTTCACCTGGAGCTCTTTGAGATGGTCACTTGCTTCTGCATCCAACTGTGGATGAAAAAAGAGCACTTAGCTTGAACCCAGAGGGCAGTCTGCTGTCCTTCACAGCGCTGCTCTTCACTGTTGAGGCTGCTCTTAATAAGCAGGTGAACTACCATCACTGGACTCTGCCAGCTAGGATGCTCTCCTCCACTGCCTGCTGCTGTTACAGAAGCTGTGAAATCATCAACAGATACTTGCCTAAACAGCAGCAAGTGGTTTCCCCAGGCTCTGACACCCTCCGATACCCTTCCTGATATTTGCAAAGTTGAGAAAGAAAGTGAATGTGAACTCCCTGTGGCCAACAGAGTAAGCAGGCTGAGAAATCATCAAGCACTGTGCGTTACCTTGGGCTCACGGGTCATTTCACCCCTCTAAGTCTAGAAGCAAACAAGGCTTTTCGGACTGGATGTTATTTACTTGTGCATTTCTCCATGCATGGTCTTGAAAGATGCTATTTCACCTTCCACCCTGCTGTCAGTATTCAAACTGAAGATCGACCCAGCCACTGCTCTCAGAAGACTGGACCCCAGCTATTTTGAAAATCTGGCCACAATATCATGTTGTGCACTGATCACTTTTGGAAAGCATAATCTCAGCTATGGGTATTGAGCACAAGTAGCTTTACTCTCACAAGGAGCCAGATAGCTTTTTGTATACAACTGTTCAGAGGACACTTCACAAAACAAACAAAAAAAAGTGCCCTAAGCACTACATGGACACTGCTGACACCTTGGCACATTCCATAAGAAAGTGCTTGCTCCATTCTTATCAGCCCAAAGCCACCCGTTTTTACATTCAACAGTGCCTCGTATTCCAGCTGTAGTCATCCCTCCAGTCTCGAAAGAGCCACTTCTGAGCAACCTACCTGTGTGTATACATAACAACACATGTTGAATGCTTTGGGATCATTTGGTCTGAAAAAGTAACTTGTAAAACAGATTTGCCTTTGTATGCAGGCAGGCAAGCTGCTTGTACAACAAAAACCTTCCAGAAATGTTTGCATTTGGCATTCAGAGTTTCAGCCCTTACCTCTAAGGCAGAGTATCTATTTACAAATGTAATGAGCCAGATGCCAGTACAGTGGTTAAAAATCAGGTTAGATTTTTACGGTATATCCACGCATGCAGCTATAGAGGATTTGAACATGACAGGAGTTCCCACTTCTATATTCAGTGCTGAAGCCCTCTTCATATTCCTCAGCATCTGCCAGAGAAAGCCAAGCCTTAGGGGATTTGGAATCTTATCCGTTCATTTTCCCTTTGTAAGCTGGCATGGAAAACTGACTCTATTAGGCATTTGAACCTGTGCTAATGAAACTCCTGGATCAGATATTTAAAAATAATTTTAAAAAACCCAAGCAAATGATGATTACTTAAGACTTATAACTTTAGACATTGCTAGCTCTGATTATTTTTCCTTTATTAAAGTGAATTTGTATTCCTATTACCTTTACAACTCCCTCACTCTATGAAGGCAGAAGGAAGCTAATGTCATACCAATCAGCAGTCATTCTAGTCAAGCTTGTAGGTAACAAAACAAAACCAGCATCTGTTGTTGTTGGTTTGTCTTGCCCCCTCCTTCCCTTCTCCTACTGTGTAAAGGGGCATCGAGTCACAAGCCGACTGGTTTGCTACCTACAATTAATGGCACTGAACAGTCCTCTGATTTTAGCCATTTCTGGTAGATTTGAGGCAGGACCAGCTCATGATTCATCAAAACATTTCAAGTAACTGCTTTTCCAGATAAAAAAATAGCCAGAAGAATTTGGCACAAGACGCCTATTCCTCACTTCTTCTTTATAAGCTACTAGATGCATGATCTAAAGGATGTTTGAGGTCAGGATCAACAGCTTACGGCCCTGGTCCATGAACCATGCATTAATGAGTTGTTTTACTGTGAGGTGACATGGAGAGCTCACCAACTACCTCTAAGCTTCTCCTTGGTATTGTACTTGTTGACTGCAAACTGATCTTCTCAGGAGCAGAAGAAAGGCTGATTGCCAGCCCTGTACTGCAAGCTGGAGCAATGCTTTGCCAAGGGGACAAGCTCCATTATCTGTGGCGAGGAACTCGCTCTCCTCCAGAACATCAGCTCACAGCTCTCTGGGTGCAACTGGCAAGACAGCTGCCCAGATTTAACTTTGAGGTGCCCAGCCTTACCCTCAGGAAGCAAAGCCCTGGTGGTAAGCATTCTGGTTCAGCATCCACCAAGTCCTCTGTCATCCTAGAAAGGCTGCTGTCTTCTGAGCAACTGCTACTATGGAAGGAAGAGGCCACTTAATACATTACTGATTGTTAATGCTTAGGCATTGGCATGCTTTGGCTTGAAAACAAATTTTGAGGAATTACCTGAGTGTGATTTAAGTCCATTAGGAAGGTGCTGGTAGGTGTGTACTACTGTTTCACATATATAAATTACACATCAGTTACAGACTCCCTGTAGCATGTGGTATAACTGCAAACTGTTCTTTGCCAATATGGTGAAGCACTGATAACAGCACTCAAATGAAACAGCGTACGTTTTGCTGTTGCTGCTTAGCCAATGAATTCTAAGCACAACAGCTATCACTGATAGCAGGAAATGCTACTTGGACTGCATGATAAATCTGGCTGGTAGAGTAAAGCAGAAAGCAGTATTAGGCAGCTGGGTCACTGCTATATGTCACGTTCAGACCATTTCTATCGGAAGCTGGAGCGCAGCACGCTTATGATCTCCATTCTGTGGGTGTATCAGAGATGACTCAGAGGAAGAAAGCTAATGAAAAGTTCTCTGTGCAAAACACGGGACAGTACCCACAGCGAGGTGGCTTCTGATCTCTGAGCAATGTTCCAATTCCAGTGGAAATAGTGGCTGGCATGGCCACAGTTCTGTGTTTGAGACTAAATGTATGATACAGAAAACTCAGGTGCACGCAAAGAGGGAAGAGGTAATCCTATATTTACATTTCAGGGAAAAAAGCAGGGCCCTGCTAATTTCCTGCATAGATTTGGGACTTGGCATTTCAGAGAATCCGGGCCTCGAAGTCTCATCCAAACACATTCAGGGCTGGAACCTCAAGTTCTCTGCTAATCTGAATGGTGGCATTTACAGCATAGTGCTATGAACTTCAATTTAGGTTGATCTTCTCCTGCTTCTCTCATGGATGAAATGGAACCCATGAGTCTAAGAATTTGCTGTGATGGGCTTCCAAGTTTTCCAAGAGATGTCGTTAGTCCTTCTTTGGTTTCTACATACACTGGTGAAGCGCGAGCGACCAGAACTAGAAGGCTCCTCTGTAGCTGGAGAAACAGCTCTTGTCTTCTAGAAGGTTGAAGATGTTAATCAATCCACATCTTAAAGCCTGAGAACCTGTGAAATCATCAGGTCTGATCTGACGTATCAGCAGCTAAAGAATTTTGCCCTGCTATCCTTTCTTAGCTTTATGCAAGTTATAGAGTTCACCTGGCTTCAGCTTGAAGTTGCTGATTTTTGTTCTGCCTCCCTCCACTAGCACTTGGGAGCTCCCCTCTGCAGAGGTGACTGTGAGGCAGGGAGCTCAACAGATCCAACCTCCCTTTAGGGACTTGCTTGCACTGAATTTTCATGCATCTCCCCACTTTCCTATAGGATTCAAGAGTAAGGACACTGGAGCACTGCATCCAAACAGCTGCCAGCTTCTCAAATACTAGGGTGGCCTTAGCTATGGCACATGGGATGCTAAATTGGAGCAATCAGTAGATACCACAAATCCTTTGAGAACATTCCTATCAAGTCTTGGCCATTTCTAAGTTTTCCTGCAATTTGTTATTCAGGTGGCTAACTTAGGATTTAAAACATGGGCTAACCCTGGCTGAGCATTAAGAGGAGAGTTTCCTGAAGCATTAATTGTACAGATTAGCTTGAAAGGCATGAAAATTATATGATGACAACCTGCTGCTACTCAGCAGCCAATTGTTTGGGTTCCCTAGGCAGCACTTGTCTCTGATACTCACCCGCATGCTTGACTTTGGAGAAGAAAAAAAGTGCATAAATGTTTTAAACTAGGCTTCCACAGCACATCTAGGCTTCAGCAGTGGGCAATACAGTACAGCACCTTTTAATTTCAGTGCCATGAGTTTGTAACTCATGAAAAGCTAAGCAAAATAATGGACTGCAGAAAGCCATCTCTCTCAAGCAAAATGGGAAGGGCTTATTCTGGTGTCAGGGACAGCGCACAGAGAAGGCTGAAGTCTGCAGGAAAACTGCAGAAGTGGGTAGAAAATGCAGGTCACATTAGGTTTTATTAGATAATGTCTGAATAATTAAGCAAACGGGGTCAAGTTCAGGCAAACACTAGCAATGAATCTCTATAGCCCACTTTAGCACAGAGCTAAATTACAATCTCTGTTCGGTGGGTGTATTGGAGATGATTCAGAGGAATCAAAGGTTTCAAAAGGTATTCATGTACCCAATTTCTATCCAGGACTTACCCCCTGATTCCACTGTTCATTATGCGTTTAATGCTACCTGGCACTCCATAAATGCTGCCTTTCCAAAACATGCTTCAGGAATGTCTGAGAGTGCTACTGAGCCACAGTGAAGCTGTTTTGATCCCATGAGATCAACACAGCTCAGACGGGAAATAAAAGTATTACTTATAAATCCTAAAAATCATTTAAGATCCTTCTCTGTGTGTGTGTGTGTGTGTGTGTGTGTGTGTGTGTGTGTGTGTGTGTGTGTGTGTGTGTGTGTGTGTGTGTGTGTGTGTGTGTGTGTGTGTGTGTGTGTGTGTGTGTGTGTGTGTGTGTGTGTGTGTGTGTGTGTGTGTGTGTGTGTGTGTGTGTGTGTGTGTGTGTGTGTGTGTGTGTGTGTGTGTGTGTGTGTGTGTGTGTGTGTGTGTGTGTGTGTGTGTGTATATATATGCCTTGAGATATCAAGCACAGACCCAAGAGAAACCCTCCACACAGAGCTCTCTAAAGCTCTGCTGCTGTCCTTATTGTTTCTGACTAGTAACGTTCACAGACTACATGATGTCAACACATTAAACCCAGAGATGCTGGGCAATTTTTGCCCTGTTTTGTGCCTTCTGAGTACTACAGTTGGAAAAAGAATAAGAGAAGTGGGGGCAAAGGTACCATTCCTCATTTGGGGAAAAAAAAAGTAAAGGAAGGCATTATATCAAAGATCCCATCTCAAGAAACAGTACCAGGCAAGCACTTCTGTTCCATGTTATGACATTACACTGCAGGGTGACTATGAGTGAGCCCTGTCCCTTCATTTCCCTTGCTGCAAAAGGGACTAAATGATACAGATTTCCATAGGGGTGTGTTTTGGACGCACTGGCAAAGAGCACTAGGTAGCAGCAGTATTTCAAAGCTTTCCAGAGTTGTGCAGTGCTACAACTGCAGATGGAGATGGATCTGTGAATCAGAAGCAGATGAAGCCACAAGTACACAGTAACTGAAACCAATCCCCAAGTTTTGGCTTCACACATGGTACATCTAACATACCTGCCACAGGAACAATGGAATATTTGGTACCTACCTCAACATCTTTGAGAACACAAAAAAGTGAACAGTTCAAGATGACCAGGACATACCACTATGCTACTTTCTTATTCCCCCAAGGAAGTAGTTCCTTTTTGGGTAGAGAAGTCAGAACAATGCTTACATTTGTGCAAGCTACTGTGTGATGTATAGATGAATATAAATCAAATCAGTCACAGAAAGTAAGAACTGCCCTTCCTGAAGGAGAGGATAAAACCCATAGATGCATTTCCAGGGGCATGCTTGTCTACATGTTCTATTTTCAAAGCTGTTGTCTCACCAGTTGTTACTCACTAGCCAGGTTCAATCTACATCAGAAAAAGGACTACTCAAACTAGGACAAGACCTTGTTTACTCTAGCAAAACAGAGGACCTGGCAGGTTTCAGGTCAAGAAGCAAAGTACTACATAGTCACCAAGAGGGAAACCCCTGGGGATAGCAAATAATGCAGGCACCTAACACAACACAATTTATTTCTGGTGATCAGTGGCAGTCTAATGAAGTAGACAAGCAGCATTTGAAAAGAAAAGAAAAAAATAACTTCCAAAAACCAGCTTCCTAGCATGTTCGCCTGGTTTCTTCCTGTGTGTTTTATTGCTCACAGTTTGGGTTCCTCTCCCTTTTTTTTTTTCTTTTGATTGCACAGTGCAGGGGAAATAGTGGATTCATCACCTCTGTTCTATCTTACCTATACCTCCTAAGGAAGGTTTTAAAGGGCAGAACGCAGAGAGTCTAGGCTAGGAAAAGTAGTGGACAGTCTTAACAAACACTTTTTTTCTCCCCCTATTTAACACACTATGAGGTGGTATTTTCAATTTGCAGGTGGTATTTTCAATTTGAAACATAGGGAAACCCTACTTAATGGCCACCGCTATGGAAAAAAGTAGCAAATTGATTCCTTAAGGGAAATTAAGTGCACATGGATTAAAACTTTATAAACCACTTCACAAACATTTCATCACAAGTTTATTTTTTCCTGAAAAATGAGCATTTAGCTACCACTGCTATTACAGCTGGGAGCATATAATTCTAGTTCTTGATGTAGGGCTCAGAAATTAGGATTGTTGAGATCACACGCGAAAGAATGACAGCAGTTTCCCTTACCTCGTGGGGTAAATCTATTTGTTGAGATTTTTGCCACTTCATAGAATTCTGCCACTGAACACAAGAAAGATTTGAAACAGCAATACAGCCAAAAACTGAGCTGCCCATCAGCAAAGCTGACTTTCCTCTTGGCCTACAGGTCATAGCACAGGTTCTACCACAACACAAGCAAAGAAGATGCACTTAGACTTTCAAAATAATTTTTTCCTAACATCAGCATCAGCAGCCTTTTCTTCATCTTCCCGAATCTTGAAAAGCAATGAAAAAAGAAGAGAAAAAAACCAAACACATACATGGATTATATCAGAAAAGATACAGTGATCTGGGGGAGGGAAACCTTATTTCTGTAAAAATGGCCATCTCAGAACAAAGAACAAAAACTAAGATATTTATATCATGGACACATCTGAGTATCCAACAAAGCATGAGTACAGAACTCTTATCTGCATGTCTGCAATACATTAGATACTGGACATTTCATGCCAAAGGTACTGTCCCACATTTATACGCCACATAAAATGACTCGATGCCAACAGTTCTCAGACCTATCTGTCTGTCTTCAGAGCTGTGAAACCACCAGCCATGCCCACATCCAGCCCACATGAGCACAGTACATATCCTTCTCTTTCCTCCTCCATGCTATTCTGTGCCTTGAAACATTCACTCCTGCATCTTATGATAAATTTTGTTGAAAAGTCTTCAGGCATGGCTGTCCCCTCACACTACTTATAGTGCCAGGTGTCACGGGGCTCTCCTTATGACTGCAGTCTGCAAGTACCAGTATGATGCAAATAACCTAGTAACAGTGTAGTAGGAATGAGTAATACTCAGTCTCTTAGCACTCTTACCTCTTTACCACCCATGGCTTCAAACATCTTCTCTAGCTGCACCCTCAGCTGTTGGATGTTATTCATCAGGATGCAGGGCTGAAGGGACAAAAGCAGGTGCCTGTTACAGCTCAGGATGCCAATACAATTTCACCAGTGGTACAGTCTGTGCCTCAACACCCTTCCCCAAGTACCACCAGTTCTGAGAGTCCAATAGGAGCTAGGGCACGCACAGATTTCAGCACTCAAACCTAAAAAAGACAAGTCATTTTTTTTCTCCAGTTTGAAATGGGATGGCCAGTCCAAGAAACCCAAGATCAGGGAGATCTCTGCTGTGGTATTTTCCTCCTCAGCTTTATCACAGAGAATGAGCTGACAAGAAATCAGTGTCAGGACAAGGCCCAACTCTCTGCAGCTCATGCCATGCCCTGCAAGAGTCCAAGCTGTGTCACCTTCAGCCTCTTAATGCTGCAACATACTACTGTGAATGGTGTACAACCCAGATCAGAAGGGGAACTGCCAGCCAAAGCTGCATTCAGAGTCACAACTGGGTCCTGCCAGGCCAAGCCTGAGAGCAACAGTCAAGGGCAGCATGAGCAATAGACTCTTCCCTCTGCAGTTGCATCCCCAGTACAGGTGTGGGAGATAGCAAAACCAGCATGGGACAGACCCAGGGTTCAAAAATTTAAGACCCTGTTTTATTTAATACACAGAATTTTACTGAATTCAGGATTAAACAGCAAGATAATTAGATGGAGACAACAGTAAACCAAGCGTGCTGCTAAATACGAGATCTACAGAGCAATCTGTGCCCTTTTTTTTTTTTATCACCTCAGTGACACACAACCCAGACAGGCAGAGTAGAAGTTAATTTCAAGTGGACCTGACAAGCCTCCAAGCCCTGCAGATCATCTTCAGGACCTAGTTTTATTTTACGGCCAAGCCAGAATTCAATCTGCAAAAGCATACGAATGACAATAAAAACAACACTGAAAATATTTACACCATCAACATGGTCAGATGCAACACGAGAAACTTGGTTTCATCAGGACAATTATGTGATTCCCTGGGCAGAAGAGAAGCTCAGCAGGACTCACCAGTTTCTCCTTGGAACAGTAGGACTGGAAGCTCTTGGAGAGGATGTCAGCATACTGCATCAGCACTTTCCCAATAGTCTGCAAAGACAAGATGTGAGCACTGTTACTTGTCCTCTATCACTGCAGGAGAACTCCAGGAAATAAAACGAAAAAAACATCATACTGTTTTGCATCCCAGTAAGGGAAGATTACCAGCTGGATGTTAGAAGTATTACCTTAGCAAATCTCCTATTATAATGAGCAACAATGACAGGGTCTGGGCACTCCAGCTTCTTAATGATCTCAAAGCTCTGATTGAGCTGGGTGAAGACATCCACCACTGAGCAAGAGAACAGAGCATGCTCGGATGTTTGCTGGAACTAAAACAGAAGTAAAAAGAGTCATTCTCAAATGGAAAGATCTGAAATACACCCATTTCATGGGTGTCTCCATCATCTGCCGTATTGGAGGCAGGACAACTTTACCAAAACCTGCCTCTTCCTCAGAATTAGTGAAAAGCTCTCCAAAAGGCCCAGAGCTAAATAGCCAATTCTGTTGGGTTGTACGTTTACTGTCCTTCACCAACTACGACATGATAAGCACCAAGGAAACGTAGCATGATGCTGAGACCCTTAACAAAATGCATGGCTTGCCTGTCAGTTAATGAGAAAAGGAGAAGAGTGAAGAGCTTTTTTTAGATTTTCTTAAAATTTAGATATTAAAGAGAATGCTTACATTAGCATCACAGACTACAGTGCCAACAGTCACTGAACAAATGGGAAGGCTGACGCTCTCCATCAGGAATACTCAGCAAATTAAGAATAAGATTACTCTTTCAGTGGATTAAGGTCACATCCTCACTGCATGACTAAGTACGTGCAAAGTGCCTTATATTTCAATTACCTCTCACAAACAGAGAGATGAGAGAGCACCAAGCCACTGGCTGATGGATGAACATCAGCAGATCAGAACAGACATAAATGAATTATATGCACCTTGCTATTAAACAGCTCTCTGTGACCTGTAGAGAGAAGTCCTAAAATAAACAAGTTTCCCAGTTGTTTAGCAAGCAAAAAGGGCTGCATCCTCCATTTGTATGACAGCTGAATTTACAGTGGTGGTGTTTGGTTCTGGGCACTGAAGGATATATCGCCAAGTCCTCCACTTAGAGTGACCTACATACCCCATCTTTTTTATCCCTCTCCAGAGCACCATGCAAGAATTCTAAGGAAACATCTTCATTTTCATCCAGCCACTGCATCACAAACTGCTCAAACCACCTGCAAGAGGGACAGGAAAGACAGAAAGTTACAGCAAGAAACAGGGCACCTCAACAAGACTCAGACAGTGCTGCTCTTCTAGCAAGCCTTGTGAAAGCTTGCCACTGTTAGATGTCTGAATGCTGTTATCTGTGTGTGCAGCCAAAGTTCCCAAAAATACTCCTACCTGTACACAAGCTACCAGTGAGCAGGGGCTGTACCATCACTTGGGCTGGACAAGCAGAACACAGCCCAGCCCAGCCTCTGCAGATCGTTGGTCCTGTGCTAGTTTTGTCCTTCTCCCCTGTCTCTCCTCTTTCTTCATACCTTCCTCTTTTTTCCCCTTTGAGCACCACCTTTAACTTTGCATCATTTAAGAGCACTTTGCCTTTTCTTCCCCTTTTACCCATGTGCCAGACAGGACAGGGAAGACCTCCAATACCACTATCTCTGCATGCTAAGAGCGACGGCACACTGTCCTGCTGCCCATTTGGATCTACCATCTTTCACATGAGAGCTGCAAATGAGTATAAAGGGAGGAAAAGAAGTGCCTGTTTTCCAGGGCCCTTCAGCCCCTTTATCTGCAGATACAGACATATTTCTGGAGTGCCAGGAGGAAGAATCAAGGCTAGAAGTTTTCTCCACTTTAATCCTGCTCTCCCTTTCCCCAAGCCTTCTCTAGAACACCCTCCCATTTCTATGGGCTGCTGATCTCACTGTGAAGATGCTTGAGTAGATTAACTTCTGGTGATAGCACGACACATCTGCTAGGGCTTGCAGGAAGCTGGCCAGGCCTGTAAGTAGCTCTTCATTGTTCTCTCTTAAAGAAGCACAAACTTAATTCATGTTAAGTGCTGGACCAACAGCCTTGGAGCATGGTCAAGTCCCCAAACCAGGCAGGTCCTAGAAGCAGGACAGTAAAGTTTGTCTCTGTTTCTTCTCCTCAATTAGGAGGATAAGCTAAATGGTAGAGCAGAATCCAAGAAGCTGCTGAAACAGCCACTGTTGTATCTCAGGGAGATGCCTTACATGAGGTGGTGTCTGGAGCTGCCTCCTGCACTGAACAAAAGGCTTCTACCCCACCTTGGCCAAATAGGCAAGGTAAGAAGTGGCTTCAGTGATGGGATCTTACAGCTGGTTATCCCTCTGCTCCCTGCTCTGTGGGACATATCCACATAGTGCAAAAGGAGGGGGGGGGGGGGG
>NW_008796209.1:322700-362774 GCF_000699145.1 Aptenodytes forsteri
GCGATGGGGGGTGGGGGGGGGGGGGAGGGGCGTGGTTGTGTGTTTAGGCAACAACATAGCACTTACAGCTTTATTTAAATGTCTGTCTAGGATTTGTTGTGTGCAAGTGCCAACATACCGCAGCTGAATCTTAATTTCAAACATTACTAAACAACATTCACAAATAAGGGAAAAAAGTGTCCATGTGTCATTTCAGTCCATGCAAAAGATTATTATATGAGCCTCACGGAGTACAGCCTCCTCTAAACAGGCAGCTGTGTTCATAGAGATTGTGCTAATTATGGGCTGAGTTTGCAAAGAACATGAAAGCATGTGCCAGACATGAGAGGGAGATCAAGAGCAAATTCACAGACAGAGCATACTAGATTGCCCTAAATACTCTCTACACTTCGAAATATAAAGCACATCAATGCTAATATTGGAAATTGTAAGCAACAGTGTTAAATGCCAACAGCAACCTGTCTGTGCAGCCCTATTTAATATAGACAGCAGCAGTGAAACATTGTCACAGACTTATGGACTTCCTGTGCCCTGGAAAAATTCCTTTTGAATGGCACTTCGGGCTCCTAAAAGTCAGTATATTTCAGAGTCTGCTGCAAGTTTCTCGAGCTTTCAACGTTTTG
Organism: Aptenodytes forsteri; assembly: GCF_000699145.1. Lineage (NCBI taxonomy): Eukaryota > Metazoa > Chordata > Aves > Sphenisciformes > Spheniscidae > Aptenodytes > Aptenodytes forsteri. Next base: position 323,324 of record NW_008796209.1, read on the forward strand.
TTATTGTCCTGGTTTTGGCTGGGATAGAGTTAATTTTCTTCCTGGTAGCTGGTACAGTGCTGTGGTTTGGATTTAGGATGAGAACAAAGTTGATAACACACCGACATTTTAGTTGTTGCTGAGCAGTGCTTACACCAGTCAAGGACTTTTCAGCTTCCCATGCTCTACCGACTGAGAAGGCTGGAGGTGCACAAGAAGCTGGGAGGGGGCAGAGCCAGGACAGCTGACCCAAACTGGCCAAAGGGACATTCCATACCATGTGACGTCATGCTCAGTACATAAACTGGGGAAAGCTGGCCCGGGGGGCCGCTGCTCGAGGACTGGCTGGGCATCGGTCGGAGGGTAGTGAGCAATTGCATTGTGCATCACTTGCTTTGTATATTCTTTTATCAATATTATTATTATTTTCCCTTCCTTTTCTGCCCTATTAAACTGTCTTTATCTCAACCCACGAATTTTACTTTTTTTTTTTTTCCCCTGATTCTCTCCCCCATCCCACTGCGGGGAGGGAGTGAGCAAACGGCTGTATGGTGTTTAGCTGCCTGATGGGTTAAACCACAACAGTTATTAATTATAATAGCATATTTTGAAGCAACAGCTCAATCCTTAGAAAAGAACTCAGGCAGTTTACAAGGAAGCAATTACACATCTTAGACCTCCTTCACAGTTCCCAGGCTGCAAGCTGCTGACTGCTTCACATGTCATAGGTCCATGTACAGGGAGGATTACTTATTTGTGCCAAAGCCACAATTTTCACTCTGAGAAGTAGAACTACTTCCTGATTATCATTCATCCTTAGTTATTGTGCCATATCCATAAGAAAGGGCCATTCACTGTTGACAACAGTCACTGCCCATTTTTATGGCTACCATATATTGGCATACAAAATCAAGTGCATAGGTATTTTACTGTCTTACCAAATTGGCTAAACAAAGGTAGTAAGGAAGAAGGTACTATTGGGGGGATAGGGAGGGGAATTACCACCACCTCCCCTCCAAATAAAAAAAAATGCACTACCTCCAGAAAGAGGTTTAATATGAATGTTTAAGTGCAAAGTGAATCCCTTGGATCAGGTCAGGAAATTCTGTAACTATATTTGCAAAGCCAGCCTCAACTTTGTCCCTCATTGGCTGGCAGGAAAACACAAGACATGTAAACCATCTACAAATACTTCTAGTCCCTGGGCACATTCAGGACCAAAATGTGCTTTGAGCTGTAACACAAACCTAGAGTTATCTTAGTCCAAATACCACTTACAGGGTTTTACTATCAGGTCTTGGGCTGCTCAGCAAGTGAGGGTGGACTTTGAGGACTACGAAGGCAACATATCCAAAACGGTACTCAAAATTATCTAGCACAGAAACTAATAAAAATAATGTGATTTCATGCAGAAATAGCTTCAAAATGTTGTTATAAGGCAAATATCTTCTTCCTCATCTGCTTCAATTATTGATCTCGAAGCAAACACTGTAATTACTCACGCACCAGCACACAAGGCAGAGGCTCACGGTGCTGCTTCAGAGACATTCTGTGCTTGCAGGGGTCAGCACAGCCTGACTTGAGACGGCACAGCCAACCTCTCCAAACGAGGTTTGCACAGAATATGCCTCAGTCCTGCCTGCCGGGAAAGGGAGCGGTGCTTTGTGACTAAATGAAAGTTTACCTCTCTTGGTTGCACAACAGTAATGTAACACAAAAGACTGCAATTTCAGCTTGTCCATCAGCCCGGCTCCTGTGGTCTCAGACTTTACAGGTGAGTTAATCTCGTTCATTTGCTGTGTTGATGCATGTGCGTACGCAATGAACATCCTGTGGCCCTTGGCAAGCACAGAGGCAAGAAGGCAGGCAAGGTTTCAAAGAGCAAAAGAATAAATCCTATGTTTGATGAAGTGAGCCAGAAGAATAAGACAGGATTTCAAAGGGAAGAATGCGTTCTCCCACCGCAGAGGAGGCAGTCTCCAGTACAGCTACAATGCTAGCTGCATGCTAACATCAGTAATAAACCAAAACATTCAACACTTCTTTACACATCTAAAAAGCTAGAGTTTTTTCAGAAATTGACACTTCACAGCTTTTAGCTGGCAGCTAAAAAGTGAAGAGAGGAAGTTTTGAAGATCCACTCCCAGCTATGTTGCTACTTCAGTTTCAGAAACTGCTGCTGAATTTCAGAAAGGGGAGCATAAAAACTTCGGCTTCAATACTTTGGAGCCTTCACTTTATTCAATCATATCTGAAGGCTATCAGAAACATGGTTTCTCATAGTTTCAACATGAAAAGCAAGTTTGTGGATAGCTTCTTGTGTGTCAAGTAGATGAACAACTCAGCTGTTCTCCGGACAGCAGCAATTTGGTTTCATATAAAGAGTTTATTGATGTGCAAACCCGATGTGTGGACTCCTTTGTTTAAGGAAGCTTCAAGACTAAAAATACTTATGATGAAGCAAATCAAAGGACAAGACTACATTGCTGTAATTGATACCAAGGGGATATTTCATGACAGGTGAAGGTTATGGTTGAAATAAACACCACCTGTGTCTGACAATGTGGCTATTGTACTAAAATACAAGAGTGAAGTAACAAAGCCAGCGGCTGCAAATGTACATGAGCACTGAAGCTCTACCACAAAGGCCAGCAGAGCAGAACAGTCTGCAAAAGACAGCAGAACGAAACTGAAGATCATTATCCTGATTACACAGGAGAAAAAGAGAGATTAAGAATATCTGATGGCTTGCCTGAGACTGCACTGACTCAGAGGCACAGCAAAGAGAACAGGGCTTCCGAGACTATCACTCCAGCACCCTATTCACTGAGTTAATGCCTCTTGCTGACCTGATCTGTTAAGCAAGGCCCATAGCCCAAGCCGACCAATTACGCCAACTGCCCCAAGTCTTACTAGTGTGCAGCTAGCACGAGGCTTGAGGGACTGCGTGCACCACAGGAGGGGAAGAGAATTCAAAATGCAAAAATGGAAACACAGTCCAAGCAAGATGGTTTTTTCAAGAGGGGCAAGTGCAAAGTGCTGCATTTAGACAGCAGTGAACAGTCGTATACAGGATGGGAAGAACAGCTTGGAAACTCTGTTGAGGGTTCCTGGGGGCTGTTTTTTGGCCCACTGGAAGCATCACTAGTCAACAATACCACTGAAGAAAAAAAAAAAAAAGAAAAAAAAATAAAAAGGCTGCCATCATCCCAGTGTGCGAAAGCAGCAGCACTGCCTGCAAGGCAACGCAAGGCAATGTCTAGATGAAACATCAGTATTTAAGTCTGGGTTTTGTATGTCCAGACACAGACCAGCTAGAGAGAGGCGAGTAAACCTCACTTACAAGGAAAGCTAGGAACAATTGGGAACTTGTCAAATCCCCCTGAAAAAAAAAAAAAAAAAGAAAAAAAAATAAAAAGGCTGCCATCATCCCAGTGTGCGAAAGCAGCAGCACTGCCTGCAAGGCAACGCAAGGCAATGTCTAGATGAAACATCAGTATTTAAGTCTGGGTTTTGTATGTCCAGACACAGACCAGCTAGAGAGAGGCGAGTAAACCTCACTTACAAGGAAAGCTAGGAACAATTGGGAACCAGCAGAAGACTGGGAAGGGACATGAGAAAAGCATTTTACTCTTGTCAAACAGGAACAATTTGTTCTCCATGCCCAGGCTGGTAAGACAGGATATAACTAGCTCAAATTGAAGCAAGAAAGATTTGGAGTAGGAGAAAGGGGAGTGTGTTAAACCCCCAAACCCAGTGGAGGGGTAACAGTGAAGCACAGGGAAAGGAGATGTGGAGCAACCATCACTGAAAGCCTCTGAAAACAAGTTAAACACTGGTCAGAAACAGCACACCTGCTCTTGCCTTAGGCCAATTGTGGGACTCTAGCTACAGTATTCTCTCCAGGTTGCTCAGACAACTTTTTGGGCTCATAAACCTTCTTCAGGTCTGAAATCTACTGCTGCTCTTTTAAAGTTAAATAAAAGTTGTGAACAATCACTTAAAGCTTAAGAGCAACCGCTTATCCGATGTTTCCAACGAAACCATTGGGTCTTAATAAAAAAAAAGAACATTCTCTTTACTCGCAAATCCTGTTGTCTGTGTATCCATGACATTAATACACGCACATACAGACATACATACAGATAAAGCTGTATCTATTAACACAAGAATGTAAGCATACATCCAAAAGTCCGCTGTTCAAGAATTGACCAACGCCCACACTGCAGGCACAAAGTGGCTTAAAGACTGTCCATGCCATTGCTAAAGCTTTTGAGCTCTTGGGAAATGCTGTACAATAAGGGATTGAATTGTGTCAGGGACAGAGGCACAGAACACCAGAGGGGACAAACACGCATGTAAACACAGAAAATCAGGAGTGAAGAAATGGTGTATCATGAAGGCAGCCACATGAGAACCAAATGACTACCCTCAAGGTAACACAAGGAGATGCATAGTGGGGATTTACTATAGGAGACATAACACACTCACGCTGGATATTCAGGCACTTTTCCCTTGAAGGCAGGCAGATCACGAACATATTCATTGTACAGCCACTTCACTTTGAAGTGTAAATTCATATAGTCTGCACTTTTACACAGTCTGTGTTTCTCATGCTCTGTAAAGAAGGAAAAAAAGCAGTTAGGTCTGAATTTACCACTATCACTGCATCAGGCATAGGACAGTCTTATAAAGCATGTCCACAGTCTGCAATGGTTTTGAGGATGAAGCACCTATAGGGCCACAAAATCTTCACAACACAGGATTTTGGCAGCAGGCAGGGGTTCTTGGTGGCTGACCTTTGGGGCTCTGGAGTTTATTTCTGTAGCTCCAACTAAACTTCCATTTGTTAAAGACTTTTTGGTTGTCAAAGCAGTAAAAATAGAGCAATCTCTTACGGCCTTTCCATTTAACATATGACAGTCCAGATTTCATCTTTGCAGGAAACAAAACAAGGAGAGTGAATCTGTTCAAGAGCAAATCTGTTCATTCTTGGATATAAACACAGGCAATACCAACATGTTACACTACACCCCCTAAAAGAAAGGGCAGAAAGAATCAAGTTCTTTAGAGTTTGACAGTGTGAATCACAAGCAAGTTCAAACAAGCTACACAGGAGCTGGAGCCTTCCCTGATCCCCAGTTTGGAGAAATTCATGACACTTCTCTCTCAGAAGGCAACTGTGTTCTTATTTGTATTGCTTTTCTGAGCACAGTCCACTGAAGCAACTCATGGATAACTACCTGCTGCTGAGCCTCTTCCTCCTGCCAGGTTTCGTTGTGTTTTTGTACCCAGGCTATATTGGGACAATGCAGTTCCTCCCTGTATAACGCACATACCTCCACAATACAACCCTTCACACACACCTACGCTGCTAAAGCACTTGCCACACTCAGGCCTACGTTTCTGCAGAGATCATCTCCATAGACCACTGCTCCCCTTTCTCACGAGAAATGTATGCTCCATGTCTTCGCTCTCAAGGCCCTTCACAGCCTATATCCACACTACCATCTTTCAGCAGTTGACTCCCACCTCTGATCAGCCCACAATCCCTGTTTTTAAACTACTTGTTAAGTTCTCTCAAAAGCATCTCAACGCTTTCTCCCAAGCCATCCCTCATGTGCTTACACAGGCAGCTCCTTCTTTTGCACTGCTTTTCTTCAAAATCCTCCTTGAAAAGAATAAAATTAATTCCTTTTTCATGATGCTAAGAGGACTCAGCAACCGGCTTTTGCCTGCACTACGATCCTGAATTATCAGCTGACCAATTCTGCACCGCCACTCCCTAGTGCTGCCTGTCCGTATCCATCTCCTCCTTCTGCCATGCTTCAACAGCATGAATACACTTTGTGCCAGGCTTCTTCGTTCACTCTAGCACCACAGCAAGCTGCTAGTCCATGACTACAGTGTGAGATATGAGACTAAAACATACATGAATTTGGCTTAGACTCAGTTTTTTTTTCCCAAAAATTTGACTTCAGACTTGTCTTCCTACCTTTTATGTGGTTACCTCATTATTGATGTAACTATCCAAGGGCATCACTGCTGACGAGTAGACAGGATCCAACTATGTTAAAAAGTGGAAGTCTTTCTCTTAACTTTGAATGTCTTTAATCTAGGACTTCGGTACAAGTATCCAGTAACTGGGTAGATATATGCACATGCGAGCAATACACGCTACAGATATTCATCAGCAGAAGATACGTCTTAATGATGTAAAATGGCCCCAGCTTTCTGATCAGTTACCTGACAGACAAGCTTATCTTACAATATCATCATCTGTTTTCATGTAAGTGTGAATTCTTGCAACTATTTCAAAATATTAAGAAACTTCCACATCTCTCTTGAAGCTTCAACAACATGCACAAGAAGAAAGGTCAAATAAATTATGAATTATCCAACTGAAGACACAAAACCCAAAGAACTTTTCATGCAAAATTATTCCATAAGCCTTGTCAACTCCCAAGCAGCGGAACACTCCAGTGAGTTGTTTGCAAACCTCTGTAACAGTGTAATACAGATTTCCTCTAATCCACATGTAGCAGATCCACACAGATACAATCTCAAAAAAAAAGAAACCCAACCTTTGTTTTAAAGACATTAAAATGCCCAATATCTGAGACACATAGTCCCCAGGGGTGGTGGTTCGATGGACAAATTACTTCACATGTGCTACTATTTCACATGTACTTTGATCTATTACTCTCCACAGTGAATTTGCTTGTCCTGAAGCCAAGAAAAGTCCATTCATATTTTACATTAGTAAATCTAGTATCTTTCCTGAGCTCTAAGGAGGTATGAGTATACTCAGTGTCTGAGCTGCTGACCTCCCACAAGAACAACTGCAGAAGAAAATGCAAAGCTCTCTCTGTGGATCTAAACTGGAAACAAACACAGCAATAACCGTGCCCGCTTAGCTCCCTGTGAGAGTGAGGAAATCAATGGACAATTATAACTTCATTAACTTCGATATGCGCTGCCACCCAGGTGCTGTTCCTGCATGGGGAAAGCGCTGTTCCTGCAGAGGGAAGGTCTGACTTGGAGGTAAAAAGGACTCAAACCAGATTTACTTCCTCAAAATTAAGCAGTGCACTAAAAGCAAGTAATTCAAGCCTTTTCCTGCTTTTTAGGGCATTTAAAACACTACTGAGTTGCAGAAGAGGAAGACACAAAGCAGCCACAGAAGCATAAGCCCAAGGTCTGCTACTAGGACTACCTAGCCATCTAAGCAGTAAAGGAGAGGCTTCACACCAAGGGGATAAAACTACAGGAAAGTAAAAAAGAAGGGGAGGTCTTACCACCATAAAAGAGAACTTTACGTATGCGAAAGAAAGGTCGGGCTTGTGACAGAGAAAAGACAAAAGTGAACTATAACAGCACAAACATGCTGGAGGACAAAGAAAGCCAACAAAGCCACAAACCCCCCTCTCATCCCCAACAGCTTGTACCATCTGCCTTCCCCCCTCCAATGGGCCCTGCACGGTTTTGATCAGCTGCTTTCTTTGTAAAGGAAAATGTTTAAGAGCACTTGAAGGTGACATGGAAACACATCGGCCAGAGGTATATTTTGGAAACCCATTTTAGAAAAAGTAAAGTGAAGCATTGGAGCCATCAGTCTTAGCACACTTCTGTTCTGCTTTATAACCTGCTGGCTTTTAAAGAGCTTAAGCAGCAGCAACAGTGAAAGAGTGCACAGGTATTTTGCAGCAACTGCTGTGTTTTATCCTGAAAAGACTGCAGAGTTCTGTAAGTCTCTCACATTTCCTCAGCAGATTTCGTCTGCAAACAGTCTCCTCTGGAGAAGAGCTTTTAGGGTCACCGAAGCCATATTATTAAGGCATTAATAGGGAACTGCTTCCTAGCAGCACACTTTCTAGTGCCATGTCCAGTTCTATTTTTCAGGCAGAAAACAGGACTTCACCACATCCTTAATCCATGGATATTTTTCTTGATCATCAGCCTACTTTCCATGGGTTAACTTCTAGCAAATAATGCTGAATTTCTGCAAAGAGACTCTAACAGGTACTGAGGCTGTTGAAGCGTTAACACTTTGGACGGCTGGCATCTGTGCGTGCGTCTGATCCCCCTCCCCTTATTAGAAGTGAGAATGTGGCAGAATGATTTATTTCAATCCTGCCCACCAAGTCTACTCAGTCTCTCTTCCTATTAGAGATGCTTCCAATTTACAACTCTCCTAATGCTGATGCGTCCAAAATAAGATGAACCATTCCTCTCAAGGATGACACTGATTTTCTATTACTGTCTTTTAATGTCTTCCTAGTAAAGGATTAGTATTTATACATTGCCCTACTGCACAGGCTATGTAGTGTACATGGGGGTAAGCTCCAGCTGGGAGAGGCACGATTAGCTGCCACCCGTGAGGAAAAAGGAAAATAACTCACACAGCCAGGCACTGCTCTCCAACTCAGAGAAGCCATCTCCCACCTCAGCCTCCCAACTCTTCCACACTGCATACTGGAGAGCAACGCAGAAGCATTAGGCTGGAAGGAGGGAGAGGGCAGTTTCACACAGCCAGGCCCGCACTCTTTCTACACCAAAGCCATTGCATGCCCTTTAAGCTAGAAGAAAATTTACTCCCACTGCAGACTAAAAGGGCCAGAGACTCTCAATCGTCACCTCAGCCAGGAGGGAAGGAATAGAGCCACACATGAACTAGAGCTCTGACCTCACCAGTTATTCTCCATCATTTGTTATCTACAGCTTAATGCCTGGGACCCAGCAAAGAGGCTCTCACCCAGAACTGCTCAGTGTATTGGGTACCATCAAACAACAACTGGAGTGACCAGTCAGAACAGGAGTATCCTAAGCAGCATATACCCTCCATTTCTGCAGCAGCAGTATGGTCTTCCACATCTTTGCAGATCTGCTCATCACTGGCATAAAACTACAGGACACTAAAGCTAATATAGCAACTACATCCAAAGTGCTAAAACTGCAGGTAGCAGATGAAAGTCTTTGCCTGCTCACAACTATAAACTCTGCTAAGGAGCATGAACTTACCACTTGGTGAGGTGAATGAGCTCATGTTATCCAGAACTTAGGAACAGAACATAAGGGAAAACACCATGAAGAAAGTTAGGAGCAAGTATTATACTCTGGGTTCATGTGCACATATCTCCACAAAACAGATTAGCTTTTGTTGCAGAGAGCTCCTGACGCGTACAGATCTTGGAGCACACCAGAAATGTACCCAGGGATTACTCTACAAATTGCCAAAGACAGGAATACGAAACTCTTGGTGTAGTTAAACTTGTAGAAAAATTAGCAACTTGAACCGAGAAATGACAGAGCCAAGAGCTGAGGACAGTAACACATCACAATCTGTTTCCTTTAATCCCTTTTTTCCCCTCATTTAAAAAAAAAAATGCAGTGAACTAATCCAATCATCTCTGTTTGAAATACATGTAGTAAGGCCTGTAATTAAATTATTGTAGAGCTTGTTATAAAGGTTATCTTCATAAGTTTCTGGAGAGCAAAGCAGTGAGGAATCACACTTGCCTCAAACAGAATTTTGCACCCTGAGGATTCCTTGAATATATATTTGGAAGAAACACACACCAAAACAGACTCTATCATTGTTCAACCCTCCTGCAGGACTTGCACAGCTAGAGTACAAATACATGTACCGTGCAGTTTTTCAGCATTCGTTCAAAATGCAAACCCTTCCTGGTCCATCAGCTGCTTTTCTGTCAACTTTTCTCACCAAGAAATACTTTGAAGAGGGATGCTCCTTCAGCAAGTATTTGCTATGCACTGATGAACTCACAGGTGGAAACGTTATGCCAATCCTTGTCTCAAGAAGCTCACAAGTGACTAGAAGGATGTCAGGAAAAGCTAAAATAAGCCCAGATTCACCAGGGAGAACAGAGTCAAAGGGGACACAGTATGAGATGTAAACAGAGAAAACCTGGGAGGCAAAGTTAACTTGGGCACTGGGAATCAAATAGAGCCAGGTAAAGCCGGGGGGGGAACCAAAGTCATGTCCCCTTTGACAGTCAAATTCACACACACAATCAGTAACCTTCATGCAGCTGCATTTTGGATGCAACAGGGAAAGGGAATCCTAGGAAAAGTCTAGCAACTAAACCTGGAGAGATCCAATTCTCATGTCTGCTGGGAAAGGAAGAAGATACAGCACTTTCAACACATAGAAGAGCAAACTGCATTATAAATTCCTGAGGGTGAGCGCACAGGGGTAAATAAGGACAAAATGGAAAAGGGAGCCAAAATGTTTGCAGGAGCAAACAGTTTCTAGGGAAAGTGAACATGAAGTTATCACAGTTGCCTTATCTCTAACACACCAGCAAGTAGTGACAGTCACTATAAAAGAGACTCTTCAACACAGTTAGTAGGTCTTAGTCCTTCTTCCCAGTGTCTGTTCTTACATCAACACGACCTCACAAGACAAAGGCACTGTGGGGTACAAGCGTATATAAAAAGTTCCTAACACAGAAGTGAGAACATTTCATCCAGACCTGCAGCCTGCTGAATTCAAGCCTAGAGCTGGCAAAGGGTGTCTTCCCACAGCACAGTCTCTACCCCTGTTGCATTGACAGAGACTAAGAAATAGATTGAGTCAATCTTCTTCACTTACAGAGCAACCCCACAGACCGCTGCCGAAGAACAAAATGCAGGAAACTCTCTTAGCTGGCAGCAGTTCTTTTTCTAGCAGTCTGAAGTAAGAGCTTAATAGGCTGTCACTCCTATAAGTGAGCTTAGATCAAACTGGGGGCAAATGGATTGAGCATAATTTTGTGAGTGACCAAAAGCAGTAACTTGACTTGGTTTTGGAATATGAATACAGCTAGCATGCCATAGGCAGCACTGGCACTTCTGTTTTATCACAATATCACCTTACAGATGATCATACAGCCTGACCCTGCAAAATACTGGGAGAACAACTGCTACCACAGCTGCAGAGCCTGTGGGAGCTGGATGGTCTCTTAACCTTGTAAGAAGCTGATTACATTGTGCAAATGAATTTATAGAACTAAAACCAAGTTCAGAAACTGTAATTGACCATCAGAAGAGTACTGCAAGTAGTAGAATTCCTTTCTGGGAGTTTGCTGGGCTCTGCATGCCTAAGTCATTTTCAGAAACAGTAAAGTTTCTCCTTTACTAGGAGTCTGGTGGAATTATGCAAACATTAATTCAAAATTAAGATGCCTGCAGCAGGATTTGTTCTAACAGCACGTTTCTGCCAAAGGCTTAGACCTTCTATGCTGTATCATCCCGGGAACTACAGCCATGGCACAACCCAGAGTCCACTCACTTCTCCAGCCCTTTCTACCATTGTACATTGCAGAAAAAATCTGCTGCTGATCTAAGCCATCATATCTTCAGGCCAAGGTGAACTTCTGATTTCAAACCAGCTGGGATAACAATAAACAGCTTGCAACACAGCCTGACACACAGGTTCTAGAACTCACGCAGATCTCAGCCTCAATTCTCACCCATAAAGCAGCTGTCCACAAACAAACCACTAGAAATCCCTGCTCCAAACAGTGGTGCTACTAATGTGCTTAAGCCTCATTTACACCAAATGGATGGAGAACAAGAGATCAGCAAACAAGTCAGCTGGCAGCAGTGAGGAATTCTCTTACCTTCTGTAGCATATTTCATATCCTGGGCAAAAAGACTCCACATCACCTCCGCGCTGATCTTGCCAACAGCAAGCTCCTGAGGAAACCTGAGGGGACATTTGGGAAAGGCTTTGGCATATATCAGAGCAAAGGGCTCTTCTTTATTCAGCTCTGAGCTAAACTACAAGCTGAGAAGCTCCACATTACACACGCTTCCTTCACCCTAGATAAATGACCAGGTGGAAACTGGAGATCATGGACTGGACTCTGTGGCATAGATTAAATAACCTGAAAACAACACTGCTGTTGAGACTGTTTGTAACTCAAAAAGTCTGGCCCTGGATGTCTCTCCTAAAACAGATAAATACAATAATTCTGGGAATGTGATCTCAATGCCCTTGCACCTTTTTCCCCTTTCTTGTCCATATTTCTTTTTTTCCTTTTTTTCCTAGGGTTACTAGGCTGACAGGTGAACACTAATCAGGTGTCCCTGCCATGTTAAATCAATGATCACTAGGCATAATCCAGCTTTTTGTGCATAATACCTCATCAGATATCTCCCTCTCTCCTGCCCTGTGGGACTGTTGGACTGTTGCCCACTGGAGTATCCACCAGTTAAACAGACAGGTTTCAGGTTCCTTTCCAGTGCTGTGCCAACCCCACCCAGTGCAATCTCCCAGTGCTGTACTGAACTCCACATTCCTAAACCACAGCGTAAGGTGTTGTCACCACGGCAGCACTGTGTGCATTAATTTGCATCCCAGAACTGCTCAACATCAGAAAAAGCCAAAAGAACTCTCACCCCATTTTCAGGTGCCTCCCTGAGTTCAGGATTGTAATAATCAGGGTGTTTGTGCTCGAACGCCATCGTAACTGAACCTTTTGAAACTCCTCCATCCCAATCAAAAAGAGTTATTTATATAGACAGAGACAGATAAGACAGAAAGACAGACAGACAAGATAAGTACTTCTATAAATACACAAGTGACAGAAGAGATAGAAAGCAGTTTAACAAATAAAGCAGAGCACACAGAGACTAGCATTAGCCATACAGGACATGGAAGATTCTTACTGATTCAGGACTGGGGTATAAGAATTCTTATCCTCTTCTATGATGGAAACTATCAAAGTGATGAGCTTGGGCCAGAAATCCAGGTTCCTGATGCTGGGGCCCTGTTCCTCAGGAGGAAGGTCCTGATTTTTGTTCTGGGAAGGAAGCCATTGGAAAACCGGTGTACATTTAAAGGGGAAAGAAAAAGCTGACAAAGGTAGATCACGATACAAACTCCAAACACTAATTACCTGTGGACCCTTTCTTCTGAAGAGCTTAAAATTATTGTCTGCTGGCAACTTGCGTGATCTAATGCAAAACACAGTAATATGCCAAACCATGTTGCTTACCGGTGGCCTCAAACCCAAATAATCCCTGTTTTGTCATTTACCATGCCAAGAGCAAGTCAGGCTCCAGGAGACCTGCTGAGACATCATTTGCTCTAAGCTTGTTCCAAATACTTGCTTTTTAGGCACCTGGGTTGATGACTAAATCCATGTTGACACATTGTGTGTGCATTAGTGCAGAGTGCCCAGTAGAGCTCTCATGGATTTGAAAACTATTTGTGTCTAGAGATACCTCCTAAGCCCAGTGCAGAACACTGGGTGCTAGAAAACAAGATAAAATTTTGCTGCTTGAGGTTTATCTATGCTAAAGACATTTTTTTTGATCAGTCTACATTTGCTCTAATTGGCTTTTGCTCACTCAAAGCTGCATCTAAACCTCCCTTCACAAATAACTGCTCATGAAATAAAGTAGCTGAGGCTGGCAAAACGAATTGTAATTAGTTAGTGTAAAACAATTATCGTCCTCCACTTACTAATTAGTGCTCATTAATTGATTACAGATTTTGTGCATTCAGAAGATAACAGGTCACATGATTTTGTTTGTGTGGCTTTTTATATCAATTAGTATTCTTGTTATTATCTTGAGAAAATCAGAAACTTGGATTTCTGCCCGCTTATCAGCTACTCACAGGATCTGTCTGGTACTCGCGACTGTACAGCTCGTGACAGTTGTTGAAAATGTACTCATAGGTGGAGTTGAGGCAAGCTTTTACACAGTCCTTTACTACCTGGCTGGCTCGGGGTGGACTCTGCAGCTCTTGGACCTGGCAAGGAGACAACAAAGAGTCAAACAAAGCACTGTTCATAAATCAAACAGGGAAAGAACAAGTCACCGGTTTGGGAACTACCCAGGACTTGGTGGATGTGCTTTCAGTGACTTGTGCTATCAGTGACCTGAAACCATGAACGGGTCGCTCTCCACAGGCATAAAACAACAGTGACAACACTTACGTCCCCACAGGATCATTTGGAGCATAAAAGAGATTTTGAAGTGGCAAGGAAGATTCTTCAGAATAAATAAATCATGTGACTTGATATGTGTATAGTCTGAGCCAAGCACACACAATTTCTGCTAAATTTATAGGATTTTGCTATGAAGCCAATGAGCAATCTTTTCAAACACTGGAAGAACGTGCAACAGACAAGTGGAGCACATTACATCTGATCTGGAAAGTCTTGCTGAAGACCAAACGCTTGCATGCCTTTAAATACAATAACTTTCTTTAAGGACATCTTTCTTCACAAGGTTTACTGAATTTTAAAGCACACCAGAATCCTTAGGGACATGCCAACCAATACGCCTTCTCCTCTTGCAACAACAGGTCTAATCATTATTTCATTGTTACATTGCTTTAGAAAAACACTTCAGGGTTACTTTAAACTAAACAGATACGCAGGCATCACCTGCGAATAAAACTATAACCTGAGGCAATTTTGATATTATCACTACCTCTAAACTTTTCAGAGTATTTCTATAAAGCAAACTTTCAATACAGACATATTGTCTGAATGAACACTTTCAATATAAAGTTCTAAAACATCATTTACCCTAGGACTTAAGAGTAAAATTTTAAGCACTTCCTGAAATAGCTCAAATTAAAAAAGACTTTGTGGTTTTGATAAGATAAAAATTACTAAGTGACATGTGCTAACCTACAACAGTATTTTTAAAAAAGTTTAGAAACAAAAATCAGGAATTAAAAAAAAAATCTCATTACACATTGTTAGAACAATAAACTTAACTACAGAACCAGCACATTAGCTTTCATAACAATTCTCTTGGATTTCTACTGAGAGATACTATCCCATTTCAGTATCTTACCCTCCAAGAAATAAATTTAAAAGTATTTACTAGATAAAAGATGGTGAAGAGATGGTAGTGACTGATAAACATTGGAGACAGTTTTATAGGAAAGCTTCCTAATGTTATTAACAAAAGTAAATTAGCTTCCTAAAATCAGACAATTTTCTTTTTTCCTCCTTTTTTTTTTTTTAATTATTTTGTGCTGTATTTATGACTGAAGAATCCCAGGGAAAAAACAACTTTCATCTTCATGATGCAAAATACAGTGAAGTAAAGATAAAATGTGGATGTTTATTACATGGTCAGCAGATGATCTCAATTTTCCTTAAGTGTCTAAAGCACAACATGAAACAATGGTTTGAAAATGGGAAACCAACTCCTGTGGCAAAAGCTGCGGAGGCCCCGTTCCCATCCCCACCCACAACATTACCTTCATCCTGAAAAAAGTGATGCTGGTCAGCAAATCCACTGTAGACTTCAGGTCCTGCAGCCGTTCACGGCTGCTGGCTGGGAAATTATTCTGTCGACAAAAAAGGGAAATCCTGTTGGAAAGCACAGTCGGATCCATGCAAAGCTTCAAGCATGTGCTAAATAAGGAAAGTATCTTGGAAACATTTCCTGCTCGAGAAGCTTGTACCAGTCAAAACAATGCTCAATAAATAAGGCCTTTTTGCTGCAGGAGCTTATCTGTTTGCTTAATTAAATAGCTTCTCATATGAACGTAAAGTTTGTGGATGCCAGGAGACTGACAACCCTCGGCAGCAGAAGATCTCTCCTTGGCTGTAGAAGGAGCAGGCAGGGAGCAACAGCCTTGCCTCCGGCAGCCCTGGCCTCTCGCTCGAGGTTGCTTGTGTGGGCCCTTTCCTTTCTGCACTCACCGCTTGGTTTTTGGCTTCTCTTCTGAGACACCAAGAGGTGTGGTATATTAGCAACCTTTCCAGAGAAATAAACTGGACTGAGAGGGGAAAATGAGCGCTGTTCCCTGTAAGAAGTCATTGTAACCACTCAGTCCCCTGTAAGATCCGATCTGCCAAGATAAGCATGTATCCTTCAGTGCCTCCTTTGCTCTAATGCATTTATTTTACATACTCTGCCCACCACCCCGCTGTCCACAGCCATAGCTTCCTTCTCCATTCTCTGGGTTCCACTGAAGTTAGAAGTCTCATTGTCCCTTCCAGATATGATAAGTGTGTGTGTGTATGTATGTATGTATATATATGCATGTAAATAGTAAGTGTGTGTGTGTATGTATGTATATATATGCATGTAAATGCATATGCTAATGCAGCAAGCTTTGCTTCTTGCAAGAGACTGTTCCCTTTCTGACCCCAGGCACTGTGTCCTTTCCTACATTCCCACTCTTTCCTTCCTGTGTCTTTTACAAGCGTTTATGTTCCTCAGCATGTTCTTGATTAGGAATAATAATCAGGAAAAGATAACATTATCTATATTGAAATTCAACCTCCTCTATGCTTGTGTCAGCTAGCGACCAACCAACAAAAAGAACAACTGACATGTGTACAGAATAACTGCACTTGCTCACAAAACGCTTTTCAAATTAATTATTCAGAGGGTGACTTGGAGCTACTCTTTGGAGGGCTCCACCTCTCCCCTCCTCACCCGCCATCCTGCCCTGGAAAGAACAGGCATTGGTTTGATGCCTTCTTTTTCAGAAGTCCACACTGCTGGTTATTCATTGTTTTAAGTGCTTACAAATAGCTTGATTAAACTAGGGGAAGGGGGAGGCTTAAGCTGGGTAATTTAAGTTGTAAATTGCCATCTCCTGTCTTGAAAGCTGGAAACTAACACCTTTTTCTTCCAGAACTTAACCTGCCCTTCAGGGGTCTTAAAATAATTACTAAGAGCTCCCAAATTTCTTCAGCAATTTCTCTAAATATACTGCCAATTAGATAACATCTAAATTATTTAAATTACACAAATCTTTCCTGGTCCATTACATAAGATTTTATTTGTTTGTCCAAGGTTTAGTTGCATTAGCCACCAGAAAGCAGCTTTATTGAAGACCAAGCAAACAAAAAAGGCATCACCACTACAGATTCCTATTGCCATGTGTTGCTACTTTTCCCTCTGCTACTCAGTGGATCAGTGCTCTCTTTAGACCTTCTCTTACTAGTAATAAAGTTTTAGAATAGCTCTTTACACAACACTCCTTTTATCTTCTTTTGCACCTTGCCCCTTGTCCATTTTGTTTGTCTTCCTAATGCACTTCTCTTAGTCCACTCGTGTTTCTCTCCTCTGTGTGTTTTACTGTGTTTCAGATAAATGCACTAACCAGAAGAGGATCTACTTTTCAATAAATAAATAAAATCAAAGCTCATAATTTTTAAATTTTTCAATGAATTAGTCACTAATTAAAATAATATAGCAAGGAATTAAAAAAAAAAAGCCAAGTCACATAATAAGACTATGTTGGCTCTGGAGTAGCAAAGGGAGAAACTAGAGGGTTTAAGAAGCCTGATGGACAGAAGCCAACATTTGAAACTCATCTCTTCCCAATATGCTGAAGTGGGGGGGATCTCAACCTAAGAGCACATCTTGTAGATCCAGAGTCAGGGACAGTGATTCAAGTTTGCCAAACCTGAAAAAAGTGACAACATGGCTGCAGGTCCTCTGAAAGATTTCTGTCTCACTAGGGGAGAACAAGTCTGTTTTTCCTTTGTAGATGATACTGAAGGAGCTGATAAGAATAATTCAAATTAATTAATCCAATCCAACTTGCATTTCTGGGAGAGTATCAGAGATCAGCATAGTTCACAATCCTTAAATTATTTCAGAAGTCTTGAGGAAATTATAACGGAAGAAACAAACATGATTTAAGTCCTATCCATGAGGAAAACAAAATGGTGTATTCGAGCAACAAGCTTGTCATGACAATTCCTTAAGACACAAAGTACCCAAAAGGTTAGAAATCTAAGAGAAATCCAAATGGTGCACTTCCCCTCTGCCCAGCAGAATGCCTGAAAGGATTCTGTTTATTCCCACTCACCCTGTACATTGAGAGATCAATCCGAAGTGAATTATGAAGCTGGTCCAGAAGCTTCACAAATCGTTCTTTCTGTGGAGCAGAAAACACTAATAAACTTCGGATATCATCACTGTCCAATCGATGTTCAGAGTAAGCAGCAGGATATCAGGGAATTTGTGTCAGGTCTCAGGAAAGTGGGAGGAAGCAATATGAATGCATGGTATTGTGCAAACAGTATTTTCTTTCAATTCTTGGATTTACTCTTATACTGTAATTATTTCTGAAGTCTGTGTAACATTAGAATTGTCAGAAAAATACTCCATTATCACTCTGAAGTAGAGGCAGAACAAAAACCCCTCTGATTTCTAGTCTGCAATTTGCACCAAACTTATATTTAAGAGAAAATATTTATTCAGAGATGAAGAAAGGAACAGGCAGAAAAGGGTGTAATTCAGAGCAATGACACAGCTCCAAGATCTTATCTATTAGTTCAGTGACAAGTATTACAGGCTTCTTGTGACTATCTTCTCGAGGTCAGGTCTCTCTGCTGGATTCTGGTTTGGCATTGTGAACACCTCCTCATTCAATCTACAAATTTTCAGTCTGATGGGAAGCACGAGCTTTTCCAAATACTTTTCCAGCACGCTCAACTCCACCACGTTATACAAAAAACATTTTAACCATTAGGGGGACAGACTTTTTTTTTTTGTTTTTTCTTAAAGCAGTTGCTGTTTTTAAAAACAATGTTCTGAAACGGTCACATTGCACAGTATATTTTATCAACAGCATCACCATGCAGAGTTTAGTACTATTGGCTCATTTCCATACCATCTGTGCTCCAGTGTAATTTGAACATAAAGAATAAACATCACAATGCATTATGCTGATTAATACCTAAAATGTGTGAGGATGATAACAATAAAACCATTCTCTTTGTCTAGTCTAGAAGAGCTCCACAGCTTCCAACTCCTCACAGATTTAGTGTTCCTTAAACAGAACAAGTTATTTACTGAAAGGCAGAAGCACCGTAGGCAAATTACAGAAGTCCAATTGTAACATCACCAAACACGCAAACATACCCCAAAATTGGAGGCTGCAAAGCGGTCCGAAGCAGACACATTTGTGGAGGCAGTGGTGTGCGCATAATAAGCATTGATATTGGCAAGTAAGGTGCTCATCACAGCTGGCACGCCTGGGCACATGTATTTAGAGGAGAGACATGCAAAATGCCTGCAAAAGGACAGTTCTGTAAGTCATTCTGGTCTCTTTTGTGTAGCACAACTTGACTCTGTCCCTTTAATAGCCCACTTACGCTGACTGGCACCATGAACAGACAAAAGTTATGTTTTCTCCCTTTCTGTAAATCTCCAGCATCTCTGAGCTTTTTCAGAAAGATGCCATCTAGACAACAGATATGCTCGAAACAAGAGAAATTCACTACAGCCCTTTCCAGATCATAAAATAGCTTCTCAACTATTTGTTGCCAACAGCTTGTGACTTAGGTGACAACCTGGGTCCTGATGCCAACTCCTAGAACCAAGCCTGACACAAGGAAATCTATATAATTTGCTGCCACTTGAGGTAGCCACAGGTTCTGAGGTGACATGAGGCAGCAGCAAATGGAAAGCATTCAAGCACAGCGGGAGCACACGCTAATATTTCTGTGCTGCACTGATACGTGATTCCTTAGGGCTAACCCTTCCAGCCTGCAGGAAGCGTGCACGCTCATTTGCATTTTCCCATTTAACTGCTCTCATTAAAGTGCAAGGAACCTTCCTGCAGGAAATCTCAAAATTATGCCAGAAGCATCCAGGCTTGTGAAATGATTGATCAATCAAAGAAAATCTGTTAGACATAAGGGGTGTGGGAGGTGGGGGGGGGGGGGAGGAATATCAGAGCTTAAGAGCTCTGATATTATGGTACACGGCAAGTAAAGTTCATTCCAACAGACAGGAGAGTTGGGCCATTTTTAAGCAGTCCTTTTTAAGCAGTAATCCGCACTGAGCTCCCAAACTAAATTTGGGAACTATTTTCTAAATGTAGCTTTCTCCCTAAGGGACTCATCACAGACATTAGCTTCTGTGCTAGTTAACCTACAAATGATTATAACCAAAAAAGCTCCAGTGAGAGAACTTCACAGGAATTCACAAGTCAGTATTTCAGACAAACATGATACTGATGCCTGAATGTTAACTTGCTTGCTACATGATAACTATCTACCAACTGGGTCATTTAGGCACTTGGTAAATACAGACAGACACATAAAATGGCTTTGTTTAGCTTGAAGAAGAGAAGGCATGAGGAGCGGGGTTCTAATCAATTTCTTGACTACTTAGCAGAGAGGGGAGGGTTAGTGAGAAGACTGAGCCAGGCCAAAATCCTTTCAGAGGGAAGACTAAAAGATAAGCAGCAATGTGCAGCAGTTATAGCATAGGAAATTCAAAGCAGGATTTTCCAATTTGGATTTCAACCAGGAATTTCTTCCCCAGAGTAATACAGCCTGAGGACAGGAGCCCAGAGTGGTGGTGGACCTCCATCCTTGGACATTTTCAACAAACTGAAAGAGGCCCTGAGCAGTCTGGTCCAACTTCCAAGTTAGAAGCAGGGACTAGACCTCCGGAGGTACCTTCCAATTCTTTTCCACTTTGGTTTAAATCAGTATGCAGAAAAGGTGCTTGCAAGGTGACATAAGTACAGATCATAACTCATCCAAGGACCCAGACCCCAAAACTTTCAGCTTCTAACGTGAAAAATTTCACTTTTCTGTGCTGTATTTAATATTACATTTGAAATAAGAAATGAGCTAAGTATAGCACTATCAGTCTTTAAGAGGAAGAATGGCTCATCTGAAATCCAAGTAAAAGTATAGTGACAAGGAAAATGCTCTTTGAAGATCAAGAACTGCATTAGCCTAGCTCCAAAGAGGACAAATCAGTGGCTCCGTTACTCAAACTTCCTATAAATGCCTTCAGCAGCACCTGGGAAATTAGCGACTTCAAAGGATTGTATCAATTGCCACAACACACATGTAGGGCAAACACTTTCACAAAACCTCATCCCTTCTCACATCATCAGAAATCTTCAGCGGGATCCTTGGGCAATATCTTTTTAACAGAAGAGTGCTCAAACAGAGATTTTAGAGTCTTAAAGCAGGAATGGCTCAGCTATCAATAATAAAATATGGTCATTTACACTACTGAAATTGGTGTAATTCCTTAGAATTAGTTTTAAAAGTGCTCATGCAACTTGTTCGGATAGATGCTTAATTCCAGCACTTTGTCAGACATTAATTTCTAGACTTTGAGGAAACCAGTGATTCAGAGACAGGCAGTCTTTTCCCGCTCACAGTAAGCCCCATAAGGAGCAGCTGTCACTGCCAAGCCTTCCGTTACCAACGCATTCCATCTTCTAAATATTAACAGTCACATCAATTAGTTACACTGATTGTCTGCACTAAAGACCACACGAAACGCATCTTACGTCATGGCCTGGTATATTGATTCAATGCCGTAACGCATTGCAAATTCATCCACGATCTCTTGAGCTGTCTCATCAAAATACACCTTCCAGGCATCATCTCCTTTGGCATCAGGGATCTTCACCACCCCATTCCCTTGCACATCTGTGAGATGGTGAAAGAGGTTCTGAAATACAAAACAGGAATGAAATTATATGTGAGGCTGCTGAAGCCTCCAAGTGAGTTTCATGAAGAGCTTGGAACTGTTGAGAAGGCAGCACTAACACAAATTTCTTTGCTCTCCTCCCTCTTTCTGTCCCCCTACCCACTATGTATTTTTCTGCTTTTACCTTCTTTTCTTCTTGAGTGCTCCTAGCTGAATTTTTTGCATGCATACCTACAACTTTACCCAGCAGACATTGTGCAAGATGCAGAGGAGTGCTTCAATACAGTGAAACCACAGACCAGTTAGTCTCCTGAAACCTACACATTTCTGTCCTCAGAATGAAATGCCTTAACATGGACAAGCTATTTAAACTAGCTGACATAACAGCTCTGTGTCAGCTTTGTAATTATTATTATTATACAGCAGAACAGTCCAAACAGATTTTTTTTTTCTGAAAAGGACATCCTTAAGATCACCCCTAACAACTAGACACTTGCATTATTATTCAACATAACCTTTCACTTTATCTAACACTGCAAAGGCTTTCAGCTATCATTGCTATGGAGAAATTGCACATTCAGTTCAGTGAGTTTCTCAGTAATCCTCAAATTCATGTCACTTACAGATTCATCAGCCTTTCAGACAGCTGCCTCCCTGTAGTATGGCATGCAAAAGTCTAATGATCTCATTAGGAGCTAGAGGACTCTGCTTTACACTACTATTTTTCCTGATTAAATTATTCTAGCTGTAAATCATCTTCATTTTATGATACACAGATGAAAGAAGGTGATACTTAAGAGACATATTTGTAAAAAAGAAGGGCAGCAAGTGATCACACATGTTCAGAAGGAAAAAAACCAGAATAGCTTACCAAACAGAAGCCATCACTGAATTAACAAACAATAAATATGTATTGAAGGACACAAGACAGCCTAAAAGAAGCCTACTGATGTTTTTCTAAGCTTCGTATCTGCCTGTTCCCTGTCAAGGCCAGAAGACACCACAGGGCTCATCTAGCCCAGCATCTGGATAAACATGTTGTTCCCGTAGCTGAACATTCCACTCTGTGATACATCTGTCCTTCTTTTCTAATCTGAATTTGCTTAAACCTCACTGGACCTCATGATATTCTCGTATGTCAGGTGAAAGGGGCTCTGACTACTCTTCCTTATTCAGGCACTTAGAGACTGACCCTGCCACCTGCCTTCTCTTTGATAGATAGATGGGCACCATGCATCTCTCCAAGACAGGGTTTTCCTTTTAGACCTTCTTACAAGTCATCTTTGGATTCCTCCCAACTTCTGCAGCACTGCCTGGCCAGCTTAGTCAACCCTGAGACAGGTCAGTACCCAGTAACTGTAGCTTATCTTCTGTTTCCCAGTAACTGTTCATAGCTGTACACCAGTGCAGCAGCACAGAATTTATAACACCAATATCTGCATCACTCAACAGCCAGAGTCAAAGCCTTCCCCAGACCAGAATTTACTAATAAAGCATTTTAATATGCCTTCTCTAAAGAAAGGCATAGGAACAGTACATGCTGAAAACATCACTCAAGGAAATTCAGAGGCTTCTCCACGTTAAACCCATGGGGGGCTCTGAGTTGGACCAACGCATGATTTCTGCCTGACAGCAGTGCAGCTGTGACAGTGCGACAAACCGAGCCAGCCAGCCCTCAGTGCGGGGGGAGACAGCCTAAAGCCTTCTTTGCCTTCCTGACAAATGCAGGTCTGATGATTCAGCATGTTTCCAGGCCTGCAGAGCAGGGAAAACAAAGCTCATCTAGGGCAAGGAGGAACATTTCAAGGAAATAAAGGTCAGAAAATTGCTTCTTCAAGAGACAGAAGGGACATGGTGATGACTGAGCTGAACCCGCTTCTTACCTCATGAAGGCAAGTGTACTGAATATGATACGGAGCCACCTTCTCCTCGCCTTTGATCTCCACGCTGATTTGCAAACGAATAGCCCCAGACACTGCAGACTTATCTGTTCGCTTCTCTAGAAGGAAAAATCATCAGCAATCACATGCATTTTTCATGTTCAGAGCACAGCCATCTTGGGGTAAAAACATTGGAAAAGAAACTGCTGGAAGCTCAGGTTGAGCTTTTGATCAGAGTCACCATGGAGCAAACTTCTGTCTTTTTTCTTTCAAAACTTTGAAAGACTGACTGTAAGCCAGTCCTTCTGACAGCAAATGTGTTATAAGGTCCCTGGCCTTGCATTCAGTCAGCTGAACTAGAACCACCAAGGACAGATCCCTTTTCTGAGAACAGGGCTGACTAATATGGAATTTGTTCCTGACTTCATCATAGTCCTGAGCTCCTGGGAATTGCTGGTTGTCCCTACCAAGATTTTGGACCTCCTAGGATTATTACTATGCCTGTCAACTCAGCACCATCTGGTTACTTGTCAGTACTTTCTACAATACTCTATTCTGGCCACTTGGAAAGGTCTCAACAACTTCCCAGCCCAGTGCAGTGCACTTGCAGGTCTTAGAGACTGGTAAAATGCTTGTGTTGGCACAAAAAAGGGCACAGGACAGAAAACATGTCTCCAAACCTGCTCCAAGCATTTACCCATTGTACTTTCCAATGCCTGACAGGGAAAACCCATCACCCTCTGACATGTTATACTCCTTCTCTTCATTTTAACTGGGATTAAAGCCTTGCAGCTGCTCCACAGCACCATCATATTCCCCTTGAAATTATGTGGGGGTTTGGTTGGTTTTTTTTTTCCTTTCTTGCAAACTGCCCAGATGCACCCAAGTGTTGCTGAATGTTACCAGACTAACATGTGACATGTTTTCAATCCCAAAGCCCTGCTCACCAAGGTTGTACCACACATCCATTTCTCCGCTCAGAGTACGGACTTCAATGATTGTCTGCCCCAGGAAATCATCCGACTCGCGTTTCAGTCTCTGCTTGACACGAGACTTGATGTCATCATCTTCATCCCATACTCGCACCTTGATCCGGTCAGAAGAATTATGGCACTCACTGCAAACAATACAAACATAATGTTAAAGAGCACACAATGCAGCCCACGTTTATATGCTACATGTTTCACATTCCTCTTGACCCACTTGTCCAACCATAGAAGGATGCATAAACAAAATGTAAACGAATGCCTATTTATTTAAAAGTGGAGCATCTGATAGGAACTACACAACAACTTTTTGGTGCACTCTAAGTGCTCCTGTGACATGGTAGATACTGCACTTCAGATGCGTGCTGAAGGACTGCCCTGCCCTGACTACAACCACCAAGTTCAGACTTGCTAAGTGGCTGCGACTCTCCTGCTCGTCCTCACTCTCAGCAGCAGCTCCCTAAACTTGGGAATTCTCTTCACTGTTGTTGCTTTTGCTGTGAAGCCCACAAAAGCCTGGTGATAGCTAGGCTGGCAAACTCAGCCTACACACCCCAAAAATGCCGATGAGCACCTCACTGGTTTCTGATAGCTCTCCCAATCATAGAGTCGTTTAGGCTGGAAAAGACCTGTAAGAACATCAAGTCCAACTTTAACCTAGCACTGCCAAGTCCACCACTAAACCATGTCCCTAAGCACCACATCTACATGTCTTTTAAATACCTCCAGGAATAGTGACTCAACCACTCCCCTGGGCAGCCTGTGCCAATGCTTGATAACCCTTCAGTGAAGAAATTTTTCCTAATACCCAACCTAAACCTCCCCTGGCGCAACTTGAGGCCATTTCCTCTCATCCTATCGCTTGTTACCTGGGAGAAGAGACCGACACCCACCTCGCTACAACCTCCTTTCAGGGAGTTGTAGAGAGCAATGAGGTCTCCCCTCAGCCTCCTTTTCTCCAGGCTAAACAACACCAGTTCCCTCAGCTGCTCCTCATAAGACTTGTTCTCCAGACCCCTCACCAGCCTCGTTGCCCTTCTCTGGACACGCTCCAGCACCTCAACAACCTTCTTGTAGTGGGGGGCCCAAAACTGAACACAGTATTCGAGGTGCGGCCTCACCAGTGCCGAGTACAGGGGCACGATCGCTTCCCTACTCCTGCTGGCCACACTATTCCTGATACAGGCCAGGATGCCATTGGCCTTCTTGGCCGCCTGGGCACACTGCCGGCTCATGTTCAGCCGGCTGTCGACCAACACCCCCAGGTCCTTTTCCGACAGGCAGCTTTCCAGCCACTCTTCCCCCAGCCTGTAGCGCTGCAGGGGGTTGTTGTGGCCGAAGTGCAGGACCTGGCACTTGGCCTTGTTGACCCTCATACAGTTGGCCTTGGCCCATGGATCCAGCCTGTCCAGGTCCCTCTGCAGAGCCTTCCTACCCTCGAGCAGATCAACGCTCCCGCCCAACTTGGTGTCATCTGCAAACTTACTGAGGGTGCACTTGATCCCCTCGTCCGGAACATTGGTAAAGATATTAAACAGAACTGGCCCCAATACTGAGCCCTGGGGAACACCACTTGTGACCGGTCACCAACTGGATTTAACTCCATTCACCACAACTCTTTGGGCTCGGCCATCAACGATCTTCTGTTCAGCTGTAGGCACTAAAGGCTACTTGTGCTTATGCATGTGCAGTATCTAGGATAGCACAGTCAAGGCCCATGACAAACACCCTTCATGCTGTTTTCTAATAAAAGATAAATAGCTCAGGTGGACATAGCTCTCTTACTTCAAGATAGTCACAAAGCAGTAGTGTATTAATGTACAATACATTACAATCAGATGATACAAATGCTGGGAGGAAAGGGTGGGATACAGCAGTTACAAAGTTGGTATTTAATTACTGGAATTTATTTTGTCTATTATTCACAGTTCAGACTGATACTTTGCACTCTGGGCAGACCAGTAAAGACTTTTCCATTAAAAAAAAGCAGTTTACTGTTTGCTGAATCAGTACCCTCCAGCTCAATGCACAGGCAGAATTTGCAGCCTCCCCATCTTTTTAGGTGCTCAGATACCTTTTGTAGATACAAACAGGCTCCTGGATGTCAGAAGTGGGTAGAAGAACCTTATTATAAGAGCTCTGCTGATTTACAGGGCATGCAATACAATAAAGCATTTTGAATGCTCATATGAGACCATGACAAGGGTGATTACTCACCATAACCACTACAAACGTCTGCCCTCAAGGAAATAAAACCTATGAAAATGGGCAACTTCTGCTGAAGGCCTGTTTTCCAGCCTTTTTAACTTTAACATGCTGCATCTGTTGCTAAGCAACAGGGAGAAGGAAGAAATGGGTCAGAGGATATCTGCTAGGCCCGGTCAGTAAGATGTGGCAGTGACTGGTATTTGCATTCTCCCTACCAACAAATCATTTGGGCTTCTATTGCCACTATTGTGATTCAGGACTGCTTAACAGACATCCATGCAGCTCCTACCAATTTTTCCAGCACAGAGGAATAGCTGGGAATTATATGGAGAAAGTTAGAGGTAATTCCAGGCAGTTCTGATCACAGGCAGAGACATCATTGCTCCCTGCCCTTGCTGTGCAATCAAAGCTGTATTTAGAGTTCAGAAGAAAGAAGGTTCAATGTTTCTCTCCTGCCTTTATTCTCCCCTTCCTCCTCCACTACTTCAAGGATGTCTTCCTTTAACAAAACCATGCAGCAAGCGTTCACAAGCAGGGAACGCTTGGACTGCTGCCCTTTGTAGCTCTCAAATTTACCTGAGTGCATTGCCGTATCTACCAGCAGCACAGCGTAAGCATGCAAAAGAAATCCTCTGTTCCTGACATGGTGCACTAATGTACATCCTGGTAGTACCATAGAGGCTCAATGTTCAGAAGTACATGGGTGCCTAAAAAGACAGATTGGCACACAGTGCCACTGACAAAGCACCAGCAAGCTAGCTCCTGACTCCTTCAGACCTCACCTTCTGGCACGCCAGTTCCTCATTAGGACTGCTTTGATCTTGTTTCTTTGCTACCAATGGTCAAAAACTGCTCTTTCCTTCAGGAAAACATTTCACTGTTTAGACCTTAATCTACCTTAGGCGGTACCACATGCATCATCCCATGCTCCTGGAGTGGCTGGCTATCATCCTTCACTTGGCTACAGCAGCATAACTCACTACTAAGTGCTACAGGAAACTTTCCAGTAGCATTTACTGAGCTACTGAAGCTTTTATATTACCACACTTTTCTCTGTCGTTTTTAAGAGACTGCTCAATTCGTATTCCTTATGCTGCTCCCATGCTAGAGAGTGAGCCTTATCACTCACTCACAGCAGCTGAAAGCCTTGGGCTGGTGGCTTACCCATAAAATATCACCATCTAAGTCTGTAGCAACCACAGTCCTTGCTTTTGGTGAAGCAAGACAGCTGTGTGAACACCAGTTCACCTTCCAGAGAGCACCCCAAAACAGACCCATGAATACTGGGGGACTTGGGCTTGCTAACTGATAACAGGCTTTCTAACTACTGAGAAATAGCTTCCAATTTGTGACAGCATCACGACTCCTAAGACTGTGGCTAACAAGCTCTGCTGCTAGAAACTTTCCCCTTCATTAATACAGGAATCGGTACATTTCTAAAGATGCCTGCCCCACTTCTCGCTATGTTTTTTTGAAGCTTGATTTCACTGTGTGCACACATAACATCCATCCAGTCTCCCACAGCTGAGCTCCCCCAGCTTTCCCAAGAGGACAAAGAGAGAAGAAACACTCTGTGGTCCCACTGCAAAGAAGTGTCCTGATTTTGGCTGGGATAGAGTTCATCTTCTTCCTAGTAGCTGGTACAGTGCTGTGGTTTGGATTCAGGATGAGAATAATGTTGATATCGGTTGATAAACTGATGTTTCAATTGTTGCTGAGCAGTGCTTACACTAGTCAAGGACTTTTCAGCTTCCCATGCTCTACCGACTGAGAAGGCTGGAGGTGCACAAGGAGCTGGGAGGGGGCACAGCCAGGACAGCTGACCCAAACTGGCCAAAGGGACATTCCATACCATGTGACGTCATGCTCAGTATATAAACTGGGGAAAGCTGGCTGGGGGGGCCGCTGCTTGGGGACTGGCTGGGCATTGGTCGGCAGGTGGTGAGCAACTGCATTGTGCATCACTTGCTTTGTATATTCTTATTATCATTATTATCAGTAGTAGTATTTTAATCTATTTCAATTATTAAACTGTTTTTATCTCAACCCACGAGTTTTCTCACTTCCACTCTTCCACTTCTCTCCCCCATCCCACCAGGGCTGGGGGGAGTGAGCGAGCAGCTGTGTTGTGCTCAGTTGCCGACTGAGGGTAAACCACAACAGGAAGAAACTACCGAATACTTTCAGGCCCATTTCAGAGTGCGAGAGACTGGAAACCAGGTTCCCTTTGTACGTGGCTCAGAAATTGTCTTTTTCTTTTATATCCATATTGTCCTGATGTTTGCAGTGGTGCCATTTTTATAAAGAACTTACTTTTACACTTCAAGCTACCAAATAAAGTAATGTTTTCAGGAAACAGCACACCAAATCTTTAAGAAAAATTAAAATCAAATAAATTGTTAATTTTTTCCATGAAGTTTTTCTGCCTGAAGCCAGTGGTTGCAGGAGCAGTGGAAGCAGCTGAGCCTGGTTCTGCTGACTTGCACTCTATCCCACTCTCTACCTCCATCTCTTCTGCAACGTTCCCCTTTGGCCTTACCCAACCCCAAACCACCAATTCCCCACACACATCCCCTGCGCTGCCAATACTCTGCCCTTTTCCCATGCCCAGCTAGCAACTAGGCTGAGGGGAAGCACGCGAGCACACGAAGCTGTAGTTAATTCTGATCCGTACACACAGTGGCATGCCCACACACACGCTAACTGATATATTGGTGGCTAAATAGAACAGGCAACTGCTGAATTTACATTATAGTGCCTCCCACAATGAAGTCAGTAATTTGTATCCTTCTAATCTAGCTTCCACTTCTGCAAAAAAGATGTAGAAAGTGATTCTTAGTTCTGAGACCTCTGCCCATGTAAAGGTTGGCCCAAACTGGCTCAGATGATGTCAGGGGTCTGCGACAGAGTACTGCATGTGCCTCATCTCCTCCAAAAAGTGGAAAGAAAGAAAAAGGAGAAGTGTCTAAAAATGACCGGAACACCACTTTTGAGCCAGTGATTCATACTTTGAAGCAAAAAACCTAATGACGTTTGTGCTGAATTTGCTAATCATTTGCTGCTTGTTCTAACATCTGCAGGACTGTTACTTAATCTCCACAGGAACACTAAAGACAAAGTCATAAGCATTGTTGAGTTGTGGCAACACTGAAAGTTTGCAAAAGTTCTGCCATAAGAGATACAAAGGTATACCTATAAAACTGTGTGTCCAGCAGTTCACAAAATGATCTCTACCCACAGTAAAGATCATAAGTTTAAAGCATGGAGAGTGCCAAATTGAAAACCTATAACTTCAACACCATAAGCTCATGTTGCTGAACCTACACTCATGAAGACAGGGTCTGGCAAATACCCATAAGGGTGAAGGTCCGTTTGTATCACATCCGCATGAACATTTCTTCCCAATCCATTTCTCATCTCAGGAAAGGTGTTATCAACATGTTAACCGTGCAGGACACACCAAGCCTTCAGTTTCATTCCACTAATGCTGCAGTGAGACCTAGAGTGTGCATCTCTAAAATGCACTGTGTAGACTAGAGAAGTGGGACGCCAACACAACCCTATAAATCAACATGCCCATTTTACATAAAGATGTTTCCTTAAATTATGTTGTTTTCTTGTATTTTCTGCTTGAGGAACAGGAGAGCCCAGGGGCCCCAAATACAGCCAGGACTCCACTGTGCTTGGCAGCTCCCGGAGCAGAAGACAGCTCCTGCCTTGTAGAGCTGACAGGCTAATAAAGACAAAAAGCAACAAGTAGATGTAGCAAGAACGAACAATGGAAGTGAGGGAGCAGAGGCAGCAACAATACTTTGCAGATTTAAAAGTAGGTCAGTCAAGCCCAGAATTACATAGTTTTGTTGTGTTTTGATATTAAAAAAATATTTATGGTTCAGAGAGTCTAGTGAATATCTATATGGCCATATTCTGTGAGCAGTTTCCCTTCTGCACTATGGCAGGGGCAGCTCTCAAGAAGGGCCTGTAAAGTTTCACAGTCCAGTGCAGGGGACATTTCATGCAATGGTAGAGAGAGAAAGAAAGTGCAGAGCTGCTTGCAGAAATAATGGATGAGAGTGTAGGAGGTGGGAAAATGCACAGGAGAGAACAGATCAGCAAGACTTTAGGACCTGTGATCATTTTAGGAGGAAAGTTTTGCTTCTGAGGAGCAAAGCTTCAAAAAAAAAGCAAAGTGATTTTCTGGAAAATGAGAAAGGAAGGAGTAGTTGTAGCAACCAGTATGAGAAAGCCCAGTAGAGAATTATAACAACATACACAGAGAGAGCAGAAAAAAGGTTGCCTATGGGAAATGGTCTGGCTGAAAAAGCAGGGTGATTCAGATGTGGTTCAAATGAAGTGTCTTGACATGGCAGGGTCCAACTGGCAGCTGTGTCGTGGCCAACCTCAATGGGAATGGAAGGCAGAAAACTTCTCAGGACAGGTTAATTTCTAAACAATGCCAAGTGTCTTCTATCGGGGAGAAAAAAGGACAGTGGAGAAAACACGGAAGGCAAAATCAGAGTGGTAAGAGAACAAAGCTAAAATCCTTAGCAGCTTAGATGTTAAGCACAACAGAACAATAATATGCCCCGAGATCCAGCTGTTGCTGTCTAAGAACAAAGAAATTAGTTTTCTGTTCTTGCTAGCATGAAGCTCTCTTAGGGGAACAAGTACAATCATTATGCTGTTACCCAATGCTACAACACTGACTGACAAACTAATGGTACGGCTCTCCTAACTACAAAGAGCAGATAAAGTGATTCTGAGCATTACATATTTAGCTACGTTAACTCAGCTTCCCAACAGGCACTTGCCACAAGGAATCAAAACTCTGCTTTCAAATGTAAGTTTCACATTGGTAACTGAGCAGGGAAACAAGCGAGATTTTATCAGAGTGCCAGTTTCAGCATATGCAGTACCTGGAGAATAAAGAAAGGAAGACAAACTGAACGGCCCCTGCCATGCAGTGAAGGGAGGCTGAGGGTGCAGAGTTACAGTGACATTTATAAACACAGTGGTCTCAGAAGGGGAAGTCCAAAAAAGAGCTCTGGAGCAGTCACATATAACCACAGAGGTAAGTGAAAGATGCTGAGCTTGATTAACAGGCTCAGCAGCTGAAAGGAAAATTGAGGAACCGAATAGAAGCTTTTGGGTGACAACCCAGTGGTTAGCTATGCAACAGCACCATTCCCAAAGGATTAAGAGGAATGCGTATCACGTGGGGCTCTGCATGCCCTAGTACAATATTGATTATCTGCTAGCAGGAGGCACTGCATTTATTTTAACTCAGTTACTCTTCTGCAGTGAGAGAGAATAAACATGCCTCTTGCAGACTGTTCAGTGACAATGTAATCTGTTCCAGGCAATGATTTCACACCCCACCATTCAAGCTTCAGACACAGCTGTACTCAGACAATACAACTTCAAGGGGATATTACTGTAAAATGAATGAGTCATTTTGTGCCTAGGCCAAGAAAAACAGCAAAGTTCTGTTTGAATCCAGTACATTCTAGTGCTCACGCCCCATTGAAGACTGGGGCACTTCCTGAAAAAAAAGGTACAGACTAGCAGCCTCCAACCGAGCCCAGGGCTCTCCCTTTAAAATGGAAACTCTGTCCTGCGGTCAAAAGTTTATTCTCCTAAACACTGTCTGCCATTGTAACCCGTTCAAGTGGATGCTCAGCTTCAGTCAAAGATTCTAGGAAGCCTGTATTTTCTACTGACAGTCTAAAACATGCCTAAATGGGAAATTAATGTCCTGTTCTAATTGCATTGAACAGTGCAAAAATATCTTCCCTCTAATATTACTGGGCTGTTTCCTAGGGAAATGAGAGTTACGCAGACTTGTTATGAAAGCTTCCACGTTCCCACAAGTTTTGTGAAAAAATTACAGCTAAATGGAGAAGAGAAACCCATACCAGCTGCCATCCTTGGAAAGTCTGCAGCCACCTGGCTCTCATGTAGGAACTGATCCAGACAACTCAGAACCAACTGGAGGTAGGACATGTGCTGCCTTCTCTCCAGCCAGAGTCGAGGGCAAGGGAAGAGAGCTGAGGGCACAGAGGAGAAATATACAGGGCAAAGCAAGGAGGCTACCTATAAGCCTGCTCATCACAGCTATAGGAAAGGGATTTGGGATTACTGCAGAGGGGGAATGGGATGTAAAGCAAGGGAAGCAGGCTTCCTTGCTCACAGAACAACATTTCTGTATTGCAGCAATGGCTGGCGTCCCCCATCAAGCTTCCTCCTGCCAAGCACCATATATGCATCAAGCCTGCAAAACTTTGCACTGAGCAGAAAGATCAAATGCTTCTATTTTCATAGGTCTTCAAACTCCAATGAAAGATACAAAAAATCTCTCTATAACAACACGTTTCCTAAAGCTAAAGATGCAAATATACAAAGAGATAATTTTCAGAAAGAAACATGACCTGCAATCACTTGCTCAGACAAGATGAATATGCTCCAAGAACTGGTCATTAATCTAAGCAGATGCCTATACTGACACAGGCTAGTAGTGACCTAAATAGTGCTTATAATGGAAACCTGAAGTGTTTTCAACATTCTTTTTTCTAAAATACAGTTCTAAATCTGGACTTCCAAATTGGGTCAAGACTACCACAACATTTTTTTCTGAAAATATATAGAAAATTACCAAAGTCATATTTAAGGAGAGGTATTTAAGTTAATATACTTTTCCATCCATCACTGTAAATAAGCACAGAAAAATTATCTGAAATAGGTTACTGCAGCCTTAAAAACTTTAAAACTTGTTTAAGCTGCTTTTAATAAACTTATACGGAGTCTGTAGAAAGAATTGTATCACTCAGCTGTACAGTTTGCCTCAATTCATGCCATGGATTACAATAACAGTGCTATAATTATAATGACTGATGCACACAGATTTCTGGCTCAGTGTCTAACCTTTGAAAAGACACGGAATTGTGATCGTATAACAGACACGGGGCACCTAACGAACACCAGCTACAAACAAGGCTGTCCAACAAGCCAAACAGAAAAGGAGCAGCAATTGCTAACCCACACATTAGTTACTGACCTGACCTCTCTACTCACGTATCTTGCGCCCATTGAAATGTTTAAGCATTTTGAACACCAAACTTGTCACACACCTACTGCCAGGTAGGCTTTCTACCTTTCTACCACTGTAACAAATTAACTTCATTCTAAGAAACAAACAGCCCCCCACAACCCTTTAAATTTGACAATCTCTTGATTCTCCTGACAATCTCTTCTAAAAAAGCTTGGTATGTAATGGGTATTTTTGGCCTGCATATGTTGGTTTAAATTTCCATTTGATTACAGGGTAGAAAATTTCATAAATTTTAAGAGTTGGAAGCTGAAAAAAGATCCATAAGTGCAAAAAGAGGAAGATGGGCGTGTAAAAGACCAGTGCTGCATACACTTCTAAATGACTCTCTCCTCATCCAGCATAAGGTGAGCTTTGACATCTGCTAATGAAACGACACCTTGATTCCAGTACCGAATGCTCTCCTGACATCAATCTGGGCACTGTGCTCATTTCCTTCATTTCCTCCTGCTATTTCAAGGCAATTAAAACAACCACCTAGACATAGGCAAGACAGAAAGTGGCATCAACTCTAACGCCCAACAGCATATTATCTGCTGAATCACAGACATGGCGATAAAATCTAAACAGTGGCACGGTTAAAACTGTGACATTTATCACGTTGTGCTATCTATCTTTAAACAGAGTATTTGTTGAAGCTCCTAAAATTAGAAGGGAACACACTGCAAATACCATGGTAACTACTTGGCATGGTAAATCAAGGTCCTTAAAGCTCCCACACAGACTTACTGCTATTGTGACTAGAGTTATCCAAATGGCACCTAAGCATACTTACTACTTACCAAGCAGTAATGTTACCTTGGACTAAACTAAGAATAAAGCCAACAGCTTACTTGCTCAAAATAGCACCAAGATTTTTCTGACGTTAATGAGTAGCTCAAAACTACTTTAAAAATAATTTTGTTTGTACTGTGCATTGTAAAGACAAAGCTGGGCTGATATAAGCCTGATTTTAACACACAAACAAATTTCAGTTTGCAGAGAGTGCAATTTCAGAGCAGAGAGTGCTCCCCCGAGCAGTTTAGGAAAAAATAGGGAAGAAAAAAAAGGAAAGGGAGAAAAGGAACAAGGGAAGAGCTTACACATTAAAGGAAATAAAGATGTTTGAGGTTGAATGAGATCATCCAGAATCTTCAGAAAACACTTGCTTCCTGGATTTCACGTCTCCTTTTTGTTTTATAACATGTTCAGTAATAAATTACGGGTACTGTTTACTTATTCAATAAAAGCAGGATGGAATAATACATTCTTCAGCCTTCTGAGAGTACTTGATATCTAAAGAATTGTGCCTCCAGACTTTGCTTTTAATTCAGACATGGATACATCGCTCATCTTGAAAGCAGATAATCCCTCGAGTTATTGTTACCTTGATTTTCCAGAATTAAAAGGGAAGACTGGTAGTGCCACAGACAAGTGACAGACAACTTACTACCTTTAACCTTTAGTTGGTCGAACACCAGTAGCAGGTCACAGCAATAGGTCACGGGAAGTTTGCTTAGTCTTTCATACAAACTTTACTTTCTTATACAAACTTTACTCTTTTCTATTACAAAGAATTTTGAAAGTATGTCTATTAGCCAGGAACAAAAGTTGCTGAGTTAAAGATTTTCCTTTCTATTTAGCTTTCTCTAGAAACATCAATATAAAAGTGTTCACAGAGCATACATTTTATGCATACACAAGACAGATGAAATGGACAGGTGTGCACTACATACATTGTTAAAGACATCAACCCTCCAGACACACACACACACAATGCTGAGCAGAAATGAAACCATCATACGTTACAGGTGGTGTGGGAACGCATACTGACAGAGAATACATAGCTGTGGAAGCACAGAATGTACAAACAGGCAAAATGGGGCTGAGTCCTTGTAATAGCACTTACAAGTAAAACTTCTCTTCCCAAACAGGGTTCAGATTCCCAAAAATCGTTTTTGTCCTCTTCTTTGTTTTACCCACTTGAACGGTTACATATGGATCACTGGACCCAGTCTTGTCTTTGGCCTGCAGACCCTGAGCACACACCACTGGAAGGAAAAGAGAAGGGTTACCACCACCGTGCAATAAGACACCACGCGAAGCAGCAGCTCAGAATGGCCAGATAAACAGGAGTATCACTCATGAGAGCTCTTCTGATAAGCCTCAGCTCGTGGTGCACTACAGTGCCTGGAGTAGGAGTATCTCCACCTGCTACCTGTACACTGAGCAGAAAGAGACACAGGACAGAGAAGTCCTTCCTCTCTGCTCTCTCCAGCTTCACACCAACTCTCTCTTACCTTAGGCTCCCAAGCAAGGCCAAGAGAATCCATGCCTCCCTCACTCACCTGTGATCGTGATCTTTGCTGACCATTTTGAGGTGCCATCAAGCACGCTCTGCTTCACTGTCTTCATCTGCTGAGCATGTGTCAATTTGCTCTCACAGAACACATCTCTGATCAAGTCAAAGATCTCTGGCTTGTTCCGCTCCCGGATTTTCATGCGATCCTTCATGGCCATGATGAAATTCTGGGTTCGGTCTTCAGCTCCATGCTTCGAGCTCTTCTCCGCTGCTCCTATGCACCAGAAAGTACACGATGCTCATCACAAATAGACAAACACAAAGTCACGTTTCACTGAATCTGGACAGCAGGACCAAAGCCATGAGTTAACCTCCACATGATGGCTCTTGCTATTGACTTTTACGGTCAGACACACCCCACCCATTTCAACATACACACAAGAGAATCTGGACCACTTGGAGATGGGAGGTTATAATGGGGTGCCCAGACTCCTCCATAACCTGGGACCAGGTTGCTCTCCTGACAACAGGCTTGAGTTCAATACCCCTGCAGCTGAGGAAGACGCAGAAATGAGGTTCTTACTTGTAACAGCAGATACAATCATGACCCTTCCTCTCATCATGTTGCTTTGAATAAATAAATCCCTGCTTGGGCAAGTGCTAAGAAGAGGACATAGGCCCTCCATTACAAATAGTATCTGTGAGCTTGTCTCAGTGCCGCACCTCTGCGCCACAGAAGAGCAGAAGTTCAGATGGGCCAACACGGTCAGCATTTCTTACTGATGTGCGCCACAGGACTCTCCATTCAGCACAGAGTCACTGCACAATCTATGTCCCATTCTTCTGCCAGGAACCACCCTGTTTGGATCAGGCATCAAGCTGAAGGCATCCAAAATGCCTCTCTGAATCCCACTCTATTTTACCAGTTTGTAAGGAGACAACTCAAATAATCCATTCTTAGAATTGCATAGGCATAGTAACTATAACAAATACCTGTAAGGCAGCAAATTCAATAGTTAAAACCTTGGGCCATCATAATAATGGGGCACTAGTACAGTATCTAGCGGCTGGAATCACAAGAGCCAGGTGTAGGGGTTTGTACTGCATAGGTACTTAACTGTAACTGGAAAAAGAGAGGCCTCTGGTCACTTGCATACCTCTTACAAAATTTGAAGTTCATATAATCATGAGATAAGAACGCTCCCACAACCAACTACTCCCTATTCAATTTTGACAGTCATGTTTGCTGTCAAAATTCAGCCGCTGACTATTGTGTGAGATGTGAGACATGCGTTAATGAAAGCACTGACACGAGCTAACAGGGCAGACAAACCAGGGCGTGAAATGAAAAGCAGGAACTCAAGATTGCACACAGTCTCTCTGCATGCAGTCTGCAGTGATTTCAAGTTATGATCTTAAATCAGATTAAGTTAAACCAGTACAAAAGTCCTGTGAACACATTCAATCGTAACATTTCTGTTTCGTTTAATATGCTTTTGCTTGGTTTTCTTTTCTGGGATAGTTTAAGTAAAGTAGGCTTTGTCCTAGAAAAATTATTGTCATCCAGGTGTTCACCAAATATTAAATTACCTTTAAAATATGCATTAAAGCAG
Source organism: Aptenodytes forsteri (assembly GCF_000699145.1). Lineage (NCBI taxonomy): Eukaryota > Metazoa > Chordata > Aves > Sphenisciformes > Spheniscidae > Aptenodytes > Aptenodytes forsteri. Next base: position 360,790 of record NW_008796209.1, read on the forward strand.
GTGCAAGTATGTGCAAAGGGAGCCATCAATCACGAAGATACATAAAACTGTTTTCTTCTGGAAGAAGTGGGCAAATATGGTATCTGGAGCACCTTTAGTATGAGGTATTACACTTTTGCATATGAAACAGTTTCAGCAGGCAGTGACCAAATATGAATAAAGTTCTATGAACACACACATAAAGGACCCCCAGCAGTACAACGTAACAGGCAACTTTGTTAGCAGGCTCAGCAGGGTGCTTAGTGACTAATGCTGCCTGAAGACATCCATTTCTAGGGCCTTCAGTCTAACACCTTTCACCGTTACTAAATTCACTTCAATAAAGAAACAAAACTCAATTATAACTTCCCCCATCCAAACCAAAAGAATAAAAACACAGTTTGGAACAGACTATGACCGCTGAAGTTTCAGAAGTTCATTAAAGACACTGCATACCAAGGCATGCTATTAAAGACCTGGGTATAAAACAAGCCATAACTCCGCATTACCTGCTAATTATTTTTTTCATTTTACTTGCTAGAGGCTTGATGTTCAGTATTTCATTTAGTACAATTATCTGCCCCAGAGTTTCCTATTGTTGGCTTAAGATGAAATGAAATCAAAATACTGGAATTAATTACACAGTCCCTGCTGTCTCTACGCTCCAGTGATGAAGAACTAGCACCACCCAAAGTGATGTCTTGTATCAGGCAATCATCCAGCTGTAGACCCACCATTTATTAAAGGAATATGAAACCAAAATGATACCAGGGGCTATACTTTGAACTTCAGATTAGAAGTGCTATTCAGCTTTAACAGAACTAGGTCTTCTGGGGATGAAGGTAGACTCTACTCAGTATATGCAGAGCTACAGAAAATTATTGGGAAATCAGGAAAGGCCAAACGGAACAATTTGCCTTTCCTAGCTGGAATTCTGAAATCTGTAGTGATCCAAAGAAACCAACCCTGCCCTGACCTTTCTGACTTTAAGGAAATTAAGAACCAAATTCAAACATTAAGACTTCATGTTCTGCATGAGCGGAGTGCTCTATTTCAGAACCATTTTCTAAATAAATTACTAGCCAGGCAGCTTGCAAATATAAATGTTTCACTGTTCATCACTGAGATGGGACAAGAGTTATCACAGTTCTGGGGTGGCATGGTCCGCATCATTGCCTTAATGCAAGCACTCCAGGAGCATCAAATGATGCTTTAGAAGGCAAACTTGAACAAATGGAGGAATTCTAGTTAAAAACATTTTTAACATCCCCACCACCTCCAGAGCCCTTGCATAGTGCATTTATCCCTCTGCAAGACTAGCAGCAGTCCGGGGCATCCTGGGTTGCAGGACATGCAAGCCACGTCACACAGACACCTAGAAAGCCCTCTCTTTTGTCACCTCTAAGGCTTGGCTCTGCTTCCTGACTTTCAGACGAAACCACCCCACCTCCATCCATGCGGCTCCCCCACTCTGCCCAGACAATTTTGCCCAGGTAAGAAAGGCTCTGTCATTCCTTCCCTGGGAAAGGTCTCTCTCTCCCTGCAGAGACTGCACCTGAACTGAAGTGCAAAAGCCAGAATCAGACAGACACCTTATTTAACAATACGGACTAATAAAGAACAGACAAACCTTCTGTCTCAAAAACATACTCTTTCTTAATTTTAATACCTGCTTGTTGGTACAAACCCACCAGAGTTTCCAAAATAACCTATAATGTATGTGATATAAACCCAAAGCATGTCACTATACTGGATGGCAGAGGGTGCTTTTCCTGCTGTTGGACTTGGATCGTATTTATTCAGCTGCAAAAAGGTGGTTCTGGCCAGTGATTCAGCTTTTCAAGTAGTCCTGTAAATGGCAATAGAAAGGCATGGGAATATACAACCACCATAGAATCATTAAGGTTGGAAAAGACCTCTAAGATCATCAAGTCCAACCGTTGAACCAACACCACCATGCCCACTAAACCATGTCCTTAAGCGCCTCATCTACACGTCTTTTAAAT
>NW_008796209.1:363880-368708 GCF_000699145.1 Aptenodytes forsteri
GATCCCCTGGTTGTCCCGCTCATGCCTTGTGGGCGCCCTCAAGATGAACCGCTCCATAATCTTCCCCAGCACCGAGGTCAGGCTGACAGGCCTGTAGTTCCCCGGATCCTCCTTCCGGCCCTTCTTGTGGATGGGCGTCACATTGGCAAGCCTCCAGTTGTCCGGGACCTCCCCACGTACGTGTACTGTACCATGTACAGTATCATACAAATGGTACAGGGCTTTCCTTCTCTCTTCCTTTCTCGGACTGAATTATGAGTCAATTTATGACTGGAAACAGAAAGCAAATATGCCTATATTGGGAATTGTATTGATACAGCTATTAGTAAACTGCCAGTGTTGTTATCTTATGCTTTAACAGGAAAAAGTCAAGAAAGCAACACCGGCAGGATAGAAGACAGCTGTTCAGTAGGCGGATAATGCTTAGAAATTACATATTCCTGAAACTTAAAATAGATATTCAAGTTTCAAATAAAGGTATCCTTCCTCCTTCTGTGCAAGTATTTTCATACATAGGATTCTGGGAGCAAACAAATGTTCATCATCATGGTGTCTAATCATCATTCAACCCAGAAGCCAAGATGATTATCACAAGAGTGACTTAACTGGTCTCACAAACAGTCTGCTCACTGAGCCGGTCTCTGGACTGCAGTCTCTGCATTCAGAGTGCAACACACACAAGTTTCTCATCCAAAAAGCAACAAACATACCTGACTTCCAGTCCTGAGTCAAAAAGCACTGAACAACTCCAGAGGTGAACCAAGACCCAGGAGCCAAAACAGTACCAAAAGCAGGACATTCAGTAATGCAGCCCTGATAGCTCGTGTGAAGCTCTCCAAAGTTTGTTGCTCCAGCACACCATAAAAAAGCACTAATAAAGGCATATGGCTAATCACACTGACAACACAGATTTCATGTTCAACAGTAGTTTGAAGCTTGAGATCTCATTTCCTCATTTTCAAGATCTCCAGAGGACCAGATTCTGACATCCCAGGGCAATTTCTTTTCTCAGGTTTAACTGCAATCTATCGAGGACTAGATTAGCATCACTACAAAAACTCCAAGGCACACTTGCAGAAGCAGATTTCTATGGCTTTCCAAATGCTAGCCCAGAACTGTACAGGCCTGTTTCACTAGGATCTTGCCAGCATAATGTCCTTCCCTTCCATCCTCTTCATAACTCCGCCTACTTCTCTGCATCTGTTCCTTGGTATCCTACACATCCATCCTCAGCTTTACTCTTCCTTTGATACCAACATTGCCTAACCCATTGTATTTTAGTACTACACCAGTGTTCAGGGCAAGAGATAAAAGCTTTCTTTTTCCAAAAGCTTTGCATGCTATGGGGATTTTAAAGGACATCCCTCCATCCATACTCAGCCAAGTAAGAAAGGAAACGTACCCGTGCAGCAGAGATTTCAAGTACTTCCAAGAATAGCAGAAGGCTAAAAAGAGAACATCTTTTCTGGAGCAAGTATTTATGAGCTTATGATAAAAAGGTAAGAGCCCCATCATCAGAATAATATCTTCTAAGTATCTACAATAGAGAAACATCCTCTCAGAGAAACAACCTGGTGCCAACAGAGCCATAAACCAGATGGCTGCAGTACACATTCCATAACTGATTCCAGTTTACTGCACTTCAGACATTGCCAATTTATGGAACAGCCCTGCTGAACCAGTCTGCAAATGGATTTTCTTTCAGATTGCAACAAAGCATTGCTGAATTTGAGTATTTCATCACTGCAGTCCCACAGATTTGTTGACTGTATCAGATACTCAGTTTCTTAAAAATATAGAGGGTAAGAAAAACACCCTCAGCAGAAATAACCAAACTTAATTCTAACAGACTTGGGGAAAGAGATCCTTTTATTTCCCACAGAAAGGCACTGAAAGATAGAAGATGGATAAACAGCACATTTTGATTCTAAGAAATAAAACCCCAAGTGTCTACCCAAAATTTCAAGGCATAGAAAATGGAACTGTATTGGTGACCAGCCTGAAAATTCATTTTACTCCAATGCAACATTTTCTGGAAGACTTACACAGACTGAAATGAAGATATATCCTGAGGCAACAGGCATATAGGATTGTATTCGTTACCAGCCTGCAAATTCATTTTACTCCAATGTAACATTTTCTGAAAGCCTTAAATAGACCTAAGTGAAGATATGTCCTGAGAATGTTTGGGTTTTTTTACTGACAGCAACAATAAAGCTTCTGTTAGAAAGAAACCCCTTCTGAGTTCAGTATACAAGAAAGTTCAGTCTTGAATTTATTGGATCTCTAAACCATTGCTCATCCCCCAGAAACCCCATTTCTCATTCCTCAAGCACAGCCTATGTTCCTCAAACATATATAAAAACTAATTTTTCCATTTTCTTCTGGCCTGGTGGGTTCCAGTTAGAAGGATTTTAGAATGAACATGCCAAAGCAAAGAACACAGTTGCATGAAAAAGCCTTTTAATAGATTTCTAGTATTGATAACATTTGTTTTCCTAATCCAGCAGCACATCCACATATTGGCCTCACCATTTTCTTAATCTCTCAGCACTATCTTTCCTCTGCCTCCTCTGTCTTTTAATTAAACAGTTGCCATCTTCAGTTTCCTTTACATCTCTATCTCAGATAATGATACCCACCACACTCACACTGGGTACCCTCACAGACCCCTGGCTCACAGTGTCTGTATCTTCCCTGTTCTGATGCTGGGCAGCTTTCATATAACTCAGGGAGTGAAGCATTTGTTTGGTTGGGTTTTACCTTTCTACAGGCTTCACAAGTTATGAGCCCAGTGTACTCTCAGTTGTTTCCTCTTTGTTTCTTTAACTCTGCATGCTGAAATATCTTGTGTTTACATTTTGAAAGGAAATGTGCAAAGCAAACATCTGCAATCCCATGAATAAAATAACAAGTTCTTATCTAATGCTTTGCCATATATGAAAAGTAGAGTTGTTTCCAGTTGTTGCTTCTATTCCATAGAAAAGTGCAGACTATTGCCATCATCACATCCCACAGCCCATTGCATAAGCTTATTCAATTCCAACCAGAGATTAGAAAAACTGTCCCCATGGTTATTCTTCAGACACTGTTCCAGAGACACTCTGTTCTCATCACTGAAGTTCTCTTCTACTTCCACCTTTAATTTTCTTACAGCAAATTTATTCCTTTTTTTTTTTTATAAACAGTAAGCTTAAAGAGACGATCTTCCTCCCTGCTGCTTATCTCCCTCTTCCCCAGCATAGTTCAGGCATAAACAGGTTCAAACAAGCTTTAAAGCAATTCACAGAGCCATCACTGCCAGCTATTAAACATAGCATCTACTGCTGTCGTGGTTTAACCTCAGGACTTTTTTCAGGCTGGTCACAAAACCAGGATAACTGCTCAGAAAAGCTTTAAGCCATGGATAGCTGCAAGAGTAAACCAGAGTCATAGGAGCTCTACACACACACGTCTTGGACCTCTGCCTTGGGCTCCACAACACCCCTTTAGAAACATTCTATTGGGACAGACCCAGTATGGCTATTTTTAGTTTTTTGAAACAGCATCGTTCCTGTCCTTCGCCTGTCCCACACCGCCAAGCCTCTCTTTTGAAAGATTAACAAACTCATACCATCCTCTCTCGAGACATTCTCATACTTTTCCCATTACCATTGAACTCTCTCCAGTACCCATCCCACTATGAAGTCTCCTTTCTTGAGCATGGATAGCCACAGCTGTCCTCTGCAGGAATATATTTCCTCTTAGCCATTAGCTGCTACTTAAATTTAGTTTTCCTTCTATTGCTTTCGACTTCATGACCTCTGCTCTGTACAACAGCTTTGTGCGTGTTTCCTCGCTGTTACTGGTGCAAACCTAGTTTTCCTCTGCTCTCCATAGCATTTTCCCCATACTGAGGTATCACCACTCCATTGCAACATAATAACATCTTGGACATGCATCTGAATCAAGCCTGGACGTACATATCAGCAGCTTTTCATCTCAAATACTGAAAATCACCAGTCAGCAGAGGGTTCTGGTGAACTCCAGAAACAAATAAAGTTATCCTGAGTCTAACTGACCCTCTATACCAGGTTTTGACAGAAAACTGAGTCATGGCTTAACTACATTCTCCTGAACAAACTGCAACTCAGCAGCTCTTTGCTTAGTCACAAAATGGTTGCAACAAAGCCAAGGTGTCAATGATGCAATTCCTCGAACGCTATTAACTGTAAAGATCACCCTGCAACCCTCAAAGACAAATCTAGAAATGCTAAGCAACTGAGGAGGAACAGAGATGTTTCACCAGGATCAGCTGCGTCTGATAAATAAGCCATTGCAAATAGCCCCAGTCCTAACTATGGCTTACTTAAAACTCTGCACACATCAAAAACACAAGCATAGACAACATCCATTTGGGGTCTCAAGATAAGCCATAAGAAAAACAAATGGCCTATGATTCACTTGTGTCCCGTGCTGGATCATCCAGTCTGGCTTTCCCAACTAGAGCCTGAGGCAGATACAAGATTTGACTCTTTATATTCCTATAATCGCTGACATGAATTTGCAATAAGTCTGTTTATACTTCACAAACTTTTCTGATTCCTTAGACTCAGTCCATCAAGCTGGAACGCAAAGAAAATCAAGAGTGAACAGAAACAGCCCCACCTTCCTACTCAAGATTTAACACATATGGCAGAAATTTCTATTCCATTTAGACTAAGATATTTTGCTCTGAAGCAGGAACATAAATTTGAGACCAAATCAAGAAACTGTTTTACAAGGAAATAAAAATAACCTGACCAAGCCAGATGCCCAAATTAATACTTTTTCTCTCTCTTTTTTTTTT
>NW_008796209.1:368843-405208 GCF_000699145.1 Aptenodytes forsteri
TTTCTCTCTCTTTTTTTTTTTCCCTTTAATCAAATTCCTTTTGAGCTTCTCCTTCGTTTGTGTAAGGTCTCATTTATTCTGCAAAGTCACAGCTCTTTGAAGAGCTCTTCTTTGAAGAGAGGGCTTAGTTTTTGAACACTGCAGAAAAAAACCAACAAAATAAACAGACATGCTAGTAGGAAGACGAAATACTGCCCATACCCTCAAACAACACCTTCCTCTCTGACCCATCATCTGTGCTGGCTCAGCCCCAGGTCTCTAAAGCGATTCAGCCATGAGACCCTACTCTTAAAAAGACAAAATGCCTTGCCAATCTGCTCCTGGTACAGAGAATCCAAGCAAAGTCCATGGACTCTATCCCCTAAGCAGGAACCCAGTGCTGCTCTGAAGAGCTTAAAACAGTAAAACGGGCTGATGGTTAAAACAAGCAACCTGACTGGGACACCAGGGCAGGAGGGACAGAACAAAAGTCAGAATACCCAGCCTAGTACCCTATTCACCCAGCCCACTGCTTCTCTTCCATGCAGGGTATGTTAGCAAATACACCACCTGAGCTGACACGGAGAGAGATTAAACATTACATGGCTTAAAACCAAATAGATATGAAAGAGTCAAGAATTAAACCTTCTTTTAAAAGCACATCAAGCACAATGTTGCAAAGAAGTTCTTCTGCGTCAGTGGAGCTGTCTGTGTCCACAGGGCAATGGGGATAAGGTTTAGCCCAATGGCACCTTTTCAGAAGATACACAGTCATTTTAATAAATGCAGCTTCACTGATCACTCAGGTATCACCTATATGTTTAGGAAAGCTCTGGTAACACTTTTGGAACAGCTGCACTCCATTTGCCACTACTCACTCTGTAAGCAGTCAGCATTGAGCAAGTCTTGGCACTTCTCATGGCACTTGACTCCACATTCACCGCAGCGCATTCCCTGCCGTGCAATACCCCACAGCAGCCCCTCGCACTCGTAGCAGTAGGTAGGAGTTGTGGCTGTCCACACTTCAAAGTTGTGTGGGGTTGTACAAGAGATGGGGTAAATTAAGGCTTGCAAGGTCTTCTTATAGACATGAGATTTCTGAAAGGCAAGAGCACACATAAACCAACATCCAGAAAGGTGACTGAACCTATTTTTGCTGGTTAATACATGAGTTTTAAGGGGAAAAGGCGTGAGCAGTGCAATACATCTACACATCTAAGGTAGCCAAATTTATCAAACTTTTACAAACAGCAGCAGAAGACACCCTTCCAAAAATGTTTCTCCAGGCATTTAAAACAGTGGAGGAGATGGAAGAAAAGAATTAAGGTTTGTGGATGAGGGATATCTTGCATAAAGCACGTTTCACACACTGTCCCCCATGGTAGATAGCACAGATGGAAATGGTAAGATTACATTTTTCAGGATCATATTGACACATTAAATGTTATTTTTTACATGTTTGGTTTCTTTAAACAAATTATACAAGAAGCTTTTCATCTATATTTTTAGACATCTGTGAAGCTGGCTCTGCATCCCAGAGAGCCAAATTCCCTTAATTTGCTTACTAAAAGTTAACAGAAGCCAAGCAACCCTCCCACTTACCAGCTCTTCATCTTTGAGAGATGTTCTAGTGGCCATTGCTGAGGTAATTCCGGCTTTCCGGGACTGAACCAGTGACTAAGAAGGAAGAAAGTTTGTTATTCACCACCAGTATTCAGAAATGCACTGGCACTACATGCCCAGATATGTGACCAAGGGGTCACATATCATCCCAAAGCAGCAGTCTAATGCATTCAAGTTGGTTTCTTAAATGGTAGGTCACACCTCAGAAGACTCAAATGCATATTCTGAAAGGTCTCCAAGTTGTTTCCATCTGCCCACAACCAGTCTCACTCTGGTAAATTTTCATTTGTTTCTCTGGTAACAACTGCCAATGAAACCTGGGTTCACATCTCCACTTCTGTGTTCTGGTAGCAATGGTAATTCTGCTATTGCCTAAGGTCGCTACGTGGGACTCACTCTTCTATATCTAACTTTATTCATAGCCAAAAGGAGATTATTTCACCAGTTTTACAACACACACAACACCCCCAAACGTGATGGTGAAAGGGTAACAAATGAACAGGTTAAAGAAAAGAACAGACTGGGTTGGGAGTACGGGTTTGAATGTGCTGGCGTATCACATTCATTGGCCATCACTGAATACAATGAACAGCATTTTCCCCTCAAAACCGCCTCCTTCACATCACACCAACACTAAGTTCTGCAGCCTTGGACAGCACAGGGCTGTGCTTTTGCAGCACCTCACACTGGCATACAAAGGATTTCTTCAGCAAGGCACTCCAGTTAGATGAAGGCAGAGGTGGAAATTAAAGCTAGCAACATCTGCTTTGAAATCAAACCCTACCAGAAACCTCCATTTATGCTCTGATTTATCCTGTTTGAAGACAGACTGAAAAAGTTCATTCCATCAGTGATGGAGCAGGACAGAGTGCTGGATACGCATGTACTGCAATACTGCAGGTTCAAAATAAAAAGCAAAAAAGTAGAGGGAAAGTAAGGTAAAATAATTTTTGTTTCTGGTGAAGACTTGGTGGATAGTCTTTAGCTCCACTTACCATGGCCTGTGGAGAGACAGAATGAAAGCATAGAAAGGAAGTAACACAAGTTAATGCCATTACTGCGAAGATTTAAGATACAAGCAGTTAGTAAGACACATATTAAGCTTCCCATGCATAAGCTGGCAGAGAAAACTGCATGCATCTTTTCACAGGAATTACACAATATGGAAACTTTGGTCTTTCAGCTGTTACAGCATTTCTCCCAAGCATGAAATCGCTACGTGTACTGAACACAGCCAACAGAAAACTGTTTGTCCCGCAGAAGCCTTATTTCACCATATCACACAAGCATATGAAACTTGTCCTCATTACTTGCTTGGTTCTTGTGCTTCCTCAGTGCAGAAGCCTACTGGCAATATTGTGAATTACTTTAAAAATCCAAGCACATATGCTTGTTTATCTATCCTCTGAAATTCCAACCTTCTGGTAGGTTGCCAAACCTCACATGGACTTTATAACTTTCCCCAAAGTATGTAATTTTTAGGAAAACATTTAAAAATAATGCAGGCCTAAAAATTATCAAATATTCTGTGTAGAATAAAAAGGAAAAAGAAAACGAAAAATATCTTAATTCTGCCAAATGAATGAAGCTGTCTACAAAATCGTAGCTCATTCTCACTGATTTTTCCAAGCACAACTCCTAACCCCTTACTGTAAGAATTAATTTAACTAAACAGGAAACCTTCAACTTCTTGAAGTGACAATGAATGTTACCATACACCAAAAAGTAAAGCCACTTGCACTAATGGCTGTGTGACAGAAGAAAAATCTCTTACCAGATCACTGACAAGTGGAATTGGCTTTTTTTTGCGTAGATCAGGCATGCTATCAATGCCATAGAGACCACCTGCAGGCCTGGGAATTCAGAAGGAAAAAAAAAAAAAGATTAAAAATCTCACCAGCAGTGAGAGACAGTAAAGAGATGACCAAAAAACTTCCTTAAAACGTCAGTCTCCTCGCTAATATCATAGTGAATGAGAACAGGAAGAATCAGTTCACTGCAAATGCAACTTAATAATAAACCAAAGGTGTTAACACACTGAAAAAAGGTCATTTTCCCATTCTTAGTTCTGAGGTCTGAGCTAGCTCAGAGTAGGCTGGACACATGCTTGCAGAGCACCCAGTGCTTCAGAGTCACTGCTGCCAGCATGGTGGGTGAAGGCAGCCTTATCCCCACTGCTGCTGTGGGGTACAGAGTTGGCAAAAATACTTACCCAAGAGCAGAACCAGAGCTCCATGGCAGTAATTCACACATGGCTTAGTCTGTGGTAACTGAGCCACATGCCTCTGCTTTCAGAAGTACCTTTTGTTCCTTAGGGAGAACTCAGTTTATCGTTTACTATTGGCATTGAGCGTCATGGCAGGAAAGACTTTGGAAACTTGAAAACATCTTGTCTCCAGTCTTTCTCCATCCCCTTTCTTTCCATTTAATTAATTTAGGGTTGGGGGGGCGGAGGTGAGGAGAGCGATGCTTTACTGGAGGAAGCAAAATCAGCCAGAAGATTGTACTTGAAGTGTAAAGTTAATGCTAAAAACAATTAAGTGTTTATCTTCTTCACATGCAACAATCCAGACATTCCTGCCCAGTGTCAGTAGTTGGGAGGGAGCATGTCAAAGTGGGACGCTGCTACCCGTCATCTGATTCTAGGCTAGAACATACTTAATCCTGGCCCTTGAGGTCTATATAATTATTAGTAAAAACCTCACATCTGAGGAGAAGGGAGATTATTTTTATTTCTATAAAAAGGACCATTCGTGGTGCTCAGCGTTTCAAGCCATGCAGACCTCTACACACAAGAGCTGCCATTTGCTGGTGGAAGTGGCGATGGAGCAAAAGGGCCATTACTCCAGCGACACTCGGAGCCTGCCAAAATACAACACTATAACCTGCTTCCTCCCCAGCGAGACCAGCCTGGATAATTGTATCTGGATCCTGCTGTTCACTGGCAACACCACACAGATGTAAGCCTATGCTTGAAGAAGTTCTGTTCATTCAGCTTAAAGGCCTCCAGTAAATCAACTGCATTATCTGTAAGGCCTTAAGATAATGCTTTATGCTAAAGTTAGAAACTGAGCACGCAGTTCCCTGCTGCTGCGCCTATCATATCCACCCCGAACTGAAGAACAGACCTGCGGTGCGACTCCCTCCCTGCAATGAACACCCAGCCGCCAGTCAAAACCCACAGCCCCTCTCAGCATCTCACTCAACCTCCCCATCTCCACATTGCTCTCATGCCTTGCTAACACTAAGAATATGGTTCCTGAAGCCTTTTTCTTGGCTACAGAGACTGCAAAGGAACCTTCTGCCTCTCTGTCCTCAGCCATTCGTTTTCACCCCATACCATGCTGGCTGACACCTTTTTGCAGTTGCATGATAAACTGGCTGGCACTTTTAACCTGTGTATTTCGCTGATTTGGAACACCAGTCCCAGCTGAAATGCTTTAGAACACCACAACTACAGGAAAGAGGAGTATGGGTCAAACTGTTCTTTCTGCAATAAAAGACACACATGGAGCTACCCTTTAAAACAACCTAGGAAACCAAATTGCCACTACAAATTTGCATGTGCCATGAAAACTGGGAGGCTGGTACGTGACAAGAGGCAACCTGCACCCCTCGGCAAGCACGACATACTCAAATCCCCTTTCAATACAGCCAAAAGTAAAAAAACCATCCAGGAAACAACAAACAATGACTAAACCTACATTATAGCAGCCCATGCTCCAGGACGGACAAGGATGTCACAGCACAGCCTAGCACAAGGCTGTGTCAAAGAGGAAAACAGTCTATTATATACAGAAACATGTCATAGCTCTGTAATGGTAAAATTGACTTTTTCGACAGGGCGTAGGAGGCTGACATGTCCGAGCCACAGCTGAGTTGACAGCTGCTGCTGGCTGAACAAGCCTGGTGGGAAGGTGAGCAGTCACGTGTAACTGCGCAAACTGCGTCGGCTCTGCATGCAGCATGAGTCACATTTGCACCGCAGCACCGTGCACGGCTCTCTGTGCTCCTACACGATGAACACAAACCACCCACAGTCAGCTGCGACAACGAGACCTCACAGCTGGGAATGGAAGACAAACTCGGACATGAGAAAGGTGGAGATTTACAGCAGTTGATTAAAACTATTGGAGTCTTTGGCCAAGAATGAGAAACGTTTTCCAATGCTGGAAATCCTTACAGCGAGGCTACATGGTGTTTTTACTAGAGGCTACCCTCATTTCCAACAGAGAATTCCAGAAAAACTTTTTGCCCAAGTTACACTGCAATAATCCCTTCTGGTTTATTATACAAAAATCTGACTGATATCAAGAAATAAGAAATATCTGCGTAAAGTTTTTATATTGTCAGAACTAAGAACAGTCTTGCTGGGATCAAACATGGAATTTCATCTGCTGCCCTAATGTTACAAACCCTTTCCGATACTAGCAATACTGTTTTGGGGTAAAATAGGTGTCACAGAAACTATCCAGATGATGCCAAGAATTCCAGTATTATTTAAATCACAATACAGCTTTGTGTTAAATCACTTGAATTATGAAAGCATATGCAAAATAGAAAGGGAGAGTCTGTAAGCTGAAAAGATGCAACAAAATGGTCACAAGTAAAAATCCAGAGTCAATGCTCCTGCTAAAAGTCAATGGCACAGCTGGGAATTTACACTTCTTTTCTACATGATTTCCCATGATTTCCCCCCCCCCCAATTCAATTGAAAGGGAACCGTGATACTCTGACATTTCCCAGGAAATAAAAACATTAAAATTGCATGTTTTATAAATTCAAGATGAGCCTAAACAAGTTACTGTGCTCGAGAAACACATCTAGTTACAACCTGGTTTGTTGCAAAATATTTATGATAGACTGAGGTCTATGATAGAACCAGTTGTAAGCCAGACTGACAGAGAGAACAAGACTATTTGAAAGGTGCTTGTACTCGCCACTGAAGAGAGGTATCCTAGTACCTAGATAGTTATACACCCAGATGACCTGCTTTTAAGCTTGTTGATATTTAAAAAAAAAAAAAGAATTTTCAGAAACAATTCTTAATTTTCAAAATTATTCAGCTTGTTGTGCTTTCAGCTACCTCAGCCTTCTTATTCAAGCACCATCTCTACTTCACTTAACAAAGTTACAGTGTTTGCACAGACAGAAATACTGACAGTGCCTCAAATATGCACACTGTAGCTTTATATGTAATAGGGTAACTCTCCTCTGCAATGCATGTAATATTTATAGCACTATTATGGAGTGCTGTATTGAGGAGTGAATAGCATTTCTGTATGCGAAAATGATTTGCACTAATAAATAAAATATATAGATATGAGATACTACACCCAGAGACTGATCCATAATACCAATTGTACTTTTTTTTGAAGCTATCTCTCCAAAGCCAGTGATTACAGACAGGGAGCTACTGTTGCATTATGCTAAAAGTGCAAATAGCTTGAAGCATGTATTCATCTTTTAATACAAGTTTTGTCACTCAGATGCTTCCATTAAATCTTGAAAATTTAAGCAAGCAAAGATGGTTTGCAATGACAGAAGATGGTTACTTCCTTCAAACAACACCACTACTCTAATCTTCATATGAAAGAAGAACTCCAAACATAAGTGCTTTACTATACTTTGTGGCTAATAAGCCACAACGTGGCTAACAGTGGAATTAAAGGGTCACCACTCACAACCACCTTTTCTGGAAATCCCTTGCTTGCGGGGATACAGTGAATAAGCCAAACTTTTGTCAAAACTACATTAGCCAGACTGTTTTGTTATATGTCACATAGAAATGGAAAAACTTACGGACTAGAGCAGACATTGCCTTGAATTGTCAAAACACATTTTTAAGTATTTCAGGACTGTAGCTGTATTCATCTTTCAGGCTAGGAAATCATTTTGTGTGCGTGAACCAATAAACTCAGTACATTGCCTCCTTGTTAAAGCAGGAGAAGGTGCTGTTAAGAGTTAGAATAAATCACTGTCTTCTGCTCCTGCTAATTGCCAGTTCTCCAGCAGCCTGCTCACCGAAGTCAGGGGCTCCTTCGGAAAGTGCGGGGTTGCTAGGCAGCTCCAGGCATCTGCAGGTGTGGAGGATGCTTTGTGGGAATACCAACATCGCAGAACAATGACTCCAAAAGCAGAAAGACGTATAATGAAGCCTCCCATTTAACTCTGCGCTTTATTAGGGAAGCTTCCTTCCGTAGTATGAGAATTAACTTATGCGTGTAGCAAGCCAACCTCTTTCTGAGATTTCAGGGCAAATCTGCTGCTAAGCCAGCTCCTAATGAGCGCACCACCACCAAACCGTATTGCCCTAACCGCGTACAAGGCACATAACCTAGCAGCTTGTTAAACGTGTCACTGTCTTTTTTTTCCAGAGAGGATTCTAGGGAAATTGCCATGCTGGCACCTATTATGCAGAGTGCCATGCTGCAATTACACACAATCAGAATTTGCCTGCTTCATTTGCTGTGAGTAGCACGTTACGGAGAGAACGCACGGCCTCTCACTCTCGCCTGTGCAAAAGAGGCATGATAATCACTGCTTTAAAAATGACAAACTGCAATGATTTCCAGAGTTACTGCAGTTTTGGCTACTACAATGACCATAGAAATCATTGCAAAGACAGAAGACTTCCCCAAAGCTACTTTTTTTTTTCTAAGAGCAAAAGACACAGCAATCTTTCCGAGCTACTCCTTCCCTTCTCTGGTGCCATCAGTGACTGATTCAGGAAAAAGGATTTCATCCACGCCACTCTGTGGTGCTCAGTAAAGATTATTTAATACTGCTGCCAGAAGCACTTGCCGCCATCACAATACAGATTATACACTGCGACTATAACCTTGTTCTTAACCACAGATCTCTCAAAGAGCTGCACAGCCCACCTCCAGCTGTTTAAGAGGAAACTCTAAAAATTAGCCTGGCCCTAAGTGAGGCACAGCCACTTGATTATTCCTGACAACAGCCATTAAAAACATCAGAAGTGCACACCGTAATTATAACACAGGGAAACAAGGTCTCAAAACATCACTTACCCTCCTTTGAGCCAGGGTGGTTTTGATGGATCAGCCTCATCTTGACCCTTAAATGGGAGAAGGGAAAAGAACAGTATGAAATTAGTTTCCGAAACACCAGAAAAAGTATTCAGATTACATTCCAAGGAAAGGATAACAGACCACGCTGCATGCAGGCAATTGCATACAGAAACTTATTCAAGCACCTCCAATGACCAACGTGTCAGGACAAGTCATACGGACACAGACAGGCTATGCAATTTCATTGAACACTGAGAGCCAGGACCAGAAGAGCCTGTTCAGTGCACCTCCTCTTTCAAAAGGCAGTCTGGAAGACCAACTCATTTTTTTTTCCAACCCAACAAAAGCATGAGTTATTGGAGAGCTCCTGTTACTACAGGTCACCACTTATATCAACATGGTCATAATGAGGATGCTAAAAATTAAAAGCACCTGTATGAAACGCACAAATGAGTGATCAACATGAACCTTTGTACAAACACTTGTGAGCTTTGTTCATGCTCAAATGCAAAGACTCTCTAGCCCCCTAAGCAGGGAGGTCCCATTGCAGCTCCACCCATTCATATGCAAGTATTTAATTTCCAACAGGTGTCAATCAAGGGCCATCACCTGCAAGATGATTGCAGGTGAACTGGGATCTCACAGTATGATGGAAAACACCACAGACTGCACTATGAGGATTCATATTCATGAATTAAAGCCATGTTCTTATGTTCGTATTAGGAGTGTATTTATAGAGCAATGTTTTGTTTCTTTGAAAATCTTCAGTGGACTGATTAGTGCTGAGGAGTGTTTAAACACTTGCAATGTACCTAGCGGAAACAGAAAAGTTGTTAGATAAGGGGAAAATGGTTTACCTATAACTGGAAACCTCTTTGTTCCAGCTTACAGTTCATACATTCTCCTGCACTCCTTGAAAGCAAAGCTGGTTTCAAACATGAGTAAGCAAGACACACTGCTAGTAGCTAACACTCCAACCTCAGATAATCACGTCTGCCAAGAGTATAAAGAGGCTGTAACTTGCACACAGTGGAAAACAAAGTGTTTCCAGCCATGGGACACGCAACCTGAGAATCACCACAAAGTAAAGGAGTATCTGTCAGGAAATAAGCTCCAGTTTTACGCAAGATAAAAGAACACAGCCCCAAAAGAAAGATTCTTTTTTTGTCTTGTGCTTTGGATGAGCTGTGCAACCTCGGGTTGTTCACAGGTGACAGACAAGGTCTCCCAAGAAGATCGGAAATCATCAAGGAAAACAGGTTTCTATTTGAGGTCTCAACTAGTACAGCAGCAAAAGTCCACACTCCTACAACTCCAGGGCTACGCAGATCTGAAGACTACATAATTTTTATTATTTTATTTTTAAACAGGCACGAAGAACATGACATTATCCATAATTGAATGGACACTCCAGCTTTTCTGCGTGATCACACAGGCCAGCAGAACAGGCAGGAGCTCAGACCCACGGTCCAGCACAGGTGCACATTTTCCCCACAGCCGGAGCAGCACACCAGGCTCCAGGCTCCTGCAGGAAGGATCGTGCTCTACACATCTCTGCTCCAAGTTGGGCTTCCAGAATCCCTCAGCCTGAAACCTGCACTTCCTCCGGAGGGATCTGAATCAACTGCTGGTCAAGAGAGATTTCATGAAGCAAATGCAACCAGATCTGTCAGAGCACACAAGGCAGGACATCCCTACCCTTGCCTTTGAACACTTGGAAGAGCTGTGGCTAGAAAGCAATCCTAAAATGGAACAACGTTTTATACTGGACCGAGCTTGGACACTGGTTGGTTCAGCTGTACTGAGCGACAGAGAATGACAAACACAAACGTGGCAACACTTACTGGCAAAAGGAATTAGTGTAACAGGGTTTTCAATCAGTTTAGCTAAGAAACTCTAAATATAAGCCAATATTTGAGACATTAACGGACCACAAATAGCATGGGCAATACTGCAGCCTGGAGACCACAAGAGCATCAAGAACTCTGTTCAGGGGAAAAAGATCCAGGGAAAGCTGTTATCTAACTGAGCAATAACCATTTCCTACAGGCAACCACAGGTCAAGAGAACGGCCAGGAGTGTGGATGCAGGAAAGGGCAGAAAGCATGATCAGGAAACAAATCTCCATCATCTCCCAGATTTTGAGACATGTCAAGCCAAAATTGCCGAGAGTCCAGATAAACTGTACTTCTGCTTCAATTACTTTTGCCAAGCCTTTTAGCCATGCAAATATACAGAAAACAAGAGAAGAGAAAGAGCTCCTCTAGGGTTGAGATTAAAAATCGTCTTGGTATAACACCACAAAAAAGAAGAAAGAGCTTTCAGTAAGTGACAACATTGATGCAGGGGCAAGGCAGGTGATGGCTGTGTGGAAACAGGAGTTATTCACCTGCTGAAAGCAAAGTAAAGAGGTCATTTGCTCCAGGCAGCATTCTCCATGAGAAAATGCTGAGAGAACCAGCAGCTGACATCACATCCATCAAACGAGGGCTGATGCCCTAAGACTGTAGAAGAGCCAATGCAGTACCCACAATTAAGGTGTGCAAGGGAAGGAGGGAAATGTGATCTAGACTAGCATAGGCTCATTGTTAGCTTCAACAGCTTGAAAGGCTTCAGAGCAAGCATAAAGGGAAGAATTTGCATGGAGGCAATCAGAAAACAGGAAAAAATATAATACAGGGCACACCAGTTTTGAAAACATTTTTTTTGTCGTTTGACAAAGCAACCATTTTTCTTTAGACCGTAAAAAGAATTATCAACTGAATTTTTATTTCAACAAAAAACTTTTGATGCAATGCCATATGACATTAATAAGGCCGGATAAGCTGAGAAGGAGTAGGGAGCAGGGAGCTTTAAGGCGGGTAAACAAGTAACTGTCACCGAGCCAGCCATGGACAACACAATAAGGAAGCTAGTGGGAGTAAGTAGGATCTGCTGATAAAATCTGCCAATGACAAACACTGGAGAATTATTGATACAGAACTCAGATGCCCAATGGAAAGAACTGACGGCAGTGAAGATTGCCACAACAGAGGATTAAACATGGTACAAACGGCAAGGCCAGAGCCCCAGAGCCTGCTGTGAATTTGACTGCATACAAGGCATTCCTCGGTGGAGAAAAGCACGTGACAATGGACTTGAATTCCAGTCATCACCCTGGCCGTGAGCCACTATGATGCAGCCATGTAAGGAGACAACATCATCCATAGAGTATGTCCAGTGAAATGTCTCCATAGAAATAAAAGCATAAATACCACTGTACTGTGCTGGCAAGACTCCTTCAGAAAGGCATATACAATCTTTTTATTCTATACCAAAGTAAAAAGAATTCACACAGGAAAATGGCAAAAGCAGCATGAGGATGCAAACACAATACTATAGGAGGAGAACGGGACAGCTTGCCTACAGTACCAAAAAGAACCTTTTTCTGTGCTTATTCAACAGACAGGAGAACATACTGCATGGAAGAAGAACTGCGGCTAAATATAAATGGAGGATGAAAATTAGAAGGTGTCTAACCATGACAGTTCTGTAGTAGCCTTTCAAAAGGAGAAGCAGACACCAAACCTAACCAGTTTTAAAGAAGGAAATTGAGCAGTTTATATATGAGGTAATGGCACAATATCACACAGTGGCAGAGGGCTGGCAGTCACCAAGAAGTCCTCTGCAGTCCCTTGTTGCACTGACATATGTAGTCGAAGAACCAGAGGTTGCATTACCTACAAGTGTTGGCATGAGGGTTAACAGGGTCCAGACACCTCTGGGGGTGCCAGTCAAACAAAGTAATCCACAGTTTACACCACTGTTGTGGGTAGGAACACCTCATATATTCCTCTCCATTTAAAGAAGGCAAAGGGCAATGCTGTTTAGATGGATTTGCTGCAGCTGGGGAGCTTCCCACCCTCTGAAAGGCAGCACTTGCACCAGGGCACAGGAGGGCTCCAGTAGCTGCTCTGGATCTTGTCACCAGCCATGGATCTGCTCGAGTTCAGCCCATGAAGACAACCTGGCTTGCTTAGAGCCTGGGCAAGCAGAAGAAATGATAGGCAGATGACAAGAACACTGGAACAACTGTGAGAGTTTTTAGCACTGTCCTTCCTGAAACAAATGGGAGGGCAAAGGAAAAGTAGATACATTTAACACCCAAACATGCACATGCTGCATGTCACAAAGTCTTTTGCTGGCTTATGCTTCACTTCTCTGCAAAGCTCTGTCACTTGATCTCTTCTTGAAAGCCACCAGACCGTCTGAATCTGAAATATTTTTTTTTTTTTTAAATTTCCAGCAAGCACATAAAGCAGCACCGAAAAGATGGAGAAGCAAACATGTGAACAAAACAGCCCATCACATCTCCATTCAATTTTTTTTATTTCTGATGCTGATGGATTCTGATGCTGATTCTGTGCTGATGACAGTTTTACACGTACTGTCCAACAAATACCTTCGGCCAGGGAAGTGCTTGTCACCCCTAGTAATGTGGTATATTCACTCACTGTAAAGCACGCTGCAATCAGTTGCTGAAAGGTCTTTTCCAAGTAATGAAAGTTTCTTATTAACCAAGAACCAGATAGTAAAATAATGTCAGTGACAGAGTAGCATAAATTTAATACCCTGGATTAAACAAGCCAACAGACATGATCATTTAAGGTACAGTATTTAGTCATAGGGAAGGCAATGCTTAGAGAAGCCTAAAAAGGAAACTAATACGAGTTTTGCTTATTCAGGAAAAGCAGCAGCTAGGCTTACAAATAATTTGAGAAGCTATTTAACCAAGCTGCAGTTTCTAAATTTTGCAATTTCTCTCACACACAAGATGATGTTTCAACGGACAGAACAAACAATTACGTACTTCTGTAGAAGAGAAAGTCCATAAAATGGCCAGAGAGGCATTAAAAAAATAAATAAATCACCAAGTCTGGAGCCACACAAGGAAAAGGAAGAACATCCCCAGATCTGTTAGCCGTCTCCATATAAATCCATCTCTCCACATAAAAGGCTTTTTAACAATGTAACTTTCCATCACATTTAAGTACTGTGTCCAGCACATTATCCTCTTTGATAAAAAACAGATGTAAAACATAGAAAGCTGCTTTATTTAAACAGATAAGAAAAAAATCAATAATGACTTTTTATTTGTTTTGAAAAGCATGCTAACTTGTTTTCAAATACCATGCTTCATCATTAAACCTCAAAGACCTCAATTTAGCTATAGATTAATCTGAATCAGGCTAAAACAAGGAGCAACTGTTTCATTGTCTAAATTAAACTTCTGGTCATGCCTAATCAGACCATTTCTTCAGGGGTATTAGCAGAATCAGAATGAACTAAATCATCCCAATTAAACTAGTTGGTCTTGTGGTTCAATGTCTTCATTGACTCAAGTATGCTACATTTTACATGGAATCCAAAGCTGCAACAAGCCAAGGGATTATTTTAAATTCCCTGTATCCTGCAACAGCATCAATTTAAATAATGACTGAAGAACCCCAGGGGAAGCTCATTCCACCTGATGTATCTTCCAGTATCAGTTTTCCAGCTGCCAGATGAGCAGCTTAAAGGAGGCTGCAGTGTTTTTGCAATGAAGCCAGAAGAGGACAGAATTTGACACCAATATTTGACACCGGATATCTCTGCATTCCCGAAAAAGCATTAATGGACAGATATTTGCCAGTAAGAATGAAACAAATTTGTTGATACACAGGCCGATAAAGCTTGGAAATACAAATTTATCAAACTCAAAGGATAAGATCTGCATGGAAGCCCAAAAGCCGTGCAATGTTCAGCCTACTCCAGGTAGCTGATTTAGCCTGATTCATACAACTAAGGGAGAGGCAGAAGCACAGCAGGCACCTAGTCTATATAGCATATACTCAAGAAAATAAAAAAGTAAGTTGAGAATCCAGCAGCC
Organism: Aptenodytes forsteri; assembly: GCF_000699145.1. Lineage (NCBI taxonomy): Eukaryota > Metazoa > Chordata > Aves > Sphenisciformes > Spheniscidae > Aptenodytes > Aptenodytes forsteri. Next base: position 383,388 of record NW_008796209.1, read on the forward strand.
AGAAATTTCTCTATATGAGGTACAGTTACAAACACAAACTAAGATGTTACACAGCAGTCGACAAAAACATTCTGTGGATCCTCTCAGGAGGAAAGAGTTACCTGTTGCCCACAGGGTGACAAGCAGAGGGGCAACCGGTCCACAAGTGGAGAGGCAATAGCTGTGGGTATTAAGGGAAAAGTCCTGTCCTTCCCATGGGGCACACGGCCCTGCTCAAAGCAAAGTGCAGTCTGTAGCTAGCTAAAAAGGCACGGGATCAGCAGCAGACACCTCCCACCATCCATAGTCTTGCTTAAGCTCAATAAAGCCCATAGTCATACTTTTGACTTTAATTGTTGTAAATGTATGAACCAGATAGAGATGGAATGAAATAATACAAGTGAGGAAAAATGAGGAAATACTTGGTTTAAACAAGATTTATAAAGAGGAAGACTGGAAAAGACAAGATAAACAATTTGTACTCTGCTAACATGGTGCCTGTGCACATTACACACACCCCACAGAGCACCGAAGGGAGATGACTCCAAGTGTTCGTGTTTTCCTCTTTGTACAAGGTAATACGCACTGAACAGACTCTTAACTCATACACAGTGTTAACAATTCCTCTGACAACCATAACATGCTAAACTGAATCTCAGCGCCTCAGCGGGAGCAATTGGCTGCATGAAGACAAGGCATGCACACACAGCAGTTTCAGAAAGAGACGCTGGTTACAAGGGACAACATGTACAACCTGGAGCTCTCCTCTACCTCCTTCTGTGAAGAAAAAAAGAGAAGAAGGAGAGGAACAAAAGTTAATAGACCAGATTTCTGCCATGAGCTCTGTAAAATGATTTCAGAAAGTGGGATAAACATTTGCCGCAAGTTGATAAAACATTTGTGCAGTGGAGAGTTTTCCCATGTGCTTCTTGGGACATACACCAGTTAATCAATCTCTACCAATTAATCTCAAGTTAAACTAATCAAATTTCATCCATAACTGCACATGCATTAGAACATATGCTTTTGAGAGCTGACTTCAGAGTTACAGTTCCTGTTTTATTAACTCAAGAATTTCAAGTAATCTTAATACAGAACTGGAGCTGCTATTTACCACACTGGAAAGAGAACCTGTATTTATTACAGAGAGGAACAGATTTGTTCCCCCTTTCCCCCAGACTGCATCCACTGCCTGCATCTGAAGCATCCCCCCTCCTTCCCTCTTCGCCCCCTGTACATTTTGCCCATTACAAGGAAACTGGTAGCTCCCACGGAACACATTTTGCTTTTGCAAATACCATAATGCAGAGAGAGATTTTCTGGGTTTATAAATCTAGGCAATTCTCCTGAGGGGAAAAAAAAAAAATCCAGAAGCCTCCTACACTAAATCTCATGTTTATGGATAGGCAATTTCAAGGCTAGTAAAGTTATATGAGAGTCATATTCAAAACTTCCGGTACAGACATGATATTAAGTCTTCCAACCCTGTATCTGCATAGAAGAATCGTGTTACTCATTTGAATATGAAAGATGGAGGGGAAGGAATATCTTCATGGCAACAAGGGCGACTCAAATTGGTTTAAAAGCTAAAATAGTTTTCAAAGTTACTGTCGATATGGGTGTAATTACACACATGCAATCGCTACGACAGGAAAATAGAGAAGCTATTTTAACTCAATCACTAAGGAGAAGTCAAATTACTTTAGCAAATGAAGTGCTGGGTTGTAGCTGAAATAAAAATCTTACTTTCCACCTTAAGACATGCCCACAGATCCTCATCAGGGAGGAAAGCCTCCAGACCACCCCTGCAGGTCTCTCCTTCGTGAGCTAATGGAGGAGAAGGCAAGCGGCAGGATGCCGCTGTCTTCTGCTTAACAGCTGGTGCTGCAGAAATGCCATGTTTTGACAGTCAGCTCTGCACAGACCTGCCGACCTGGAGAGGCAGAGGAAATTTGGGGTCCATCCCAGACTCAGATATGAACATGCTTTTTTGGGCACAGACACTTCTGACGGTTTTCCTCTAAAGTGATTTTCTGTACCATCTTCCTGCCTGTCCCTTTCTATTAAGCAAAATCTCACCTAGGCAGTCCCAATTCCACTTCAAGTCCTCTGGTTTTCTCCTCCTTTTTGCACAGTCACCCCAAAACCTTCAAGCCCAAGCTCAATCTCTCCTGACTTGGTCCTTGGGGTTTTTTCAGTGTGTCCCAGGCAGATCCAGACTTCCCTCATTCCTGGGTTTTTATCTCGTTTGTATTTGAAGCAGATTCCTTCCTGGTGTCTCCTGTGAAGTCTCTGAGCACAGAAGACGCAGAAGACCTGGGCTCATGTCCCCTCTCAGGTCTGCCATGGCTCTCGGTCATGCCGAGCGGGGAAAGCCTTGCTTTTAGCCCCCAGCTGGAAAGCACTGAGGACAGATGGAGTCTCTGGCAGTGCAGCAGCTCAACTGTAGCAAGCTACCAGTGAACATATGCAAACTACACATTTTTCAAAAGCTTATTCACTTCACTCATTTGGGGTTGATTTTCCACAGAAAAATCCTTGACACAGACTAGCACTGACAAATTTTAAGGCCTGAGGGCACTACAGCTTCTCAAATATAGGTCAAACTTTATTTTTATAAAAACACAAAGCAATAAATCTTGCATTAGACTCATCTTTGGGAAAAAAAAAGGGGGGGGGAGGATTATTTTGGCTTAAATTCCATACATATCTTTGATTTCTGAGCCCTTCACTTTAAAGCTGTTAGGGACAGTTTCAGGCCAAATATAAAGTTTGGCAAAGCTCTGAGCAACTGCTGACAAAGATTTAAAATCTTCTGATTATGTCTCATTACAGCAGGTGTGCTCACAGCATCATCAATGGTGACTAGCTTGGTTAAATCCCGATCACAGAATTCTTCCATCATTTCACTTTTGAGCAGTCAATTTACATCTATAAAAATCATTACCATTTCAGGGGTTTTTTTAAACATACACAAAGTCAAACTACCTTCACGTATGCTTTTTTTTTCCTTCTGTTTCCCAAATTAAAAGCTTGCTCAGATTTTCAGGGGATATTTCATTTTTTCGCTTTTGACTTCAAATTAAACACAACAATTATTTACATGCATCTGCCAAGTTCTAAATTGTTCCGGTAATTTGCATCTGCGTACAACTATAAATAATTTAAACCTTTATGCCAGTGCATCATCTCTGATTCACCAAAACACACAGATTTACCAACACCTTCAAAGTTATCATCCACTCCTTTGCTGCAGACTGCTGCCAAACACATTTAATAAAATACCTTGAACTGAACTTTCAAGCAGGCATGAGTAATACAGCCGTTCAGGCTCAGAACCAAAAAGCCAGCAGGCAGAAATGGGTTTTCAGTGGACCTGACCCAGGAACTTAAAAGCCTATTAAGAACAAATTATGTTTTTAAAGTAAGACATAAACACTCATCTGCAGCTGGGGAAAAAAGCAAACCAACAACTTTTCATTGCACCTTTCATTGCATTCTGAGCATGATGCTTTTTCCAAAGGAAGAAAATAAGAGCTTGGCTCAAACTTATTTTGAGTACAGTGAAGAAGCACATAAAACTGTTGCTTCACTTTCTCTGAAAATGCATGCCAAAACAACCTTATTTCAAACTGAGCGCGTATATGATTAATTTTGCCCAGCTCTACAGCCCTTGGCAATACTGTCATCCCCTTATCTCGCTCTGGCTATTGCCAAGTAGTTATTGACCCACTGCTTCCTTGCCTGTCCTGCGTGAGCACTGTGGCTTTGATTACGTCCCTCGACCTGCACCCTGGACAGGCCTGCTCTTCCCTCCCTAGCTTCCCTGCCTTGCCCTGATGGTCTGCGCTGCTTTGACTCCTGATACCTCCTCCAGGGTTTCTTCCAAGTTCTCTCCCATTTCTCATCCCTTATCCAGGGTTTCCACAACCCTTGACTCCTTTAAGACTCCTCCTGTCTCTCAGAGCACATTTCCTACATCATGATTTCATCCCATACTTACTGTTGTAACTTCAGTTGTCCTGTCTACCATATAGATATACCTTTACGCTAGTGCTACACAAGCATCAGTTCTCTGTCACATCACTTTATGACGTGCAGGAGAACCGAACCAGGGAGGCTCAGGAATGCCAGTCCACACTGGAGCCAGATCCAGCACTGAAGTCCAGCTGTGATCTTCTTCCTCCTTACTGTTTTGGCTACTTCTTGCCTTGTGAACACGCCTGTGCTGCTCAAACTCTGCTGAGATGAGCAGCCTACTTTCACATTCAGAAATAGGTTATTTCAATACTTTTGTTGCACTGTGGCAAATGCTAATCCAAACCACTGTCTGTTCCCTTGGGTCCTAAAATTAGGACATATGTCCAGGACGTGAGCACTACACAAACAGTACCAAAAAAGAAAGGAAAAAAAATAACAGAAAATAAAAATAGATTTCTGAATTAAAAAAAAAATCAGTTTCATCTCTACTATCTATACTTTAGTAATCTAAACATTCTCTTGAAACAAAAATGCGTATATATCTGTGCCAAGCCTGCTAACAAATCCTAGTGTTTCACTCATTAACAACCTATTGTTTGAATCAACTCTACGCTAAGGACCTTGTACCAAATAAGAAAGCGAAGAGCTGATTACAAGCTTTATGATCTGCATAACTGAGAAGGTCACTGGTACAGAAGTCAAATACGGATTGACAGGTTGTTTCTTCACAGCCGAAGCACAGTCACTGGAAAAGACACTTGGAGCGAGACAACTCTTTCAATGGGAAAAAGAGCACTCTGATTATTCTGACTAGCTTTCACGATCACAAGGAGAAAAGCGAACAAAATATTTGATACAGGGGGGCTTACAACAAGGATGTGATGCTTTCAAGCTGTAGTTCCAGTATCTACCACTCTTTAAACAGTCAAGCCTCTTCCCTTAACTGTGTAGTGATTTGGACAGAGATGACACCAAGAAAGTTTTCTCACTGCCTGGAGAGGGAGGGGGCAGATGGACCTACATTTCAAGGTTAGGTTTGGTTTTACCAAATCAAGGACTATCAAAACATGGCCCATCAAAACTTGTCAGTCATTTCTATCTCCCACATCCTTAGGAATAGGTTAACCAGCACTGCTCCAACTCTGTTATCAGCTCACATCTGCTACAGTCAAACACTTCATTATCTGTGCTGGCAGTAAGGGATGTAGCTCCACAGAAATGGAAAATTTCTCATCTCATGGACAAGTTATGGAAACAATACCAAAACACAGGTCTCAACTTTTTATTTTTAAAGTTCTCTACTAGGATAACATCTAGCAGTGATTAAACACTGAGAACTCCCACTTTGTGGTGGAGCCACTTGAAATCTCGATTCACTCAACTCCCAAAACTGCAAATCTGACTACTTATAGCTCAAATGCACACTTTGTTACCACATGTCTTAACTATTATATTTAACAAGAAACCAAGTCACGAATTATGACGAAAAACCCTAACACCTGCTATTTTGAAGATGCACTGCAAATCTCCCTCTCAAAAAAAAAAAGGTGAAGCTTGCTAACTTGCATATCAGTGTGTTACACAATAAATTTTAGGGGTTTTTGGTCAGTACTGTTGTACAGCTTATTTACCTGCCTTCGAAGGATTTGCTCACAACTTCTAATGAATTGTTCACCCACAGAGCAAGGTGTTGGCTACTGGCTGCACAAACAACAGATTTTGACATCTCCTTAAAAACTTTTTTTTTTGTTTACCTGAATTTGTCTCCTCAGCAGAAATCCAGTTTCCTTCCTGCGCTAATTCTTTTAAGAGTCTCCTACGCATTTGTCTCTTTTCCCTCAGCACATTTTTGAAATTGTTGATGCATTTGTTCAGGTAGATGGTCTCTGCGCACACCTTGTCGAGGCTCATGGGTCTGCACTCCCTTGCTGGCTCAGGTAGAGAGTTCACACCTCCTCCAAGCTCCTCAGGAGGTGATTTTTTTTTTTTACCTGAATTTGTCTCCTCAGCAGAAATCCAGTTTCCTTCCTGCGCTAATTCTTTTAAGAGTCTCCTACGCATTTGTCTCTTTTCCCTCAGCACATTTTTGAAATTGTTGATGCATTTGTTCAGGTAGATGGTCTCTGCGCACACCTTGTCGAGGCTCATGGGTCTGCACTCCCTTGCTGGCTCAGGTAGAGAGTTCACACCTCCTCCAAGCTCCTCAGGAGGTGAGCGCTGCCCAGCGGGGATTTCACTGTCAGATGATGGCATCAAACTGGAAACAGGAGGCTCATGTGGAACAGAGGAAAGACTGGAAGGAACAAACTGCATCTGAGCAGATGCTTCGCTGGTGACAGTTGTGTTTGCCTGGCTCTCGGAGGACTGACTAGGAGGGGTTTCTGCAAAGTTGTCAGAGCTGCCACACATACCTGAACTGGTCAGCATAAGCGTATTGTCATCATCCATCTGTAAGCCACTATCATTTTCCAAAAGCATTTCAGAATCACTTGTCTCCAGTTTGTGAAACACCACCTGCAGAGCAGACCTGAAGTGATTAATAGCTTTCCCAAGCTTATTAGTGTAAAACTTCATGTCCACAAGATCGATGTTATCCCGGGAATGGTCAAGGAAATACTGGGAATTTTCCAGGACATCCCTAAAGACCTGGTCAGTTGGATCTTGATCATTCAGGTCCATTTGGATCATATCTTTCAAGCTGTCATTACTATCAGCCATTTCATCCGTTGTATGATCATAGCTAATGGTTGTCACCCCACTAGAAACATCTTCTCTTTGAATATCAACTTTCTCCGCACTGGTAAATTTGCATGGGGTATCACAGTCTATTTCAATTTCTTCTGCGGTTATCCCCTGATCTTTATCTAGAAGGGAAGAACAATTCTCGGCGACACTTTCAGCGCCAACCCTGTGCTCACTACCATTGCTTGAAGCACACATCTGGCTTGCACGGCCCAAAGGGTCAGATGAGCAGCAGTAATTTCCATCACCCGATTTGGCCAAATTGGGCACCTGTGGGTTTTGCAGAGGTTCATGAAGACCCTGGTGAATGTCATTGTTGTCTGAAGGCTGCTCACTGCAGCTTATTGTTTCTGCTTCCTTCCCAGTTTCAGGTATCAAGTTGCTTTTCTTAGTCAAGGTTGACTTCTGCACAGAATCAAGTCTCTCCCCTACGCACTGTGTTTTCCTACTCGTGCTTTTATACTTAACCTGGCATGAGTCCACTCGAAGGTGCCCAACTGCATCAGTTCTTTGAGCTGGATCAGGATTCACTGAGTTGTGATGATTTTTCTTGAAGCCAGACTGCAAAGAGACTGAATCTGTTTTGCGGCCCCTCTGGCCATTCTGCCGCTTTTGCTCTTCACTGGTAGCAATCCGGACCCCTGAGCTTTGCAGAAGGATAGACTTCTGTAAAATAAAGTCTCTCTGTTCACAATTGACAAGTTTCACAACTGCTGGTCTTGGCGTTAATGGCTTGCCTGTACCAATATCTGATCTATAAGCATCTTTTATATACTTACTGCACTGGATACCATTGAAACAGTGATATTCAGACAAGAAGCTGCAGATAAGCTCCACTGTGTTTTCACCATCTTTTTCTGGGATGCCATAAAAATATAATACTGGTTCTTCCTTGTGTACCTCCCTACTTGGCTCTCGAGCATGTGTACCCTGGGTTTTGCCAGTGGAACCACTTTGCAGGCCTTCTATCTCACTCAAGACCGTATCCACACAGCTGGAGACTTCATCCACAGAGCCTTTTATCAAGGTGAGGTGCTGCCGGAGCTCTGCAATCTCTGTCTGGATGCGACTTATTCCCTGGAGCTCTTTAACAATGTAATCAACCACATCAGCTGAGCGATCTCTTGATTGCCGACTCATGTAGGCACTGGGCTTCTCCTGGGGAAAGCACCCTTGCCTTTCAGCTACCTCTCTCCAGCTCATGGTAATGCTCAGGGAAGAAAGGTCCTGCCCCTCAGACGCTCTGCCCTTTCTTTCAGAAGCGATCTGCGTCGCACCGTCAGAAGAATTTCCCTGCAAATCCTTCTTGTTCTGTTGAACCGAGCATGGTATTTTTACATAGCCATCCCAGTTCAGTTCCACCTCACCAACGCACACTTCACTCACTCCCTTGGAATCACGTCCTCCATCCTGATGAAAGTCCCCTCCAGCAGTGGAAAATTCAGTGCTCACCGAGCTCCTCTTTATTCCACAAACAAACATGTCCGTTTCAATCTCCACCGGGGAGAGCTGGCAGTGATGAGCGTGGTTCGGATTCTCATCTACCTGGCCTTGAAGAAGCCTCTTCATTTTGTCCCGCAGAAACAAATGGAGTTTTTGCTTCCGGAATTGCTTCCTGCCCCACAGTTTTACAACAGGTTTTCTGTGCAGAAGCGCAATTTCATTTTCTTGCTTTTTCAATCTACTTCTAGCAAACATCATCAGCAGCTGCACCTGTGTTTCTCATAGTGCTACAAGCTGCACAGGCACACATCAATCACTTCCCAATGCACAACTCACATCCAGTTTTTATTCTGTCACGAAGCAGCTACCGAAAGAGGGGAAAAAACATTACAGTTTGGTTCAGATAGAAATAGCCAAAGAAACCTAAGAAGTAGAATAAAAAAACCAGCATCCACACAAAAGCAGACAGAAAGAGGATATGCTATTTAAAGTGTACAGACATCGTGTTGGTTTTGGCCACCTCCCCAGATCCAGTCCTCCTTTGTCGAAATAAGTGTTCCTCGCGCCCCCTTCTATCCAAGAAAGTTAAAAAAGAATTAAAGAGCAGTTGTGTGGCCACTCCCTTTTTCTACCAGGTTTGCAAATTACTCTAAGCTGAGCTCCTGGCAACGGTGCACTGTCTGATTTAATTAACCCTCTGAATACAGAATTCTGACAATTATTAGGGTTTCTATCCCTGCACATTTCCTTTCAAGTCCACAATTTTCATCCTTTCTTGCTTCAAACCAAAGCAGAAATCAAGTTTAACTTGGCACAGTACCAGCTATCCCACAAGAATTGTACAAAGTGATGTAAAGTGGCAGGAAGACTGGATGACAGATTTTAAGTGTAAAACCTTTTTTCTATTTTAATTTTTTATTTTAATATTTTGCTACCAAACACTAAAAAAACCCCAAACCTCAAAGCTTACAAGCTCCCAAGCTAACCTGCAGTTAAATATGCCACACTCAGCATATGTACGAACAGGCTTGAGCTGACAGCATGAAGATTCTGCACATCACTTCTACTCCAACCCTCAACATTCTGCAGCGGATCACTTTCCCGATTTAAATCCCCTCTGTAAAGAGCAAAATAATAAAAAAATACTATGTTAACTACTTAAAACTTTCATGTGTCTTCACTGCTGTACTTACTAAGCAACACACAAACAGCTTTTTCCTCCAGAGAGTCAGGCAGAGACCCATACAGAGGTCCTCCTGGAACCAAGATGACTGGAGAACATCAATGTCTTTGATGATTCAATTTGGACTTGCTGCTGCGGCACATACTCTTTCTCACATTCTTGTTCAATTTAAGACCTATAGTAACTGCCTTTCGTTTTTATGATTACCTAGTTCTGAAAAAAAAATTTTTTTAAGCTCCACAATGCACAAACATAACCATCACACGCAACTTTCAGCCTAGCTTACATTTTGCTAAGTGCGTCCAGCTTTGCGCAGGAAGGTTTACTGCCATGTTGAAAGGAACAGAATCAGGGTTTCTCACCTTGGTTTTGGTTTAGCTGTTTTAAAGCTAATGTGTTACAGTTCATACCAAGATGTTCTCTGCTGCTCCATTTGCACCTTCTTTGAGGTCTGGTAACCTTGGCTCTCCTAACGTGGTCTTTGCAGCCCTGAAGTCTTCCACAGAGCAGAAGCAGCACCCACTGGAGAGTGCTGGACCAGGTGCTGAACCCAAATATTTCACGCTCTCATGCTAAGCAGAGGACCGAACAGTACAATAGGTCTGTTTGCACTGGATTGAGGCCTTGATCTAAGGCCCAACAAACTCACTCTGAGCATTTCCACTGCCCAAGGGCCAGCTCCAGAGCTCACAGAAGCTTTCACCCGATGCCTCTTTCAGACATCAAACAATGATTCCTATTTTGAAAGCATTAACTCAAGGTTTCTACACCTGCACTGATCCCAAGCTGCTGCAGTGCAGAAACCCTGCCTAACACATCTTCCAGTTCCACCTGACAGCCATTTACGCTACCACCAGCATTTTTCTGTTAGTGAGCATTTTCATCCTGGTGAATATTTTGTTTTCATTTTTGTTGTTTCTCTTTGGGGGCAGGGAAGGAGAGAGTGTTTTTTGATCTGGAGGAAGCAGCATTTGCAAATACCAATCTCTATACTCAGAGCTAATTAATATGCTATAACAGAGCTGCATCTGTGCTTCAGGTTTAAGCCCCATCATCCAGCATCTCAGCTGAACTTCCATACCAAAGGCAGTACCTCCCTTGTGTAGGCTAAACAAATTCTCTGTTAGATTGATTGTCAGCTTCTTAAAGAAAACCAGGTTTAATTTTACAGAATTTTCAGGCCATTGGTCCACAGATCAGGTTTTCTTTTTAATGTCTGTCTTATCTAACTACTCCCTCATGGAACAGGGTTGACCTAAGAACTATTTGCTCAGGCTCTCTTCTTCCACCACTTACACAGTTTACCTTTCACTTGAGTGGCTAACTGGTGTTTAACACCAGAAAAAACACTTTTGCATCAATACTAAGAAGTGATCCCTCAGAGAGCAAGCACCTGAATTCAACAGCAGCCAAGAAGAAGAGCTCTACAGTTGTGGCTCCCTACATGTGTTACTTGAGGGTAGCACACAGAGATGCTAATTTCAAATATTTTCCAGCACACCGAACCCCAAGTGCTAGGAGAAAAGCGTACACATGCTTGTGCAAGGATTCCCTCACAAAGCTCAGTGTCTGTCACACTTCCTTCCGCAAACAGCTTTCAAGGCACCAGAGGTACTTAATGATCATTTTAGTTTAAAGAAAGAAATCAATTCAAGCCAGAGTTCACTCTCATTTCCTTTGTCTGCTGCAACACTTAACAGCAGTAGTTTGTAACGGGGAATGCTTTTTCCTGCTGAACACTTACTTGCAGGACTGCAGCCGTACCAAAGCAGGCAGCTCAGTGCAAACACTACAACACTGTCATTTTTATTTATATACATAGTGTTTGTGGTGTGTATATATATATTATAGATATACACAAATACTTATTTCATCAGAGATTTTCGAAAAACATCTTTGATTTCAAACACCAGCAATACCTTTCCAGTGTGCCCCAAGAGGGACTGAGACTGTTTCCTCCCAGGCTGGGAACAAGGCCAGAGCAGAACACGAGGATGGCAGCTCTGGCTCAGAGGGAAGCCTCTCTACCTCTCCCTACAGTGGGTAGAAGTGAACGGAAATCTCCGTTTCCACCAAAGAGCAAAACACTACCCACTTACAAGAATACCAAGAAGCAGGTAAGAGAATCACCCTCTTTGCACCTCTCCCACAGGCTTCCTCCCTCCATTCCCCACTTTCTGCCACCCCAGACCCACGCTCAGACCTGGAGCTCTGCATATTCGCCCACTTCATCCTGTGGGCTGGCCCCACAGTGCCTCTGCACCTCCTGCCAGGGTCCGTCACTCCTCCTCCCCACCCAGGGTTGTGTGTGTGCTCCTGTTCCCTTCCACTGCTCCAGACTAGGTGCTCTGCAGTTACTTGTCCCCTAGAAAGATCCCGATTCCTCCACTGTTGCCTGTGTGAGGGTCATGCTTCTTTGTAGCACAGATGGGCAAAGTGACAATGAAAGTTAATGGCGGTTCAGCTGGGGGTGGGGAGGGGTGGAAACAACCCCACACTAATCTAGATGCAAATCCTTGCTGAAGTCGTCTTCTCTTCCAGAATCACTCCAGGAGAAACACTAACACATAACAAGAAATCAAGCCTATAAAGAAAGAGTATTTGTATCCTGGTATCCTGCCAGATACTGCAAGCCCTCACTGACTACCCAAGGGTTCTTCTGACTGCCTTTTTAGCAGGCATTTCTCTCCAGGAGAACAGCATGCTTAGTTCAGCACAGCTGCTTCTGGGTGTGCAGACTGAAGAGCAGCGTGCACAGGTACCACCATTTCTACATCCCCCCACTACCCAGAAGGAAGCCAGGCTCAAGCTAAGCAGCAGGAAAACATCACTGGCTTTACTTGGGGATGTTTGGGTTGTTTTGCTATTCCCATGAAGACAAAACTGACATATTAAGATTTTAAACAGGGGAAACAGATGAACTACCACAAGCACTGCACAGCTTATTACCTTGTCACTGGGCACACTTCTGAAATATCCTTGTAATACACGAACAAAAGTTACTTTTCCTCCTGTCATACAGATTTGCAATGACAATAGGAGCAAAAGCATTGCATGCCAGCATCAATGAGTGAGGAAAAAAGAACAAGACATCCCATGAAGGAATAAAATGGAATTATGAGATTTCCGCTCATCAGCTGGGAATCAGTCATACTTCACACTTACAGCACTCTGGGGAAGGTCAGGCTCTCACCAGAGAGAGGAGAGCTGGCTGTAACTCTCTACGAGCAGCATCTTTACTTCTGAGAGTCACTGGACAAACGTGGTTCAAAACAAAGGCAGCTTTGCGGTGCCTTTCAGCCCTGCCCCACACAGCAGTGAGCTGGCTGCAGACAAGTGGAAGAACAGGGGGTGAGAGCACAACCCCTATGTCCATTAAACCTCTGCTAAAATTAGGTTGGTTTATCTTTTTACTGGCTATCTGGTTTTCATCACACTAAGGGAAATACTGAGACACCTTTACCCCACACCATCATGTTAGATGGTGCTAGTATCCCAGGATAGATGTGATGTTCAGAGTCAGCAGCAAAGAGGTACAAAACCAATTAACTATGATCAAAAAACATTTCACAGCAGCCTCTCTGGCTGTCGACTCATGCAACCATGGCACTGAGTGGAGGCTTTTAGATTAGATTGTTTTTACAGTAGCTTCCACACAAAGTGGTAGTGCATTACCTGTACTAGCAATTACATTAGGAAAAGCAATAAAATGACTGATAAATGGTCTTGCTACTTTATAAAGAACCATTTCAACATAAAGAATACCAACAATTAAAATGCAGGACATTCTGGGGAGAAAAAGGTTTTGGCATTAACAGGAGAAAGAAATCATGGCTAAGGCTGCCATAGCAACATCGCCCCAGCACTTTGCATACTGAAACATCGACTCTTCCTGGAAATGTTATAGCATTTTTAAGCACATTAATTGCTGAAAGAATCCTAACAACAAGACTTGACAGAGACATGAAGGGTTACCGCCAGCTCTGCTGATGTCTGACTTCTGGAGGTTAGCGTGTAGTTTTCTAATTGACATGGTTAGATTTAATTTTGGGCTGGATCATACCTAAACATGGCATGATTGCTTGCTTCTGAGAATGTGTCTCTTTTCAAACCCTCTCCTGATAATTAACAAAAACTAACTTTTGAGCCCTGGCATGAATTATTGGAACAAGAAGGTACTGAGCTGAGTGATCCTGGGTGAAGAGCAGCAGGACTGGAGAACAAAACGTTCTCTTGAAAAATGTGTTCATCTCAGGACATTTCTGCTAAAAGTAAGGTGCAGAAGAGACACATGGCACTTCACAGTGGCTTAAAGAGGAAATACATCCATACTATTGAAAAGACAGTAGTTACAAAAGGATGAAAATTATTTTTAAAACAAAACAATGTGAGCAAAGAAACTACTACGCGGTCCCTTGGTAACCCTTTCACAGTCCCTTTGCAGCCAAGCCTCAACCTAGGTTCTTGTTCAGGAATTACTGCACAAGCTGCAAAATCACATCCCAGCCCTGCTTGTAGAACTTTCTGAAATTTTTAAGCACTTCCAATGATGTTTTTCCAGGTTTCATCTGTACCTACAGGTTTGTTTCAATAAAGCTGAGCAAAAACTGTGTCAGAACACTTAAATGGAGACATGAATGAGAGCCAGCCTTCCTACCTGTCACATTTTAGAAAAAAACACACTTGAAACCTTTCCAAAGCAGTTTGGTAGATGTGACAAAAGGTCAGGTTTGGCCAGTCAGTCACCCTCATGGTGCAAAACTGATCCAGGGAGCACTGCATATTGGCTGAATGAATTACATGGTTCTGCACCTCCCACATCGCAGTTATTTCTTACCTTTTACACAAGGTCGTTCAACTGAGGCAAAAAACACCTCTGAATAATATTTTGCTGTATCAGCAAGTTATCAGTGTAGCTACAAAGTGAAGGAACAGTAAAAATCATTAAGTATGAGGGCAAAACACCCACTGAAGCGTTGCAAGTGCATTCACTAGCTTAAAAAATTCTGTTGTGAAACAGCATGAAATTAAATTCATGTAATTAAAGAGTATCGCTATGTAGTAGAGCAAGGAGATCGCACACCCTGCCTTAACTCCCTAATACCCCCTGCAAGCGCAGGGAACACCACAAAAGTTGCTACGTGTGCCTCAGCTTTCTGTAAAATGGGACTAGTGTCGGTTGTCCCCTTGGCATCACTTCTGTGAGCACAGATGGAGAGAGATTGACATGTTCAGGCCTTTTAAGTCCAGCTGTCTTGGGTGCCCCCAGAGAGTGCCTCAGCACCAGGCAGCCCTGCCATTCTTCGAGACGTGCTCATTCCGTCTGCAGCCGCATCCTTTTATCACAGCTTTTGCTGCAAGCTAAAAGCAGCAGTGGCTGCACAGTGATGCACCGGTTGCAGTAACAAATGAGGTCTGCCATTACCTGGTGGCCAAGAAACAGCAGCATCCAGAGATAGAAATAGGGGTTGTCCCCAAGTGCAGAGGGAGGCAGGAGGCACAGGCTGGAAGCTGCAGACCGTGGAAGTGCAAGGCTCACGCCTAGCCAGCAGCAAGCTAAGTCTAAGGCACCTACCTAGTTCTGAGTCCAGCCTGTGCTGAGAAAAAGGCAAAAAGGATAACTGACTGCTAAAAAAGAAAACAAATCACAGCTGCTTCTGTCATTCTTATGTAAAGTTACTTCACTCCTTGGCAGCAAATACAAAACCTGAGCAGCAGCTATCAGCAGTTTAAGAGCAAACTGAGACACAATTAAGTTCAGCAGCCCCCTTATTTCCACAGCATGGGGATTTTGTACACAGCTGAATCAATCAGTAAATGGTTTACACATAACAACCTAAAGCACTAGCTGTTCCTTAAAACAGATTTTTCCCAAATCAGCATCCTAAGGACCAAGTATTATACTGAACAGATGAGCCACGAGCAAGAACCAACTTTTTGTTTAAAGGAAACAGCACTAAGAACTGAAGCACAACCACTGGAGCATGCTGACAAAGCTAGCTGGCCTTGGGATCAGGGCTGTAGAAATGTCTGCTAGGCTTTGGGGAAAGGTTTCTGATTATTCAGCTACCTCTAACCGGAGAGCAGACAGACAGCACTGCCAGTACTTCTGCTTTCAATAAGGTTCGCGTGCACCATTATGAAAGTGCTGAAGGATGCTAAGAGCTCTGCCTTGACTAATAGAAACAGAACATGCTGTACCTTTCCTCTACTTGTAATCCAATTCACAACCCAGTGCTGAAGCAATAGTGTGAACTCTTCAAGTGCTGCATTTCTGACAAGAACCACCAGGAAACAGTCATCCCTAAGAATTTTCTCAAAACTCTGATTACTCAGAGCTGGGGAGGTCTGGAGCTGGTTTTCCTGGTAACGGTGCCTCAGCTCACAGGGACACTCATGTAGGGGAGGGACAGGCAGCACTCACCAACCCAGGGTGATGAATTAGGAGATCCAACTTCTATTGTCAGGGCAGTGCTAGCACAGCTGCGGTACAGACTGGTGCTACATGATCTTGCTCACTGTTTCTGACCTGTCCTGCACTCCTTTAGAGAAGACACTCTGCAGCGTCCAGCAAGGCTGGGTGAAGGTGATATAGGCAGCTGATGGAATAATTAGGATTTTCCAGCTCATGCTGCTAAGCTGCAGCACTCGGCAACTAAAATCCCCCTGGGCTAAAACTGCAGCTTTAATTCTATAAGCTTTCTCCTTTTCATCTTAAGGACAGAAGACTTCAGCATTCTGTATTAAGTCTTGATGTTTATCCCCCAAAGGCTCACTCCATTACCAAAAGAAAGCTTCCCATATAAAAGGAATGAAAACTGAAAAGATATCTGAAACAGTTACACCATCTACTCTGATTCATGAGCTTGTACAGCATCCTCATCGCTCCTGCATGCCAGTCATTTCATCTCAATCTCACCAGTTCACAAGCTTCGCAGCACAGGAAATCAGACCAATGACAAATACTCTGTGTTAAAAGCAAGCCTGTTTTAAGTGACATTTAAGGAAGAATCTAACCAGTAATTTAATTATTCTCAAGCTATTTGCTTTTCAAGTGATCAAATTTAAATTATCCCTAAATCCCTTTCCCTTTAACTCTTCTTCACATAGTGATTTTGATGTCAAATTCCAGCTGAGATACAAACCCTCCTAACAGTAAAGTATGAGAAGTAAACAGACACAACCTCAATTATACAGGCAATAAGACATCTACAATTAGTGTCTAACAGGTGAACACAAAAACTAAGAAATAGAGCATACAAATGAACATACCAAGAGTAAACTGTTTTTACAAAGCACGTGTTTAAATCCAGTCAGCTTCCAATGGAGCTATTGTATTGCTAAAGTAAACACGCACACACAGAGACCGCTCTAAAAATAAAGAACAATTCTCCTTGGTTGCTGCCTACTTGCAGTTTATACCCAGCCACTTCATTTGTTCCAATCATTCACTTACCTTGCTGCTTCAAAATAAAATAAAAGGTTAAAATGTAAAGGAAATGCATAGAATTAATAGAAAACTACAGAATACATTAGCTTGTTCTCATAGAAAAGACAAGTCCTGAAGGATTCCTAATCTTGTTAAAGGTTCACCAGATAATGAACTTTCACTATGGAGATTATCAATATATTGTTGGTGTCCCATCTCAGGTATTGGGGAAAGGAACATTAAAGGCACCGAGAGTATCCCATTCCACGGCAGCACTAGGATGAGAAATCATGTAAAGTTGAAGGCATGTTTTGAAGGGGGGGGGGAAAAATGCAAACATCTACTAAAAATCCCAAAAGCAAAAAACAGCAGAAGCCAACGAATGTAAAAGCCAAAAATGCAGAAATCCTGTCGGCTCCCAGGAGTATCTCTCAACAGAAATTCTTTACTTCACCATCTTTTCCCTTTACCAAGTACAGTTAAAACTTCATCCTTCTCTTCAGTTGTGACTCAACAGAAAATATTGTACTTCAGAGGCAGAGAGAAAGCTGTGCAGCTATTGCTACTTTACTCCTCCTCGTCAGCTGCTTACTGCCTAGCTCCTCACACACGCAGCCTCCCCGCTTCGCTCGCGCACCAACACTCCTCGCCTCGAAATGACTCTCCACTTTATTATCCATTCAGAAGGAAATACAAACTGATAGAGCCAATCTGACTAAAGACAAAACGCAATCCTTCGGCATTACGAGAGCAGGCAGTACAGCGCAGTGAGCCGATCTGTGCTGGAAAAGCACTCTGCCTGACTCCTGGCATCCTGCAGGACTGCAGAGCAGGGGGGCTGGGGAAAAAAGCCCAGGACTCAACATAATTAACCAGCTCCAAGAAGATTCTTCGCCCAACTCTGATATAGATGTTTATTTTTGTATCCAGACTAACCCACAAGATCCAGCGATGCCCTCGCTGAAATGAGTCGTATCCAGTTTCCAAGGAAGACTAGTACCAGTTCTGCTATGAGTGTGGGGGACTGAACACCCATTGATCTCACGTTTCCCAAAAATAAAAGTCACATTGTTACATAAAAGAATGACTGCAGAAGTGTTGTGCACAGAATCAGATCCACTCACGTCGTACCGACACTTCTCTCCTGGGAGAGAGCAGCAGCAGGCACTTATCCTGCAAGAAGTGCCTGAATTAAAGGCACCATTTATTTGCCCCACAAGCTGCTCCAGGGGCATCCAACGCACTGCTGCTAAGAAAAATCTTCCTGGCCAGTTGGTCCACGTCCACATCCTCCTTTTCACAAATGCTCCCTTCATCCTGTCTCCCTTCTTCATGCACCCAACACAAGCACCCACCTCCTTCCAAATGCTGTTTCTCTGCCTTTAGCACCAAAGGCACTGTATGGCAGCTGTGCACATTTCCTGGTTTTGCCCAAGGACAACTCACCACATCTTTCAAATAAAGTCTTTTCACAGCGTGGGGTGGAATTCTGAAGAGGCCTATATGACTTAGCTGTGGAAATGTCACTATCCTCCCATCTGCTCAAATACCTCCTACCTCCTTGTGAGCCAGCCTTGCTGTGAATGATACTTCCCCCCCAATTTCTTACCTACACCAATATCAACTTTTATTCACCACTTCCTCCACAAGCATCACTGTGCTCCCAGCCCTGCCCTTGCTGCATGGGATATTCTCCTGGCACCTTCTACCCTCTGGCCCAACAGCTCCAACAACTCCATCCCAGCACCTCACTGAAGCATCAGCTGACAACAGCCAGGCTGGTGTCGCCATCAGCTCATTTCTCTGATGGACATAAGCACAAGTTTCGCATACAGGTAGACTAATGCCATGGTTCACAATACTTTGTTTCATCAGCACCACTGGTGAACAGTACCCCCCTGCTCTTTCTACGTGCAGCCACAGCACTGCCCCTTGAAGCCAGGCAGAGAAATCAGGCCACCGACCTCCTTTCAGACCCCCTGTAAGGTTGGCGTTCCTCTCTGGCCACTCATATGCTCCATCCCCCAGAAAACCCTCCCTCTTTTTGCTCTTTCCCTTGCTGCAGGGGCAGGGATCACAGGTCAGATTTTCAGAACTGCTTTAGCTTTAAATGGTTTTAAGAGTCTGACCTTGAGTTTCTCATTATATGTTTGCACCCCACCAGGAGAACAGGGCTCCTACCCAACTGAGGGCACCGAGTTCCACTGCAATAGAAATGATTGCTACTAAACACACCAATTATAGCACTTGAGCTCAGAGCCGAAGCTCCGTATCAAATTCATCCACGTAAGGATGAAGACTGCCCAACTGAGAAAATAAAAATGCAATCCAGGATTTCTGCAGCACTTCGCATCTTCAAAGCTCTGCACATGAATAAGATGAAAACGATCTTGCCAGGGGTCTCTTTCACAGCAATAGTTTAAAAAAAAAATATTAAGCATCCATCAGACAACACTTTCTTATTCGTATTAACTCTCTATAGCACCTGAAGCATCCATTAGACAGCCTCCCAGGCTTTTATGTGCCTTACTTTTTCCAAAGATCCTACTACAGGTGAAGCCAATGTAATCCTGCCATCACTGCCTCTGTCCTTCACATCTCTTCCTTCCTCGGTCTTTGCCCATTCCTGCAGCCATCAACACCAGACATTAGCACGTCCAAGTCAAAAATGCACGGGGGCCAAACACGATCCTCCAGCCGCA
The DNA here is from genome assembly GCF_000699145.1 of Aptenodytes forsteri. Classification (NCBI taxonomy): domain Eukaryota; kingdom Metazoa; phylum Chordata; class Aves; order Sphenisciformes; family Spheniscidae; genus Aptenodytes; species Aptenodytes forsteri. The sequence goes on from NW_008796209.1 coordinate 402,847, forward strand.
GCTCTTGAGACCCAAAGAGCCTGTGCAGATTTCCAAGCACTATCACATAAAATCCCAGTACTCCCATGGCTACCTTATAAGAACAGGAGCAGAAAAAAACATGGAAAAAGCGAGCAAGTCTCATTAGAGAAAGAGACAAGAGACATCGCTAACGGAGGTCATGAGCAATGAAGTGCTGGAAAATGTCACGGCCCTCACCACAGCTCACAAGGAGCTGGACAGGAAAATGTGGCTACGAAAAGACAGAAACACAGGTGCCCTCAAAAGCAAGGAAGATTTCACCTTTCAAACATTTAAAAACCCTTACCCAATGCACAGGAGACTGACACAGGCTCTGTTTTTCAGGGTTGTTTTGTTTAATGAAATAATGAAGATAATTCAGAATTAGGAAAAAAGAGCCATGACTTGCATTTAAAAAAAGCCTATGGGAAAGAGCACGCTTTACCTTAAGGCTCAGAGCACTGAGTTATTTGCCTTCTTCTAGAGAAATAAACTTCCACTTAAAAATTTAAATACTTCTTACTGTGATTTTTTAATTCACCAACAGATTTTAATTTTAGGTTGAGCCAGCAGGGAATTATTAAAACTGATAAAACCAGGCTCAGCTATATAGGCCAAATGCTTTGATGTCTGAGGTATACATTACCCTTTCTTCTTTTTTAATCCTCATTATCTATTTCATTCCAACTTCCTGTAAAGTACTGAATTACTGATAATATTGTAAAAGTAAGCAATTCCTTCACAAGCACAAGTGGATTAACCAAAGGAAAATGAGCACACTTCGAGCACAGGTCCTGCTCCTCCCTCTCCCACACTCACACCCCTTCCCCCTGCAGGAAGACAAGCGAGAACACTTCTAGTGTCCTGGCTCTTGGTGAAGTACAAAACTGGGGGGCTAAGTAAATTAGAGGATAAGAATGTTACACAGAGAGATGAAAGAAAGAGACAAGAGGGAAAAAAGTCAAGAGAAGAGAGAAAAGTCAATGGAGAGAGCTTGTCTGGAACAGCAGGGATAAATTCCATCCAGCTCACACTCAGGTTTAATTCATCTCACCAATGGCCTCAGACATCTCTGACCCAAGAGCTCTCTAAAATAATTTTTTTTATTTGTTTCACTGGAAGAAAAATGAGAACCATCCATCCAACATGAAACTGCCTGCTGCATCTCCCTAGACACAGAGTTCTCAGTAAGGTAGTTTGGGTTCAGAGCTGCATTAGACCTTAGAAGTTCAGATACACAGTGTAAAGTTTATCAATTGATTCAGCAGTGAAAACATGCTATTTATTATCTTCTTCAAAGCCACAAGAAGATCAATCAATCAGCAGTCTAAAGACTGAAGTGTTAATGAAAAAGCAGTGACCTCCTGCTGTTTGACAGCTGTCCTCAATGAATACCATGCTTTGAGGAGCTGTGCATCACCACAACCTAAGCAGTGCTGCTGAGACAGAAGCTTGGAAGAGAGGAGACTGTATATTCCAAGTTTTACATAAACTACCCTGTCAATGCCATTTCTGTCATTACAATAGCTTCAGAACACCCTTATGAAACATATGCTTAAGGTGTTGCTCTCAGACGAAAGAACAAATTTCTCTAAGCAAGGTGTCACTCAAGGCACTGATTCTTTCTTTTCCCCTTAGGAAAGGGCAAGGCAAAGTGCACGGGTAACCTGCAAGCTCGGAAGGGAACAAAGGCACGGGTCCTTCCTACAGGACCCCGAGCACCTTGGAAACTGCTAGTGGCCAGACACTGGCCTTGAAGCACTTGAAGAAAAGGAAAGAGACAGTCTTCCCCAAAAGTTCTCCCTCCTGAAAAAGGGTTTTTTCCTCCCATAAAAGAAAAAGGTGAATTATTTGGCTTATAGAAAGACAACAAGAACAGCAGTGGCGTGTTGAAAAAACTGCTAAAGATCAGAGGTACTGGGACTGTTTACCTTCCAAAGACAGGCAATGTAAGTCCATCTGTTATGAACAGGTGAGACCAAACCACTGGCTGACTTGTCTTCATACGAAAGTTGTTTACACTCCATACGTTAACATTATTTGAGTGTAAGGATGTCTGCTGAACCCTGAGAGTTGAACACTTCTGAACTAATAGAAGGAAAGACTTTCACATAGCCTGGGAATAAAAGACATTTCCAAGGCAAAGAATGCAGCAAGATTGGGAAGGGCTACAGATGTCGTCTATCTGGACCTCTGTAAGGCCTCTGACACAGTCCCCCACAACATCCTTCTCTCTAAACTGGAGAGGTATGGATTTGATGGGTGGACTGTCCGGTGGGTGAGGAATTGGTTGGATGGTCGCATCCAGAGGGTAGTGGTCAACGGCTCAATGTCCAGATGGAGACTGGTGATGAGTGGCATC